>NW_024039364.1:0-424980 GCF_016077235.1 Cyprinodon tularosa
GCTCTTCTTAAAAGTCCGTCACTCTGATTTTTCAAAAGTTTGTGTTAACAGGAAATTGTTGTATCTCAAAAAGTTTTATAGCAATCCTATTTTATCCTTTGATTATAGAAAAGACTGCCAAGTTTGGCGTGAATCTATGCATGTTTGAGCATCTTATGGGGTTTTCAACTGCCGCAGTATATGGCATTCAAGTTTAAAGATTTTTCTTTCTTTAAATTATTTAATAAATCATCTAAAAAAAATCTAGGACATGCAAGATGTGTTCCTTGACATTTGTGATTTTTTTTGGGATTTTATTGCAAACTATGGATTTTTAATGATTTTTTTTGTTTTGAGTAGGGTGTATTACCGCTAACCGTGGAGTTTGGCGGTGATGTTTCTCCATCTTTTGAACATATACTTTTGACCCACCACCTGAGATGGCAGCAGCATCTATCTCACAGATGAGATTCATCCCAGATGTTATATTTTATCCCTAGTTTAACCCTTCCTGACCAAAGCTGTGGTTTTCTCCGGCTGGTCCAGAGGTGAAGCGTGGCGCCTTTTCCGCTGGCTGGGAAGGAGCAAGGGGGCGGCAAACTTCTAACTTGCTGAGCCTAGACTTAAGACATAAGGGATCAAAAGTTATCAAAAAAATTTTGCTGTGACAAAGCACGTGGATGTGGCCAAGCATCAAAATTGGACTTTTCGCCATTACAGTATGACTAAACTGCCTGGGATCTGCTTTTATTGAGGATTATTAAATTTGGTACACATGTATAACCCAAAAGGACACACAAAAAAGTCAATTGGAGCCATGGTCCAAACCCAACAGGAAGTCGGCCATTTTGGATCAAAGATACCACTTTCTGTTTTTATTTCATGATGTATCTCAATGAACGGCTCTTGGTTTTTTTGAATTAGAGACTTTAAATTAACCTTACATGGACTATAGTCATAGCAGATTAAAAGTTATCAAAATTATTATTCTACATGGAAGCATGTGGGCGTTGCTAAGCATCAAACTGTTAACTCCAGTCATACAAAGCCATGGTTTTAGGAGGAGGAGAAGGAGGATGAGGATGAGAAACAAACAGCAGTAGGAGACGCAGTGAGAGCAGCAGCAGGAAGAGGAATATGAAGAGAAGGAGCACAGGGGGAGGAGGATGATTAGGATGATAATCAGCAGAAGCAGAAGTAGAAGGAAGGGGAGGATTTAGAGAAGCAGCAAAAGGAGGGGAAGGATGAAGATAGGCAGCAGCAACAGGAGGATGAGGAGAATGAGCAACACAAAGAGGAGGAGGGTGATAAGGATGAGAAACAGCAGAAGGAGAATGGGGGAGGATGAAAAGAAGCAGGATAAGGAGGATGAAGAGGATCAGGAGAAGCAGCAGCAGGCAGGGGATGAAGAGAAAGAGCAGCAGCAGGATGAGGAGAAGGAGACGCAGCAAGAGCAGCAGCAGGATGAGGAGAAGGAGACGCAGCAAGAGCAGCAGCAGGATGAGGAGAAGGAGACGCAGCAAGAGCGACAGCAGGAGGAGGAGACGCAGCAAGAGCAGCAGCAGGATGAGGAGAAGGAGACGCAGCAAGAGCGACAGCAGGAGGAGGAGAAGGAGACGCAGCAAGATAAGCAGCGGCAGGAGGATGATGAGGAGAAGCTGCATTAGCAGGAGGATGAGTAAGATGAGGAGAGGCTGCAGGTGGAGGAGGATGGGAAACAGTGGCAGCAGCAGAAGGAGAAAGAGGAGGATGAAGAGGAGCAGCACAGGGTGATGAAGAGGATGAGGGGAAGCAGCAGCAGGCATAGGCTGAAGAGCAGGAGAATAGGCTGGGAAGGAGCGTGGAGCCGGCGGTCGCTTGGTTCCCGCGGTCGCGACATACCAGGCGGTGCGAGCTGCGAGGGCCGCCCAATGCCACTTGTGGCTTTAATTAGAGTTGTTATCCTCAGGTTATCCTGAGCTATCTCTATAGTTATGCTTCTATAGGCTTGGACTTCTGGAGGACATAGGGACCCCCATTTCATCTTTCTGCTTCATTCTATCTCTATTCTCCCACTCTGCAGAATCTGTTAGTTCAATCTCTAACGTTCTGCTCTCTCTGCTTTTCCTCAGAGTAGCTTTGCCTCGTCTGTTCCTGTTTGGCTGTGACGTCATCCTGGAAAGAAACATCAGCTGTGCTGATTCCATCAACACCCTTGTTTCTAGATGTTGGAGATCGGCCTGTTTTCCAGTGTGGTCCTGTTTCTCTGACCTTGACTGAGTGGATGTGCTCTCTTCGTCCTCTGGCATGGGAGCTGGCTCGGAGCTCGTCTGCCTGGCTGTGTGTTTCCTGGCTGTGTGTTTCCAGCGTGGCGCCTTTTCCGCTGGCTGGGAAGGAGCAAGGGGGCGGCAAACTTCTAACTTGCTGAGCCTCGACTTAAGACATAAGGGGTCAAAAGTAATCAAAAGATTTTTGCTGTGACAAACCATGTGGGCGTGGCCAAGCATCAAAATCAGACTTCTCGCCATTAGAGTATGACTAGAGTATGACTGCCTCAGGCCCTGCTTTTGATTATTAAATCTGTATAACGCAACAGGATGCTCAAAAAAGTCAATTAAAGCCATGGTCCACACCCAACAAGAAGTCAGCCATTTTGGATCAAAGATACCATTTTCTTTTTTTAAGTCATGACATATCTAAGAGAAGGGCTCTTGGTTTTTTTTTAGTTAGACATCAAATTAACTTTACATGGACTATAGTCATAGCAGATTAAAAGTTAGCAAAATTATTATTCTACATGGAAGCATGTGGGCGTGGCTAAGCATCAAACTGTTAACTCCAGTCATACAAAGCCATGCTTTTAGGAGGAGAAGGATGGTGAGGATGAGAAACAAACAGCAGTAGGAGACGCAGTGAGAGCAGCAGCAGGAAGAGGAATATGAAGAGAAGGAGCACAGGGGGAGGAGGATGATTAGGATGATAATCAGCAGAAGCAGAAGTAGAAGGAAGGGGAGGATTTAGAGAAGCAGCAAAGGGAGAGGAAGGATGAAGATAGGCAGCAGCAACAGGAGGATGAGGAGAATGAGAAACACAAAGAGGAGGATGGTGATAAGGATGAGAAACAGCAGAAGGAGAATGGGGGAGGATGACAGGGCCGCATTTTACAGCTGCTTTTTGTGTCTCTGCTTCTGGCTCCTTGAACCCCAGTCGGCAGATGGCCGCTCACACTGAGCCTGGTTCTGCTGGAGGTTTCTTCCTGTTAAAAGGGAGTTTTTCCTCTCCACTGTCGCTACAAGCATGCTTAGTGTGAGGGATTGTATTTGAGTCAATGAGTCAATGCAATCAACTGGTTTTCCTTAGATAGAAAACTTTGTATCAATTTGACTGTATGATCTGGTTGAATGTAAAGTGCCTTGAGATGACGTGTTGTGAATTTGGCGCTGTGAAAACGGAGCCGTTTTCCCCCTCTGTTCTCAAAGTATAGCCGCTGTCTATCACACACAGCGTCACATCCTTTACTACTTTTCCCAGCATGCACCACAGACCAGCCGTCATGGCGGCGGCAGTAATTTACATAGTTCTGAAATTACAACGTCACCTTTCATTTAACATTTTACTTACTCACCAGCGTAGCGAACTCTGAAAGTATCCACTGCGTCAGCATCAGTATACATTCCATAGTCGGCAATAAAACTTCCCAGTCAAATTACACTTTCTCTTCTCTTAGTCCGTCAGAATACTGGTCCGTGTGGAAACACGTACCGCATCGGAGCCAGTCTCTTATTCATTGTCCCAGGGCATTGGAAAAGACTATTAGGGGGCAGGGGTGTTAAGTGGGATTTCAGTGTGTGTAATGATTGTTTGCATGATAATAAGTAGGTGAAATGGTAATGTTTGTATGGTTAAATTATTTCATAAATATGTATGTTTTTGTATGAATGATGATATTGTCTGTATTTATTTTTCTATAATGTTAACTGTGGTTTATTTGGGATTTGCCTTCCTGTTTAGTTGGGCTGTCCCAATTGGCTGATTATTGGTGGGTCTATTTAAGGGGCATACTCACAATGTCTTGAGGAGGGCTGCTTGGAGGGCTGCTTGGAGAAACTGCTTTGGAAGGTCTGCTTTAAAAAACTATAGTTAATGTCAGCTTGCTGTGATGCTGTCAGTTTTTTGTATTGCCTGCAATGGCCGGTTTTGTTTTCTTTATTTGAAAGTATTTTGTTTGTTTTTTGTTTTTTTTTTGTCTTCACCATCGCCAGTAAATAAATTGCTACATGCTTTTTAACTGGAATTTTGTTGTCCGCTGGTTCTTACCATTTAATTTTTTTGCAAGTCATCTGCTTACTCCTCCTCTGACGTGAGACGGGAGCTGGCGAGCCGTTTTTCTCACAGGCGCTATATAAATAAACTGAAAAAATTGAATTGAATCAATGATGCCGTGAGAACTGTACAACCGACATAAAATAATCACTAAGGCATACTCATGGAAATAAAATAAAAAATAAACACGTTTGTAACAACATAAACTTCCTAAATTAATAGTTTGACCTCTTTGTACTCGTACTCATCGTCTCCCGCTTAATCCAGGACCGGGTCGCTGGGGCAGCAGACTAAGCAGAGACTCCCAGACTTCCCTCTCCACAGACACCTCCTCCAGCTCTGTTGGGGGAAGCCCGAGGCGCTCCCAGGCCAGCCAAGAGACATAGTCTCTCCAGCATGTCCTGGGTCATCCCCTGGGCCTCCTCCCGGTGGGATGTGCCTGGAACATCTCCCGAGGAAGGCGTCCAGGGGGCATCCGAAAAATATGTCCGAGCCACCTCACCTGACTCCTCTGGATGTGCAGGAGAGAAGGCTCTACCCCTGGGCCTCTCCCGAATGACCAAGCTCCTCACCCTATCTCTACAGGAGAGCGCAGCTACCCTGCGGAGAAAGCTAATTTCCGCCGCTTGTATCCTGAATCTCATTCTTTCGGTCATGATCCAGATTTCATGACCATAGGTGAGGGTAGGAACGTAAACGGACCGGTAAATTGAGAGCTTTGCCTTTTCAGCTTTCTCTTCACCACAACAGACCGGTGCAGCGTCCGCATTATTACAGTAGCCGCACCGATCTGTCTAACGATCTCCCGCTCCATTCTTCCCTCACTCATGAGCAGGCCCCCAAGGTACTTGAACTCCTCCCCTTGAGGCCTGGACTCTCCTCCAACCTGTAAGGGACAAGCAACCTTTTTCCGGTCGAGAACCATGGCCTCGGACTTGGAGGAGCTGATTTTCATCCTGGCCGCTTCACACTCGGCTGCGAACCGCCCCAGCGCATGCTGTAGGTCTGGGCAGGAGGGAGCCAGCAGAACTACGTCATCCGCAAAAAGCAGGGACAAGATCCGCTAGTCCCCAAACCAGACCCCTCCGGTCAGTGGCTGCGCCTAGAAATACTGTCCATGAAAGTCATGAACAGGACCGGTGACAGAGGGCAGCCCTGTCAGAGTCCAACATGCACCGGGAACAGGTCCGACTTAATGCCAGCAATGCGAACCAGACTCCTGCTCCGCTTGTACAGAGAACGGATGGCCTCTAATAAAGGCCCCCCGACTCCATACTCCTGGAGCACCCCCCACAGGGCAGCACGAGGGACACGGTCAAATGCCTTCTCCAAGTCCCCATGAACCCTCAAGCACCCTGCAGACGGTGTAGAGCTGGTCCACTGTTCCAGGGCCAGGACAAAAGCCACATTGCTCCTCCTGCAGCTGAGGTTCGACAATCAGCCGGACTCTCCTCTCCAGCACCCTGGCATAAGCCTTTCTGGGGAGGCTGAGAAGTGTGATTCTCGGGTAGTTGGAACACACCCTCCAGTCCCCCTTCTTGTGGAGGGGAACCACCACCCCAGTCTGCCAGGGGAACTGTCCCCGACCTCCACACGATGTTGAAGAGACGTGTCAGCCATGACAGCCCGACAACATCCAGAGCTTTAAGATACTCAGGACGAATCTCGTCCACCCCCGAAGCCTTGCCAACGTGAACTTTTTTGACCACCTCTGTGACTTCAGCCGGGGTGATGAATGAGTCCAGCCCCAAGCACCCTGTCTCTTCTTCCCCCATGCAAGGCGTGTCCATCAGGTTGAGGAGATCCTAAAAGTAATCCTTCCACTGTCTGACAATATCCTCCTTTAAGGTCAGCAGCTCCCCACTCCCACTGAAAACAATGTTAGCAAAGCACTGCTTTCCCCTTCGGAGGTGCCGGACGGTTTGCCAGTGTTGGGATATATTGCCAAAATGGAGCTAAACCAGTTGGGTGAGCCATCTGAAACCGTCCCCCTTAATCACAGACCAATCAGCTGATACTCCAACAGGAAGTGCCCCAACGTCACTCATGGTTTAAAACCCAGAGCGGCCGGAACCAGGCCATGGTTCCTTTGGAAACCCCACTCCTTCATGGACCAAAGGCAACTCACAGTAAATCAATATTCTTTCCTTTTCGATGCATTAATGAGGTGCTGCGATCGGCGAGAGAGACAGGTAGATTCAGGGATTTGAGTTAATGCTGATTTTTAATCTGTGCTGGTTATAAGAGTTGGTTCATTTGGTTGAAGTAAGTGTGCTGTGAAACTGCAAGTGAGATTTCTTTCCCCTCTTTCTTTTCCTTTCCTATCTTCTTTTGTTTATACCTTAAGACGGTTATAAAATAACTACATGCAACAGCGTGGGGCCACGTGGTTGGGGCCATATTGATTGCAGAATGCCCCCCTTTTTTTTCTTTGTTCCTCTCACCACATGAAAAAGGGGGGTCCCTCATTTATTTACATGCCTTTCTCACACACAGGTACACTGTTCGTTAAAGGAATAGTACACCCAAAACATGATTAGCCTTCATTTTCTACTCACCCCCATGCTGAACAACACTCTGGAGTACTTTTTTGATATCTCAAATGCATCTTGAGATCTGGGAGGCTTCTTGCTGTCTGCTGACATTCAAATAATGGAGGTCCATGGCGCCCGAGGCAGAAAGGTCCATAAAAGTCCACAAAAAACGTTTCAATATTCCTCCATACTGCTCGTCCAATGTATTCCAAGTGTCCTGAGTGGGTAGCATCCAGAATTTACTCGAAACGAAGTCATTTAGAATGTTTTTAGAGCATAAACAGTAGTGTATAGGATTTCTTGAAAGCGCGTTCACGGCGCTACGGAAACCGCGGCAGACCAAGCCAGATGAAAGTGCGCATTCAGCTCAGCAAAGAACTCATGCTCTTCCTCAACACTGAAGTCCTCAGCCATTTTTCTTTCGTTGTTTCTTTCTTTGTGCAGGTAAACAGCACATTTCTTCTTCTACACTTGCATTATTGGCAGAGCAGACGCTGAATGCGCACTTTCATCTGGTTTGGTCTGCCGGCTTCCGTAGCGTCATGAACTCACAGCTGCGCGCTTTCAGGAAATCCTATACACTACTGTTTATGCTCTAAAAACATTCTAAATGACTTTGTTTCGAGTAAATTCTGGATGCTACCCACTCAGGACACTTGGAATACATTGGACGAGCAGTATGGAGGAATATTGACACGTTTTTTGTGGACTTTTATCGACCTTTCTGTCTCGGGCACCATAGACCTCCATTATTTGAATGTCAGCAGACAGCAAGAAGCCTCCCAGATCTCCAGATGCATTTGAGATATCAAAAAAGTACTCCAGGGTGTTGTTCAGCATGGGGGTGAGTAGAAAATGAAGGCTAATCATGTTTTGGGTGTACTATTCCTTTAATGTGTTTTGCTAAACGACTTCTGCTGCTATCTGTTAATACATTTTTAATCATTTACCAATTTTTAAGCTGGATGTATTTTTATATGAATAATTGCAGTGTTATCAGCATACCTGCTGCTAACGGACATTAGTGAATGTATTAATATCTGGCATATTTTGGACCATCTCAGAAGCCAGTAAACAGACTCTTATGGTTTTATTCCTTTGTTTTCTATTTTTTTTTTATTCTTTATTTTCGATTTCTTTAAACTAGTCATTTAATTTACCTCGTGTTTATTTTTCTAGTAGCGTGTAGTGTTTGCATTGATGTAGGGTTTTCTGTAATCCTCAATTATTAGAATAAAGACATCGTTGGTTAACTTGTAGTGGTTCTGGTCTTTCATATAGCAGAGGATTTATCACTCAGGTCAGATCCACCCCTTTTTGGTAATAGTGCGAATAAACAGAGATAAGAGGTTCTTTATTGATAAATAATAGCTCTGCTGGCCACTTAACCTGGGTCACTAGATTGGGAGACCTGGATTTTAACAGCCGGTCCAGGAACCCTTCAGAGGTGCATCCGCCACCCAGGTAAGTAGATAATTTAAAGCTACAATTATCCAATTAAGAACACTAAATTGATTTTACCTTCAATCTTGAATAGGTTAAATAATTAGCTATAACTCCAGTTCTAGTTAATCATTTATTCATTATCTGCAGGATATTATTTTGCACAACATATTGGCATTGTCCTTGGGTTGGCCTGAGACTGAAACTTCTGTTATATGAATAACAGATAAATCATCCAGACTGCTTTTAGTTAAATAGCTAAAAACGCTACTACTGCTGAAAATAGACCGGGTGTGTTTGTGGTGTTGCAACTACGGAGTCCAGCGGGTTTAAGTAGATTTAATGGCCAGTTAATTAAATCTCAGACATATAATCCAATAGAGAATTGGTGATTTGGGTCTTCAGCTGCGTTGTTTGTTGGTTGCTGCTATTCTGAAGCCGTGATATCAAATTGTGGATTGACGCAGCACAAAGGTTCTTAAAGTCACAGCAACTGGGTCAGTGTAGCCCACGTTGGTAGAGATTGTCATCTCCCCCTAGTGGTAGCTTGTGTAATTACAACTACTCAGCTGGTTCCAGTGTTTTGAGATCCAAATTGTGTAGTGCTCTCTTTGGTGCCATCTGGTGGCGTAGGCGTGTCATTGCAACCATAGTTTGAAAATTCCGAGGCGAAGGCACCTTGCCTCCCCCTGGTGGTGGCTTCTGAAATTGCAGCTGAATGGTGTAGAGAAGGAGTGACTTGTTTTTTTTTTCTTCTTTTTCTTTCTTTTATGCTGTTTCACTATTGCTTTCTGTGCTGTGGACAAACAGTGCTTTTAACAATTGGAGAGTGGTTAAACTTAAACTGCAGGTATAAAAGAAACAAAACCTCAGGCTTAATTGTGCAGCTGCTGCCAATTTTTCCCACTTCTGCCAGGTTTTCTAACACTGCATTACCCATTTTGTGTGCAAGAGTTTTGTTAACAGTGTCCGACACATATATACATACACATGCACACATCTATATACATATACACACTATCGAACCCAGCCAATCTTACTTACTGAAAGGTGAGTGATTCAAACCATTAGAAACCCACAGATTTAAAAGCAAATTGGCAACCTGTCAAATTAAAGAGGAAGTCCCAAGTTGAAAGCGACCTGCGTATCGTTTTATCCGCACGTTCTACACCTGCCGTATAGGTAACAAACCTACAGTAAATGGAGTGTGTTTGTTTAGTGCGTGTAGTGCTAACACGGTTAGCGATTTGTAGCCAGTGTGCTGCGTTTCCTGCTTAGTTTCCCCCCTAACGAATCAAATGGATAGGGATCAGGATTAGCAAGTAGTGGGAGCTTCTGCGGCCTTCTGCGGCCTCCATCGAAATGGAAGCCCAGAACTTAATAAGCTCAGTGATTTTGTTGTCAGAAGACGAACACAGAGCCATTAATAGTCTTGATCTAGAGGCTTGTGACAGATAGATTCAGAAACTCATGGAGTCAACTAGGAAGCCAGGGAAAGAACTGCTTATTGCAGAAGTGTTTGGTCAACTTGCATTTCTGTACCAGAGAAAGTCCCAGTTATAAACAGAGCTGCGCCTGAAAGCCGAAGAACTGCATTTAGAAACTGAAGAAAGGGCAAGGAAGGCAGGAGAGAATAGGATGGCGACCTCCAATGTTCTGAAAGAACGGCAAAAGGGGGTAGCTCCCTGCCCGCAGGACGAAGGGTCAGATGAAGGGTCAGAAGAAGAGTCACAAGAAAGAACAGAAGGTTCACAGAAGAGAGAAGAAAGCGAACCCACCCCTGCTTTAGATAGGGTTGATAGAAGGGGTACCAGGGGAGATCCTCCTCTAGCAGCCACAGAGCAGAGAGCTAGCATGAGGGAGCAGGGAAGGTTCGGTAGTGTAGTGCGTAGTTCCACCCAGCAGAGCAGCTTCAGACCGCAGAGGATGCCGGACCTGAGCGGCATGCCAGGTCCTAGTTATAGAGCGACAAGCAGGTCAGACCAAACACGAAGCACAATCTGCTATGTCACACCCTTGCCACAAAGGCAGCTGTACCACCAACCATGGGACACAGGTGAGCGTTACCGCCCTGAGCCGCAGCCATGGCCTAAGGGCTACAGAGCAACAGACCCACCAGTGCACCATGAGCGGTCTCACCTGCCTCCAAGGAGGTCAGAGCAGAGCTTTCCACCCTACCGCGACAGTAGCTGGCTAGAGCTCTCAAATGAGCAGTGGCGCAAAAACCGGGTATGCAGCACATGCAACGCATAGGGGCGCTGCACTCGAGGGGGCGTCAAAAAAACCCTCTAGAAAATAATTTTTTCTAGTTGTAATTTTCTATATTTAACAGCATAAAACGATCAATAACAGAGAGACAGCACTGATTATGCGCCCCTCTGATGTGCCCCCACTGATTATGCGCCCCCTTCACCTCTCCTCCTTGTCGCTCTCCCTTCCCACACAGGTGGCTTGCGCACTCAGGGGTGTTTTTCTTTTTTTTTTTTTTTAACTTCGACTATCACTCGTAGTGCACACTTAACAGCAAGATGGAGCGCCAGAAAAAAAAAAATATCCGGGGTGCAAAACAGAAAAACGGAGAAGGATAGAAAAAAAAGCCTTTCAATGTGGTTGAAAGACAGTAGGTAAGTGAATCGACAATGTGACAAGAGGGTTGTAAATATGCAAGTCAGATAAAGCTAGCCTGATACGGAATCGCCCCATATTTGGCTGTTAAATGTTGCGTCCCCTATTGAAGCGATAAGGAACGCGATTTTTTTCCCATATTTCTAGGAATATCTGATACATACGCCTGTAACACACACATATCCACACACTAAGTGTAAGAATGACCGAAATAAAACTTGTGAAATATTAACACAGGAAAGCTAAAATGTCGTGGCCAGTGCCCAGCTATGGTCCAACGCTTAGCTGCAATTTATTCACTCATATGTATATTTCTTATTATTGATTTTTTTAATTAAAGATGAGTTGTACAAGTTTATGTGTGTATCAGACACATTAATCCAGTGTCATTATAGCCCTTAGACTCAGTGACCCATGTTACCAACCTTTTTGGCAGGATGACACTTGAGTTTAAATGTTTTATTCAGTATCACTACAGTGGTGTTGTGATGTATCTGATAAGTCAGATCAGATGCAGTGTCCAGTCAGTAGCTGTTATCCAACAAGAAGATCATTCAAATTTAAAGATTAATTTTTATTTTGATTTGACTGCTTTATTTTTTAACCCTACTTAACATAAAATTAATTTAATTCAGCTGTGATGATGGAGAGAAAGAAGAGAAGATGACAGAGGAAGAATCAGGACAGACAGGGGAAAGCAACCGGTTGGTCTAATATTAGGTGGAAGTGAGGGAACAGCTACTTAATCCCAATCGATAATGTTTAAACTAGTGCTGTCAAAATTATCGCGTTATTAACGCGTTAACGCGAGGCCATTTTAACGGCGATAATTTTTTTAACGTGAGATTAACGCTATGTGGTTTTATGGTACAATTTTCCAAGTGCATCCCGCTGCAGCCTGCGGGAAGGCGGGGCTATTTTCCCCCAGTCTATGCATTTTCCATAGGCTTCGAGAGCGGAGCTCCTCAAGGGAAAAAGACGCTCATACACTGGGTGACGCTAGTGCCTTTTCTTTACGCCCCACCACCAACAAACAAGTTGAGTGTCTGGTAACTAGTAGCAGACTTGTGTGTGCTACTTGTGTGTGCTTGTGTGTGTGTTCTCATTTTTGTTAAGAGGCTGAAAAGTAACTTTCTAGAGCATAGACTCCATCTAGTGATGTCGGTCTATTGATTTTGATGTATTGATTGAAAATTGTTCATTATTACCTTGGTTAATTAACATCTAATGTTAACTCTACTAAATTTTATAGCAGTAGGGTAAAATGCTTGTCTTTGTTCAAAAGACTGTATTAACTGTAAAGACTGTCTTTTACATCAGCCTGTTTTCAGGGCCTTTTTTTGGCTACATATTTGTTATTTTTTGCTACATGCCTCCCCATCTTCTTGCCATATGTTTATATGGCATAAATCAGTATCTGTGACCTGTTTTCATTTTTAAAAAAGAACATTGGCACAAACCTAGCCTGTATGTATTTTTTTGTATGTCATCGAGAGTATTTAAATGATTTTCAATCAGGAAAAAAATGTGCGATTAAAATGCGATTAATCGCGAGTTAACTCAGGCATTGATGCGATTAATCGCGATTAAAAAATTTAATCGATTGACAGCACTAGTTTAAACATTATTTTTAAAAACTGTATTAAGATCTGTAATTTTTACAACTAATTTATAATGGTTTTTGAGCATATGACTTAGTGGAGAACACCACAGATAAGGGGTGAAGGAGACAGACATGAGTTCGGTGATAGAAGAGACAAGTGAGGACATCAGGTAGGAATAAATACATTAGGGAGGCAGCAAAAACATATACCGTATTTTCACGACTATAAGGCGCACTTAAACGTCTTTTTTTTCCCTCAAAATGTGCGGTGTGCCCTTTGGTGCGGTGCGCCTTATGTGTGTTGTAACTGCGACTTTTGAGACCACCTCATTGAGGAGATGATGAAAGAGTGGCTGAATGTAAGGAGACCAGGTGTTTTTTTTCCACTCATCACCATTGCTGTTAATATGTAACTCCATGCGTGCCCATCTCACAGCTGATGTGAAAAACATGGGGAAACAAATTAACGCTGTGCTCGCTGTTCAACCGCTCGACATCCGGACCCAGCAGGTGCAGCAGAAGCAGCGTGTTTACATGCAAAGTCAATGGTTGACGCGCGTATAGGTGCAGCAAAAGGTCCCGCAGCGCGTTTTGAGCCGCAGGTGCAGCACGTCGCGCTGCTGCTGCTCAAGATGGAAAAATTGAAGTTTTGCTGCTGGACGCGCCGCATCAACCAATCAGAGAAGCTGATCTGGGAGCTGACAGCGAGACAGACACAGCGCTCTGATGACATATGATATAACACAAATGAAAAAGGCTGGATGGATGGATGAGGAGATGATGCAGGCAGGTGTATGTGAGGAGACCAGGTGCTTTTTTCCACACATCACCATCGCTGCGTGCCCATCTCACAGCCGATGTGAAAAAAAGATGAATCAAATGAACGCTGTGCTCTCCGTTATCCCGGGGGTCTGACAAAGGAACTTCAACCGCTCGACATCGGTGTGAAGCGACCATTCAAAGTAAGGCTGCGAGCGGCGTGGGAGCGATGGATGACAGACAGAGACCACAGTTTCAGGATAAGTGGAAGGCAGCGCCGGGCAAGTTACGCCACCGTTTGCGGATGGATTGTAGATGCTTGGACTAACGTCTTGGCTGGCTCTGTTGTTCAAGCTTTCGCAAAAGCCGGCATTATTTCTGAGGAGCCGCGCTGCACGGAAAGTGCCTCTCACAGCGAAGAAGGGGAAATTGGCATGTCTGATTTAGCGCAGCTGTTTAATTCAGAAACAGAGGATGATGACTTTGAGGGGTTTGATTAATACTTTGTAATAAATACATGAATAAAGCACAGTCATGCTCAGTTTTGCTCCCGCTCTATTTTTCTACCTGAAAACTTAATTCAACAGCAGCCTCTGGGCGCGTCTCCTCCTCTTCAGCGCGGTGGCTGGCAGGTGTTTTTTCATCTAAATAATCTAAATCTTGCAGCTATATTTGCTGTGATCAGTGGGAATAAAGTAGTTTTAATATGTTTTTAAGTGAGAAAGTCCACCTGAAAACTTCATAATTGCAGTCAGTTCATCCAGATTATCTATTTCTGTCGGAGGCGCTCAGACCCCCACATACCAGCGGTGCACCGACAGTAAATCCCTTCAACAGCAGCCTCACCGCGGCGGCTGGCAGGTGTTTTTCATCTAAATAATTTAAACTGCAGGCACTAGGATACTGGCAATAAAAGCGAACATATTCCGTCGGCAGGTTTCAGGATTTTAAGTTAATTTAGGAGTGATCACAGCGCTGTGTCATCTGCGATGTGTCTGTCTCACGGCCAGCACCCAGGTTTGATTAATACTTTGTAATAAATACATGAATAAAGCACAGTCATACTCAGTTTTGCCCCCGCTGTATTTTTAAATACGCAGTAGAGCTATTTAAAGGTAGTAGAGGACATGTACCTGTATATAAAAAACGCGCCCTATAGTGTGTGTGTGTTAAATACAGAAATGAGACACATAACTGAGAGTGCGCCTTTTAGTACGGTGCCCCTTATGGTCGTGAAAATACGGTATACCATAATGGTTTGAATTTGTGATGACCATCTCTTATTGGTTCTTTTGGTTACTGTACGGGTGTCATGATCTGGCCTGTTTGCTCTCCCCTAATTAGTAATTCCTATCACCTGCCCTCTTCTTTCCCTGCCTCAATTATAATTTATTCCCCTCACCTGGATGCTCTGGTTTATATTCAGTTCAGCCTGAGCATTCAGGGCCAGATCATTGCTTGTCTTTCTGTCAGTCTTTCTGTTCAGTTTTTATTTGGTTCATGTCCTGGATCCTAGCTGCCAGTGGAAAGAGGGTTTTAGTGTTTGTCTCGTCTCCTGATCGTCCACTGTTCCTCCCCTGTGGAGTCCTCTGGGTTTTTGGCTCATTATGGGGGGAGGTTCAGTTTTTATCTAAGTAAGCCTGGCTCCTGGGTGGAGACCAGTTTAAAGTCTGCTTCAAGTTCCGGTTCCACGTCCTGTCTCGGCTACCCTCTTCCACTGAGCCTGCCTGTCTGCACCTGATCCTGTCTGCTCCTGTGCGTGACCAACTGGTCATGCTTCTGGTCTCAGTAAGACTCTGAACCCTCCTGGAAGCCTGTGGATGCCTGGAAGTCTGGATCCTGCCTCCTGTCTCTGTTCCTGCCTGATCTGGATCCTGCCTGTTTCTGTCTGTTCTGGATCCCTGACCAGGATCAGCTTCCACCATCACCTCTGGGACTGCAGCACTGGGACACTTGTGGTCTGGACTGTTAAACCAGAGTGTCTGAGATTGGGCGGTGCCCCGCCCCCCCTGCCTGCAGTGTCCGCAATCCACAGCTCCGCTTTTGTTTTGTTTTTATTTTAATAAACCTTTTGAACTTTCCTACTGACTGTCTCTCCTGAATACTGGGTCCATCTGTCCTCGATTACTGTCATGGTCCTGGTCTGATTGTTCCTGTTATCCATTTGTTGTCCTCTGCTGCCCTCTTGTGTCCTCCCTTCCTCTGTTTCTCTGTCCTGCCAAGCACCTGCTGCCAATTTCCTCGTCAGCTCTGTCTCTGTCTCTGTCTCCTTTAAAAGCCCTCCCTGTTCAGTTCCTGTTTGCTGGATCCTCGTCAAACAGCCTGTTTAACTTCTGTCTGTGTACCTCCTCTCTCCCTGGCTCCTAGTTTGGATTTACCACTGATGTCTCCTTGGTTCAGGTTCGTTTGCTGTTTTCTTTTGACTCTGATTCCTGCTCCTGGATCTGTGAACTTTAATAAAACCACTTTAATTCACCTCTGCCTACTGGTCTCTGCGTTTGGGTCCTCCATACAAACACCGATTCATGACAACGGGGGGGTTGGGGGGGCGCCGATCATGTGTTTTCGCATCCACCTCAAAAATATGTAGTTGCGCCCCTGCAAATGAGGATTCAGACGGTCCAGCCCCAGTCATTTCATTTTGAAAATGACACATCAGATGTTGTTGACAGTTTGTGGTTGTGTTCTAGAGGTGTCCCTCTGTCAACCAGATGTGCTAGAAGTCATTGAAAACAAAGAGTTTTCCAGCAATGGGCGAGGCAACTTAAAGTCAAAAAGTGCTTTTTTAATTGTGTTTTATTTTGAAATGACACATCAGATGTTGTTGACAGTTTGTGGTTGTGTTTTAGAGGTGTCCCTCTGTCAACCAGATGTGCTAGAAGTCATTGTAAACAAAGAGTTTTCCAGCAGTGGGCAAGGCAACTTAAAGTCAAAAAGTGCTTTTTTAATTGTGGTTTATTTTGAAATGACACATCAGATGTTGTTGACAGTTTGTGGTTGTGTTCTAGAGGTGTCCCTCTGTCAACCAGATGTGATTGAAGTCACTGGAAACAGAGAGTTTTCCAGCAATAGGCATGGCAACTTAGGATAAAGAAGTCAAAAAGTGCTTTTTTAATTGTGTTTTATTTTGAAATGACACATCAGATGTTGTTGACAGTTTGTGGTTGTGTTCTAGAGGTGTCCTTCTGTCAACCAGATGTGCTGGAAGTCACTGGAAACAGAGAGTTTTTCAGAAAAAAGCACGACAACTTAGGGTAAAAAAGTGCTTTTTTAATCGGCTTTTATTTTGAAATGACACATCAGATCAACGGAGTCTTTCAGCATAAATCCAAAGTCTAAAACTCGAAGCCATTGTAAATCTATTTCCAGTAGATTAAACATGGACCGGATGCGTGCCTTTATTGTGAAAGCAGCACGTAAATGGCTGTACCATAATGTCTTGTGCTGTCGCGCATGTGAAAATCGAGAGCGGGCTGGCTTTACTGTTATTTTCGAAGAGGCGGCTAGCTTTACCGCAGTCATGTTTTGGCCAGGTTATTCTGTAATGATCTCAGAATGTAGGACCCAGAATTCAAGGCGAGACAGGCACTGGGAAAGTTCAAGCGTTTATTAATCAAAACAGGTGCGCGGGACTGCTCGTCTGCTGCGGGAAGGATCTCTGCAGGGATAGGAGAATACAGGTCAGAGACTGGATGTGGAGCTGAATGCGACTTGGAGCTAGTCACTGACCTGATTCAAAGTTCAGTCCGTTCGCGGAGCTTTGACCGCTGTTGCGGCGGGCGACGCCCCCAGCAAAGGAAAAACCAAACCATCAGCGCCAAGATCATGACAAAAAACCCCATTTCCATTTCTTTCGTTTTTAAAATTAAATAAAAAATTAAAATCGCAAAAATTCAAACGTGTCTGCTAGTTTAAAGTCCATCTTATTTATTTGAATATTTAACAAAAACATTTCAGATGCCACAATATATATATATATATATATATATATATATATATATATATATATATATATATATATATATATATATATATATATATTTATAATAACTTTCAAAAACTATGAGTGTTTTTAAAATTTAGTGATTTTTTTAAACAAAATAAAAGAATAACAACAGTTAGGAATTTTAAAAGCAATTTTACAAAAAAGGAACATAACAGCATTTTTTATATAAATGATTTATTATGAGAACATATCATTTAACCATATATTGGGGGGTAATTAATTGAATGCTTATTTATTTATTGAACATGTATTTATTTATGTATTTATTTAGATTAGATTAGATTTGATTAGATGAGCTTTACTGATCTCACAGCGGAGAAATTCACTCGTCACATATTGGCATAGAAGTTACAGAAGGTGCAAACAGGGAGGAAAAAGGTGCATTAAGAATAAGCATTATATATACAGTATATCCAGGTATATACAGTATATCAAGATAAATAGGATTAAGGTGCATGTGTACATGTATCGCAACCCCATCACGGCTAAACGTTTAAGTGATAAAATCTGTTAATTTTGTGAGTCTGAACGTGAAATGTTTTTTACTATGGCTATTTTTTTTTATTACAGACCAAGCACACAAACTCTCGATGGATTTTAATGAACACAGTTAAAGATTAGCTTAACTTTTGATCCTCAAAGCTGTCAACGGCACTTATATTTTACAAAACTAAAGAAAATATATTTTCTTACATACCTTTTTGAACAACTTTGGCTTATCTTGATGAGGAATCAACTTTGGATATGATTTTAATTTCAAAATCACCAGCCGCGGTACTGTCTCTATTGCCTTTCTCTGGTTGCGCCTCAGTCCGTAACCCCGGCTCCAACTTAATTAATTTTATTTTTCATTAAATAATAGAGATGCAGATAATGCAGTCACTATGTTAAATTAATTCATTAACTTTATTTTAATCAAAAACATCATAAAATAGCACAATATCACACCAAGATCCCCAATAAACCTGCTTTTCAGTTGACTGCAGGCCCACAAACGTCACCTTTAGCACAGCAGAGCTCCCAAGCGCCATCTGGTGGTTGTCCGGGTACATTGCAGTTCTTTTTGAAATAAAAAAAACTGGCCTCAGGAAATACATCGTGATTCACGCAGGAATCACACAGGAAAACGTCCATTTCCAACCAGTACCCACTGTATGTCATTTCCCAAGAGTAACACAACACCCTGTATGGGAAGCTCATCACACACTGCTACAGGGAAAAACCCACTGACCAGATCCGACTGAATGTGAACCTTATGTACAGGGCGAGGCGCATATCCCATTTCAATGCCCCTTAAGACAGACCCGTACCCTCAGGCGGATGCGACTGAGAAAGGTAGCACTGAAGCTAACACAACTGATTGGGAACAAGCAGTGTCTCACAAAACTTTAATGGACTGCTGGTCTGCTGGAAGTCCTGCAAGTGAAATCAGTGCTTCTAGTACAAATGGGTAAAAAAAGGCATCAATCTCAGTTTGGTCATCACACTTTAACTGAGGATTTTGCAAATCGTTAATTAATCCGACACCTTTGGGCTGAGACCCACGCGAAGACAACTGGTCTTTGCATTTCAAAATGACACAGTCAGCAATAACATGTCCACTCTTATGGCAATAACAACAATGGCACTCTTCTTCCTTTGGGCGGAGATTCCTAGGGGGACTAGGCTGAGGGAGGTTTACATGACGGGAACTACAACCTGAGGATATGCTGGTTTGTAAATTAGCATGTACTCATCTGCTAATGTAGCTGCAGCAGACAATGTTAACACCTTTTGTTCATTTAAGTACATCACTATGCGTTCAGGTAGACAGCGTTTAAGCTCCTCTACTAGGCATAGTTCTTTAAGTGAACTGCACTCAACTACACCATATGACGCAAGCCACCGATCAAAGAGAATGGCTTTCTCTCGTGCAAACTCTGTAGCTTTGTGACGCCGGCTTCTTGTGTGACCCAAACTTTTGTCTATAAGCTTCGGGCACTAACTCATAAATTTGCATAATTGCAGACTTAACTGTTTCATAGTCTGCACTGTCCTCAACAGCAAGAGCAGCTATGGCCTCCTGAACTTTTCCCTGTAATTTGCACTGCAACACTAATGACCAGACCTCCGGTGGCCATTTTAATGCTAAAATTATTCGCTCAAAAACTTAGAAGTAAGAGTGCACTTCAGCCTCTCGGAATAATGGTACCAAAGCAATATTTTTGCTAACATCAAATGTGGGACTTATCGAGTTCAAATTGGATGAGTTGAAGAGAGAAGTTGTACCACCAGAACCCGCAGCGCTACCAGCCATAGCTGCATTGGCGCTTTCCAGCTCCAACTTCCGCAGTCTCACCACCTGGTCAGCCTCAATCTCCAGTCTCCTCACTTCGAGCTAGAGTTGCCTCTGAATTTCTCTGTTTGGTGCCTCATACTGGAGATGAGCAAGGCGTACCTTGAGCCGTGCTTCTCCTAGTGAACGAGCACTACTACCAGAGTTGGGATCAAACCTGGGCAGCGTGGATGGCGTTTCCGGCCGTCCACCTGCTCTATCTGAGTCCGCTACATCTGGAACAGGGTCAGAGCTGGGCGTAACCTCACCTTCGGCAGCTGGACCAGCAACTGAGGACAGGAGCTTTTCCACAGGTGATTCTGGCACTACAAGTATGCCCCTCTCAACTAATGCTAACAATAGCATAGGTTTCAATTCTTTTTTAAGAATAGTTTTGGAAACCGAGATGCCAAAGTGGGCTGCTAACTGGAGTAGCTCATCTTTCCGACACATGTCAAATAGCTCTACTGAGGGCTGTTTTAGAAAAACCTCAAACTCAAACCGTGCAGCGGCCATGATTTCCTGAATTAGGCAAGCTGTACCTCGTCACAGTCAAGCTAGTCACTCAATTGTTACCAAGAACCAGTTAATGCCAAGTAGAAATTCGGGGTTCATCTAGAAAGAGAGATCCCGGACAAGCCCCCACATATGTTATGGCCCCCTGTATGTCTAGGGAAGTGGGGGCATAAACATATAGGCAGAAACTGGTAAGTTCTTGTAAAATTATTATTTATTTGATAACAAGAGGTACAAGCAATAAACAAACAAAAGGAGGGTGGTTGAGGGTGCTGTGAAAATAACAAAGTTAAATAAAAGAGATCCTCAAAAGGAGGATTGTACCTAACTACACATTTAAACCAAAAGGGGATTCTTACAAAAAAAAAACACAGAGAGCACAGCACCCACTACACCTAATGTAACTAACAAAGAAAAAACTCAGTGATGCAATCAGTCCAGTATCTGGCCCTACCTCCACCCTCTTTCTAGCATCAAGCTAGTAAAGATAGCACATAAGCCAAACACAACAAAATACTTGACACAAGCTAAGTAGCACAAACCCCAAATGGTTAGCCAAAAAGATAAGAGAGCTACTCCACTAAACAAGCAGCTGCTAACCAACAGTTTGGTTCACACGAGGCACACAAGTCAACTGGCTGTGACAAGCTGCCTCAATCTTCTTCTTCTTCTTGTTTTATGGCGGTTGGCAAACAATTAAGAGGTGCATTACCGCCACCAACCAGTAATGAGTGTGGATCAAGACAGACATGCTCAAAAAAACAAAAAAAAACAAAATTCTTTTGACTAAACCTGTAGCCAATAAATAACGAAAAAGTAATCTTCCTTTAAATCTTCTTCCCACTGTTTTTGCCAATCTTCTCGGATCTTTCTTTTAAAAACTTTTAACTTCTATTATACTCATATCGATTTTTATATCACTCTTACTTTGGTTTATTGCCATCTGCCTCAAGTTTTTGTATAACTTGATCCAACGACATATTCCTCATCCCCAAGAATTTTTCAGCTCCTTTAACAATGATTTTGATTTTCTCATTTTTATGTTTAACCTGGTCCGTGCAGTTAATAACATAAGCCACAAACAAAACAAGTTTGTCAAAGTCAACAGGGTTAAAAACCCTGGCATGCTGCTCTGGTTCTCGCCTTAATTCTTGGATGTTACTCACAGTTTCCTTTTGCTTTTCCTGAACCTTCTTTAACGCCTCAGCATAACTTAGATTGTTTGTTGATTTCACTTTTTGAACCTCAACTGCTTTCTTCCTAACTTCACACCCTCCATATGTTGCCATGTGCTCTCCACCACAATTACAGCATTTAATCTGAGTATTTTCACCACATTCTTGTATTTTGTGCTCCCCTCCACATTTAAAACATCTCTGTTTGCCCCTGCACACTGCAGCAATGTGACCATATCTCTGACACTTGTAACACCGAAGTGGAGGAGGAACATAAGGCCTGACTGGATAGCACATGAAACCCACTTTAACTCTCTCTGGGACTTCTGGAGTAGAAAATTTCAGAAGCACAGATAAGCTGTCAACTCTCTCATTGTTCACTGTTTTCTGCAATATCTTTATATCAATGACTTCAACATTATGGATGTTATGCTTTAATCTCTCCAGATCTTCATTAACCGGAATTCCGTAAATAACTCCTCGGGATTCTTTCTTTTCACCCAACACTCTTTTACTCTCCACTCTTTTCTTTCCAATACTTTCAACACTCATTGCTTTCCTTTTATGCTCTTCTGATTTACAGACGATTAGCAAGTTTCCATCTCTCAGAGTTTTAGCCATTTCAACTTCCCCCACTTTCTTTTTTAGTTCCTTAGAGACTGTTACTGGGCTCAGAATAATATTTTCATCTTCCTTTCTGAATTTTAATATTATCTTCACCTCTTCTTTCATGATTTTTTTACGTACACCCTTGCTTCCATCATCTGTGCTTTCGTCTTCAAGGTTTCTTTTGATTCCTGAATTCTCAAAAGTTCTGCCCGCTTCACTACTTTTGGATTTTCCATTTCTCCGGTAACTACCAACTGGCATCCAACTATCCATATCCGAATCACTTTCTAGCTCTTCCTAATCCTCTACAACTTGAGCCGCCGTCTTGATCCCACAAACTGGCTTTTGACTCGGATCAGTGTCATTGTCATCGTCTCCTTCTTCCGACGAGGACCCCCAAACCATTTCGCGTCGCCGAGATCTCGGAGACCTGCTCATGTCTGAGCCACCATCCGCCTTCTCACAAGTGATGTTTCTGCTTTGAATTTTTCCGCGTCCAACACAAACGTTCACCACACGTGCTCATCCGCTCCCGGCGTTCAGCTGCCTCAATCAACAGGTGAGGTTTCCTTATGAGCAGGAGGTGATTGCAGGTGGTGATGAGCCATTGGTTGAAGGCGGAACTGAGGGAGCCAATGGATGGGACTGAAGTCAGATCCCCAGAAACCAGGAAGTAGGCGGGTCTTCCACAGGGTCATGCAGCCTACTTAGTAGAGGTGAGAAAGAGGGAAAATAAAGAAAATAAAGGGAAAACACAAATATGACAGCGACAGCCGTAACACCTAGTTGTTAAGTTGTGGGGTGTGACAGCAGTTATACATTTTAAAGAATCTATTACACTTATTACCTCCTCTGTATCACTGAACAATATTGCGGAGGGCAACCATTTACCCAGTTCCCCTTCACATTTTCTTATCTTGAAAATGTTTTATTTTCACTTTTACCAGCACTTGACTTGAAAGGAAAATATCTTGAAGTTATTTAGTGTTGATGTCTGGCTGATCCTAATGTGATTGTGAAGTGAGCATCAAGGGGGCAGTGTGTTGAGCTGGCAGTGGGTCCGCCAGGTAGAGGGAACCTTCTTTTCAGCACTTTCTCAGTTCCCACTCATATAATGAAACAAGGCTGCATCAAACCAGAATACACTAAATCGCGTGTCATCATTTCTCGTTTTTGTTCAAATAGTATTTTCCAAAATTAATACAAAGTTACATGCAACTGGACTGAATATTGTTTTGGTGCTTTAAACCCAGATTTAGGGTAGTTAAAAAAAAAAAAAAACTATGTTGGCAGATTGTGTGTTTGTTATGTGGCAGACACGAGGCTGAGTAATGGCACTCCGTCATTACTCTCATAGTAGTTGGTATAGGATCCCAGACATTATTTTAAGGTTAAATGGTTCTTGTAGTCATAAAGAGGTGATTATACTGACACTTTGATTTGTACGTTTAAGGTTCTATAGCATTGGAAGTACATGAAAAAGGATTGATTGGCAGACCAATTAATAGTGAAAGTGTGCTTGTGAAGATTCTGTCATCCAGGTCATAGTCATTCCAAAAAAGTTAAAAAATAACATCCACTGGACTTTGTTTCCAAGTTTGACAATGTTTCGCTTCAGCTTTTTCCATTCAAAATGTCAGAATTAGCATTGAGTTCAGGGCTTTATAGAGTGGAACAAGGCATCTAAGCTAAAACAAACTAAACACCTTAGCACAAGAAAAGTACGTATAAAATGAGACAAACATTTCAGCACAGGGTAACATTAGAGGCTGAGAGTCACACCAGAGTCTATCTGGTATTTGAGCATCAGTTGTGTGTGTGAGTGAGTGTGTTCAATTTGCCCATGAATGCTGTCAAGAGGCCTTTGTCCTTGAAAAGTTGGAAGTTTATCAACTGGCGCTACAATTCTGAATGCATCCACAGATGTCTGCGGATAGGGGAGGGGGGAAGCCAGAAGGTCTGAGCCCTTCCATAATAACATTTGAGGGAGTTTTTGATAAGGGGATGGCCGAAATCCAAAATACACTTTTGTTTTGAGACCAAGCGGCACAGAGTTATTCGTCAGCCTTGAGCCATGTTTGTTGGCTCCACGTAGTGAATCCAATATTGCAAATTTTTGGGGGCTTTTCCTCCTTGTTGCGAGCATGCACATCCAAGATATTATACAATTGCTTGCGTTCAGTTGCACCAAACATATGCCTCAGCTCACTGTCCTGCTTGTTCACAGCCTTTTTGAGCACGTCAACCGCTGCCGATAGCCTGATCATTCCCTAAATTGCCGCTGACATCGACTGTAATTGTGGTTACATCAGGTATACTCCAAATACAAATCCAAACAGAAGAAATCCAGGTATCAAAAATCCAAACATGTATTCATCTTACACATCCTCTTATGACAAAGTCATCAAACACACCATTCTCAAAGCCCCCCAGGAGTCCAGGTTGTATTCCACAATATTTGTCAGGACAGGATAGGTCCCCTTTACTCTGTCTTCCAGTTTAGAAAATTTGATCAATTGCATTAAGATTCCTTGAACAGATCCATTGTTAGATTCGGAATGTTATGAAGAGAGGACTCAGAAAGACAAGACAAAGCAAAGCAGGAGTTGGAGTTGCAGAAGCAGCAGGAAAATGTGACTGCCTTTAATGGCAGAACAGAACAGCTTCCTTTTAACAGTGGCCCTTGGCTGCAAAAAGCCTAAACTAAGTGCTTCTCAGCTGAAAGCTATGCTAACTAGCCACCAAATCCCCCCAGAGTGTCCTGTGCTTGCTGGACCAAGTCAGATTAACTTCAGTTAGACTAGCATACTGATTTCCTAAAGTTAAGAATGAACTGATCGTTTCCTGCATTTCAAACCGAGTTGAACACAGTGTTCCCTGAAACCTGCTGCAGCAGTGGAGAGCTAATCCAGCTCGGTCCATCCATCCATCCATTATCTGACACGCTTGTCCCAATTGGGGTCAGGAGGGGTGCTGGTGCCTATCTCCAGCTGTCAATGGGCGGGGTACACGCTGGACAGGTCGCCAGTCCATCACAGGGCAACATAGAGACAAACAGGACATACAACCATTCACACACACACTCAAACCTAAGGAGAATCTAGAGAAGCCAATTAACCTAACAGACATGTTTTTGGACTGTGGGAGGAAGCCGGAGTACCCGGAGAGAACCCATGAATGCTCAGGGAGAACATGCAAACTCCATGCAGAAAGACCCCGGGCCGGGAATCGAACCCAGAACCTTCTTGCTGCAAGGCAGCAGTGCTACCCACTGTGACCTAAATCTAACTGCTATAGAATGTTATTTTCAATTTGCCAGCTGGTCTGCATTATTTGGGTTGTGGTGGCCAGAGTGTTTTGAAATTTCTTGCTTGAATTGTTTCCTGTCCACCTCTTAATATATCTTAAAAATGTCCTAACAAATAATCATAATTTATAAAATGCATATAAAATCTCTATCCATATAAGACAAATAAACAGGTAAAGAGATAAGAGAGACTTTATTATCAATTACAAGAAAAAAAAAATTGTTTAGTTTTTGGGAACACTCCCAGCCATATACATGAACCACAAATTGCAAAGTGCAACAAAAGTTACATAATAAAGTAGATATTTGGTGTTAAATTTTTATGTTTTCAGTTAGTACCTACTCTGTTGTTATAAAACAGGGTAACCGTCATTGTATCTGTTTATTCAGGTGTTTAAAGAGATTACTTGATTGTAGTCATTGTGTACATGCAAACAATAACATTGTGGAACCACGAACCAACTTGTTTTGTCTTAGATGGTAATTTACATATTAATCTATTTAAAGACAACTTGCGTTCCTCAGCAGTTCATTGAATAAGTCAAAAAAAATTTCAAATAAACAGTGATTTTTTGAAAGCTGCAAAAAATTATAATTGAGTAAAACAAATGTCTTTAAACCAGAAAATTATTGCTAAATCATGTTTTAAACAGATTAATCAGTGATAAGTTATTTTTAAAAAAGGTTTTAATTTCAAGATTAAGATATTTTTATGCATAAAGTAGGCATGAAATCTTTTATTAAAAACACATCTTTAAGAAGGTAGTTCAGAAGGCACATCAAGTCATGCTCCTTAACTGCATGAACTTGTCTGTTGTTGGTGACAAACTGTTGGTGGGTTCTCTTTGTTGGATTCTCACAGAGTCAACAGGACTTCCCTTCAGTTGCAGCAGCTTTGTTTCTGTAAAGAAACTGCTGCTTTTTAAGAGACAATGTTTAGGAAATGAAAACATAACAAACCAACATATTTAACCATTCAATATCCGCATCAATATTCACCCTCTAGCTTTCTGACAGTTTAATGGTTCTGCCAGCAGATGGTTTATACATACAGGTTTGCTTAAGGTACCGGGTTCTGGAATTCTATTTATGATTTAAAAAAAAAGACTATCAAATGGCTATCAGGACATACGCTTGGTGTATAACCTTATCTTACCTTATTATAAACAAATGTTTTCTATTTTTTTTTTTGGGAGGGGGGGGGGGGGTTAATAGGCTTATACAATGACTTTTGCAGTTTAAGGTCAAAAACACACAAGAGGTCTATATCAGATTATGTTATCTCTGTCTACATAACAATAAACTATAGCTGAAATGTGTTATGCAAGAGGGTCACACCACCTTAACAAATTTCAGTACACAAGTTTCTTGGGAGTATGTGCCAAGCATCCATTTCTGGAGTGTGATTTTCCCAGTCAGGTTGAAGAGCTGGATTGTTTAAAGCCATCAATTGACCCAGCCATAAGCATTCAGATAACAAATCTTTCATTATCTCCTCATTTTTTAGGGTTGTGCACTTTTGGTCCAAAACCTATGGGGGATAAAATGTTTACCTTTGTGCTTAAGTCTGAATAGAAAAAGAACTTTATCAAATGATCTCTCAGAAAAAAAAAAATAAGCTTGATAATATGAAATGAGTTAACATTTATGAGTGTATTGGCAGTCTGTTAAATTAAGATTTTAATATATCTGCAATTAAGAACCAACCTTCAAGTTATCAACATGGATGTAGTACTTAGCCAGCTGAATGTCCTGAGCAGCAGACAGTTTGAGCTGTTTCACCTGAAAACACAGTTGATTTTATTCAAACACACATGACCCACTTAATAACAATATTGTTCATGAGTTGTACCTTCTGTGAATCTTCTTTACAGCTGTTTTCTTGACCAATAAATCTATTAATGTGTTGCCTTACATCCGACACTTGTATTTTTGCCTCTTCAAAGGCTTTCTGAAACAGAATTTAGTTTAAATTAGAGAAATCTCCCTGAAAAACCATATATATCTTAATTATTTCTTTATTTGTATCTTTAAAACGCCCTGATGTAATAAGTTAAATATTTGCTTTTTTGTCTTTAACATCCAATTGTGAAAGGCATATAAAGAATAGCTGATAAAAATTTTTTCAAGTGCTTTGTCATCTATTATACTTTTTTTTTTTGATTGAAGTGATACTGTAACACCTTTTACATATATTATATGAATATACTTCCTATTAAACATTCATTATATAGGTCTACTGTTTATTAAAAAAAAACATACATACTTAGCTTGTGTCATTTTTTTTTTTTGCTCAACATCATTCTCATCATTTAGACAATGACATTTTATCATCTTAATTCTGCATAATTTCAGCTCCTTTTAGAAATAGCTATTTTAGGGCTCCTCAATAGGTTCTAGCACTTTCTACACATTAAAATGTAAATAAATGCAAAAGGTCAGTGATTCCCAACCCTGGTAGTTAGGGTCCCTTTTTCTGCAAATCATGTTCAAAAAAACTTTATTAATCGGAAAGAGAAATCAAATGAGATGTGTACCTCAGCAGCCATGAAATGCTACAGGAGCTTGTTTATCACCCACAGAGGTGTCAGGTTACTGTACTTAAGTACACTTTTTAGGTATCCAGGGCTCGATGTTAACCATTGCCCGATCGGGGCAAGTAGTTTTTATTGTAGGGAGAGTACAAATTTCATTGCATTTGCCTGCCGGGCAAGTGCAATGATCGCAAAAAAAAATTATTTATCACTCAAAATTACTTTAAAATCACCGACATTCGTCGAAAACGACCCACAAGCGTTGCCGGCGCCATTTTTGTTGTTTTGTACACATTCTCGCATTACTTGAAAAAGCTGCGTGATTTTCCGCTGGATGATGAATTTAATCTATACTATGGCTTTGTTCGAAATCCTGAGCTGCATCCTCCAAGGACGCGGTCTACCTAGACTTGATCCTTCGAAGTCCGTGAAAATAAGGAGACCGGAAGTGTTTTGGCTGTGAATTCGAACAGGTCTACCCTTCGGTGGGTCACACAAAGCAGGAAAAGAATGAAAACCGAAGTTTCCAAAACTGTTTGTTTATTATTTATTTTTTTTATTATAAAGTGAACAAAGGCTACACTCGCAAGAATCCAGAGTGGAATAAAGGTGCCAACCACCGGGAGCAGGAACAAATAAAATCAAATGTAATGATGGAAACAGTAGTCATTTAAATAACGTGCTGCTGTCATTTTGCTGATTGATTTGACATGATTTGTTTTGAAAACCGAATGGGGCAAAGTGAGGGAGCCAGAGGAGAGGAGACACGGGATGAAACAGGTAAAAACTGATTAACTATCTATCGAGAAATTAAAATCATAATGAAAGAACAATGTTGCTAGCATAGCTGCAATGCTGATTTTGAGATGATAAAAAATCAGGTTGCAGAACGTTATTTCTCTAACTATGATGTTAGTTAGGCCTGACGTCTCAGGCTCCTAAAGATGTATTTATGGTCAACTATGACAGAAAAGAGACTATCAAGTTTGGCTGTACTCAGCATTGAATCAAAACGCACAAAGGCATTGGATCTAAATAAAGTTGTGAAGCGTTTTGCTGAGCAACATGGAAATTGCCGCATTCAGCTGTTATAGTCATGTCATCTTTATGTTATGCTCTCTGGTGAGCCTTTACATAGATGTTACATTTTGGTTGGGCACCTGAGAAAATCTGATCGTTCCTTTAATAAAACCAAGTTAAAAAAAAAGTTCAAAATGTAATACCGGTGTAAATCCTGCTTAATATGAAGTAGTGTATTTGTTTCTTTTTTTGTATATATAGTATGAAACTATCCAGAAATTACCTGTATGAACCTACTCACAAAATGTTTTGTACTTCTTTTTAATATAAAAATTTATTTTTATATTGCTTCTTTTCAGATTTGTGGAGATTTTGATGTAACATATAGTACCTGCCTTTTTGTTGATTTGTTGATACAGCAGCTCTATCTACAGCATATTTACATGCATGAAATATCCCTTTTTATGTTGCCTTAACTGCTGTATGTCAAGTTACAGGTGTACTGAGGAACAAATGGGGTAATTGTGTGTTCAGAGTAAACAATACATACAGTAGATGATAAGTTTTTCTTTCTATAGTTTCTTCTTGTGCAAATGCTGCAAAGCTGCCTCTCTGACAGTCAATCTCACACATCTGCGACTCAGCACCTGTGTCTTACCGTAATACCATTCCTGTTATAATGCCCCTCTAGAAGTAGCGTTATCATTCTTCTATCTCCTATTAAGTGAGATCACATTGTATGATGTATTACCATTATGACCGGTTTCACATGAGAAACACTTACTGTACATACTATTCTCACCAAACTGTGATAACTGTGATTAAATTCAGTGTAAACAAATGTCATATGTTGCCACCCCTAAAAAATTCCTGCCCCCCTCTCGCCACCCCATAAATATTTTTCTAGATCCGCCCCTGACCTTGTCCTTGAACTACTGACGGATATACAGGAATACAGTCATACAAGTGTCAACTCCTCTGAGATAGCACGGGATGCAATGTTTGGCAATTTAAAAAATTGAAATATTTTTTTATTTCAAAATTCAATGTATAACATTAATGCATAAATACCTCATTTTATTTCAGTGTTAAATTCTGTTTAAAGTAATAGATCTTTAAAAATGTCTCCGGACCTTTACTGGTTGATGATTTTCTTTATTCGGACTCAGCTAATTTTTAATTGGTTATCCCTGGTTTAATGTTTATAAATATTTATTTCCCATTGGCGCCATCCACATCTACTGAAAACTAGTGTCATTGGATGAGTCATATAACGCAAACACTCATTGATTAGCTTAAGGAAATCATCAGAAGCAAGCAGGTGTTCTTCAAACTGCAAACACGAATTGTCTATGCCCTGCTACAATGTTGGATTCAGAAAAAGATGTTAAAATGTCTGAAAGGTCTGACACAGGCGAGAGCGTATAGGGAGTTGGAGACGGAGACCAACAAGGCCTCCCTCATCCTTGGCCCTATCTTAAAGAATTTTTCAAAATAGCCAAAAAATTGAGCTTTCAATTCATATAGTGGCATATGGCTGTTTTTTTAAGGTTACTTTATACTTTTATACTTTAAGTAGTTTTTGGAGCACATACTTTTACTTGAGTAAAGAGATCAAGTTGATACTTCGACTTTTACCAGAGTGTTTTTAAACTGCAGTATCTATACTTCTACTTAAGTAATAAATGTGTGTACTTTTTACACCACTGATCACCCACTCATTTAAGTGAGTTGTTTTAGAGCAAGGAGACACCCCAAGTATCTAGCACAGTGGGCCCTGAGGACCAAGGTCAGAAACTTCTAAACAATGGTTCCCTAAATATCATTGACCTGGAGTCAGACCCAAAAGGGGAATAAGGGGAGGGTCCAATACAATCAGCAAGGGTGCAGCAAGTAAGTTCTGAATGGTAAGTATGTAGCCTATTGATAGAGGGCAACCAGAGAGCTAATTTAAACGTTATCCTCTGTGCAGTGAAATTGTCCTATAGATCTATTAACTCTAACATCCCTATGGGATTTGCCATACAAAGCAGTGCCGTGCTAAATATGACTTGTGTATATCTTTTTAGTTTTAGTCTAGAATAGGAGTGTTAGTAGGAGAGGAAATAGATGTTTGATTCAGGTGTTCACGATTGGAAAATGCTTGGATCAGGGTAATGATCAAGTCTTTTAAATGCTGGCATGTGGTGCAGCACTACTTTTCCATCCTCCTTGCCAGCCCATTAATTCCTGAGTTCACTTTGAGATTCTCGCTTTGATTTTCAGGAACGCTTGTGCATATTTCACTGATCTTTTATGTCCCTATATCCACAATAAGTCCTTAAATGCTACTGAGTAAAGTTTATTAATTATGCTAAGCAAAAGGCTTGAAACAGAAGGTGACAGGACAAATGCTCATATTGCCTCTAAACACTGGAATTCACTAAGTCTGAGAACTATGGAATAATTTACAGTATGTCCTATAAAAAGCAGCTAAAATCATTTGTGGGCTGGTCTAAAATAAAGATCATGTGCATAGAATTTTTTTATTCTGGCATTCCTTTTTCTTGGCTTTACTGTTGTACTTTCAGACTGAAAGTGGTGCACCTACATATAGTACATTTTCAATTATTTAGTCTTTAATTTAAATTATTTTTTTTCAGTATTATTCATCATGATACATTATTGGATACAGTACCTGTATTTCCGTTTTAACAGAATCTGGTTTCTGTTTTTTGGACTTTAGAAGCTTTTTGATTTTAGGCCAACGTATCCTCAGTTCATCATACATCTCTTTGAGTTTTGTTTGAGAAACTGGGTTGTTCAGGCTCTCAGTTTTTCCAGTCTTTATCGAAAGAGAAACCTCCTTTGCCACTCTAAAAAAGAATAATACAAAGTAAAGAAAAACTGCATGTCCGTATCTTATTAATCTCATTTAATAATCGTCATGTTCAGTACTTGTCTTTTAAGGATGAATTTTCTTCCTTTAATCGCTCTATTTCCTGTCTGGGGGTTAAAATAAGATGGGTGTTAGTTAAAATGAAAATTCACACATTAATAAACATATAGTAGGCAATCTGTATGTGGGTTAGTAATAATAAAGAAAGAGCAATGTAAATGCTTTTAGAATAATTTGTTTAATAATTTTTTTTAAAACAGTTTTTAAATGGAGTTTAAGGAAATGTAAAAATTATTGTTTTATATGTCTAATCAATAACTAAATGCCCCCATAGAACAAAACACCAATCTCCCTTGGACTGAAATGTTCTATTTTCACTTCTGATTTAATGAGAGGCCAATAAGAAAGGCTTTAAAAGAAGGGTGTATATTTCATGAAACATTTGAATGGATTACCAATTAAATGCTCCAATAAAATCTATTTAAAAAAATGTTTAACCAATTTTTATAGGAAATATTTTAGATGTTTTACTTTTATTACAAAACACATTTTTTCAAATATGTTTCAAAGCATGGTTCATACCAGGAAAGCAACCTGTTAAAATTAAATTAAGTAGTTTCTAATTAGAATGAATTGAAAGAGAAATGAAATCATATGGTAAGGGCACAGCCTGCTGAAAAACAAAATACATAGTGTTTTTAGCCTGCATACATAATGCTGACTTTGTTTGGATAGAATTTACAATACATTTGAAAATATGTTGAAAATACTAGAGTTGTTTTGTACAATCATCCTAACATACAAACATTGCTAATTCAACAATAATGTTACATTCCTACACGTATGTGTAACGTATGGGAACAAATTCATTGTAGGCAGACCGATGGGTGATTAGCTTGAACTGATGATTAAAGGCAACTTTCACGGTTACTTAGAGAAATTATTAGTTAATTACATTTGCAATAAATCACAATATGATTGCATATTAATTACAGTAGATTCTAGGGCATGTGAGTGAATTTAAGTACATCTCATATTTTCAGTACATTAGTTGCCCAGTATTTTAATGAAAAGGCTGGAATGGAATAAACTGATTTGTATGTGATTCAATAGAGATTTGACCTGTTTTCTTTAAAGTGAACCCTAAATTGTGAATAGGGGCTATAGAAATTTAAAAAACTGATTTATTTTAGATATACAGATCTATTAGTATCTTTTTTGTTGTTGTTTTGTCATGATCAATCAGTAAAATTTTGCGTTTAAGAAATGTTTGTAATACTGAGGTGGTTCCTCTGACCAATATGATCTATCCCTTTCTTAAAGGAAAATTCCGGTTTTTAACACTTTTAGCCCCTTTTCTGTAGTGTCCAGGATGAAATTGAATGATCGACACCAAAATTTTGACGATTGGTCCTGTCTCGGCTATTTGGCTCAGGTAGAATCCCCCCCTGGCTGCTTCAGAATGGCTTGCATAGTGCATGTCAGATAATGTCCTTAAAACAACCTTAAACGTTCTTTTTTATTTAAATATGTTACTCACCGGGTCGTCGGCGCTGTTCAATGACGTTCCAAAAAAAGTTTCGTGAAGAAAAACCGTTCCTGTCTTGTTTTATTTAGCATTTTGTAAATCCCAGAACAATTTTTTCCGATACATCACAACCGCTTATAAACTTCCGCTTCCCGTTCGAATCTGAAGCGTTGCACACTCCAGACGGCCAAAGTCCAATATGTCCTCCTCAAGAATCCACCTTTCGTATTCCATTTTCAGAGTTTTTTAAAGTGTTTAACAGAGACGTTAGCACCTCGACGTCGGAGTACACAGAGTGAAGCAGAAACACTTGGGCCTTGCGAAAAGACTACAACTAAGCGTAAACAGGCCCCCTTTCCGTTTCCGGTGGCGGAGGGATATTGACTATTCCAACAGAACTCAATGGGATTTACAAAATGCTAAATAAAACACTACAGGAACGTTTTTTCTTTACGAAACTTGTTTTTGAACGTCATTGAACAGCGTTGACGACTCGGTGAGTAGCATATTTTAAAAAAAGAACGTTTAAGGTTGTTTTAAGGACATTATCTGACATGCACTATGCAAGCCATTCTGAAGCAGCCAGGGGGGGATTCTGCATGAGCCAAATAGCCGAGACAGGACCAATCGTCAAAATTTTGGTGTCGATCATTCGATTTCATCCTGGACACTACAGAAAAGGGGCTAAAAGTGTTAAAAACCGGAATTTTCCTTTAACAGCTCACATTAAATCAAAACATAAGTAAATAACTAAAATGAGTCTTTCATTTTGATATGATACAGAATCACAATCACTGACTATGGACAAAATGGTGACAGAATTAAGGAAAAATGCATAAAGTCAAAAAATACTCACTTCAGGTCTTCACAATTTTCAAGTGGAGTAGTTTCTCTGTCCTTTTTCTGTTTAGATCTTGAATGCATTACACACTGATTAATATGTTGTAAAATGCTGATGTAGTCATCTACTGTACTCTTAACATGTTAACCCAACCATAAAATATAAATCAGAACTTAATGACAAAAGAAACATAAATAAGTCTATCATGTTTGTGATTGTTTAGTCATCGGGTTGGACAAATATTCCTCTTTTATGTAAATCTATTTTTATTATAATTACAGCTATACAAAATATGACAATTATCAAGAGTATTCTAAGAGAAAAAAATCTACATGTTACTTTGACTGAGTATAATAGCAGGATATTCTTATGCATTACATGAATTACACAAGATAACTTTGTTTACCTGTCATGGTGGAAAAGGAAGAAATACAAGATATTATGTGAGATTAAAAAAGGAAACACATAAAATAAAAGGGATGATTAATAATAAGTAATAAATCATAATACACTAGGACTTGCCCTATAGAGTGCTGTTTAATTAAGAATTATTTTTTTGCTCTCTCCTCCTTTGGCTGCCACCTTATCGTGGTGGAGGGGTTTGAGTGTCCCAATGGTCCTAGGAGTTATGCTGTGTGGTAGCTTTATGCCCCCTAGTAGGGTCACCCAAGACAGACAGGTCCTGGGTGAGGGACTAGACAAAGAGTAACCCAAATATCCTTATGATAAATAAAATAAATGGACGTAGTGTTCCTTCGCCCAGATGCGGGTCACCGGGGCCCCACTCTGGAGCCAGGCCTAGGGGTGGGGAAGGCTGGCGTGTTCCTGGTGACCAGGCGTTTACCCATGGAGCTCGGCCAGGCACAGCCCGAAGAGGAAACATGGGTCCCCCTTCCAATGGGCTCACCACCTGTAGGAGGAGGCCAAGGGGTCGGGTGCAATGTGTGATGGGTGGCAGTCGAGGGTGGGGACCTTGGTATTCTGACCCTCGGCTGAAAAAGCTGGCTCTTGGGACATGGAATGTCCCCTCTCTTGTGGAGAAGGAGCCTGAGTTAGTGCACAAGGTTAAAAGGTTCCGACTAGAGACAGTTGGACTTACCTCGACGGATGGCTCTGGCTCTAGAACCAGTCTCCTTGAGAGGGGGTGGACATTCTCCCACTCTGGAGTTGCCCCTGGTGAGAGGCGCCAAGCAGGAGTGGGCATACTTGTTGCGCCTCATCTTAGTGCCTGTTCGTTAAAGTTCATTCCGGTGAATGAGAGGGTTGCCCCCTTCTGCATACGTGTGGGGGGATGGGGTCTGACTGTTGTTTGTGCATATGCGCCAAACAGCAGTTCAGATTACCCACCCTTTTTTCAGTCTTTATGGGAAGGTACTGGAGGGTGCCCCTCCTGGGGACTCCCTTGTTCTTCTGGAGGACTTCAATGCTCACGTGGGCAATAACAGTGAGACCTGACGAGCCGTGGATGGAAGGAATGGCCCACCTGACCTAAACTCGAGTGTTGTTCTGTGGTTGGACTTCTGTGCTCGTCATGGATTTTCACCATGTTTAAGCATAAGGGTGTCCATATGTGCTCTTGGCACCAGGACACCCTAGGCCGTAGTTCACTGATCGCCTATGTTGTTGTTTCATCTGACCTGCAGACGCATGTCTTGGACACTCGAGTGAAGAGAGGGGCGGAGCCCTCCACCGACCACTACCTGTTGGTGAGTTGGCTTCGATGGTGGGGTAGGATGCCGGTCAGACCTGGTAGGCCTAAACATATTGTGAGGGTTTACTGGGCACTTCTGGCAGAGTACCCCGTGAGAAGGAGCTTTAAATCCCATCTGCGGCAGAGATTTGAACACGTTCATAGGGAGGTGGGGGACACTGAGTCTGAGTGGACCATGTTCCGTGCCTCTATTGTTAAGGCTGCTTGTCGGAGCTGTGGCTGCAAGGTTGTCAGTGTGTGTCAAGGCGTCAACCCTCGAACACGCTGGTGAACACCAGCAGTGAGGGAAGCTGTCAAGCTGAGGAAGGAGTCCTATCGGGCTTTATTGACCTGTGGGACCAGCAGTCAAAGCGGCAGGTGGGCTCGACTGGTCGCTGAGGCAAAAACACGGACATAGGAAGAGTTCAGAGAGGCCATGGAGAAAGACTTCCGTATGGCCTCGAAGCAATTCTGGTCCACAATCTGGCGTCTCAGGAGGAAGAAGCAGTGCAGTACCAACACTATTTTATAGTGGGGTTGGTTTGCTGCTGACATCGATTCGGGACGTCGTATGTCGGTGGGTGTAGTACTTCGAAGACCTCCTTAATCCCACCAACACGTCTTCCATTGAGGAAGCAGAACCTCGGGGCTCTGGCTTGGGTCCTCACATCTCCGTTGCTGAAGTCACTGAGGTGGTTAAAAAGCTCCTCTGTGGCAAAGTTCCTGGGGTGGATGAGATTAGCCCTAAGTAACTTAGGGCTCTGGATGTTGTGGGGCTGTGTTGGTTAACATGGCTCTGCAGCATTGCGTGGACATCAGGGGCAGTTCAACTGGATTAGCAGACTGAGGTGGTGGTCCCTCTATTTAAAAAAGGGGACCGGAGGGTCAGAGGAATCATACTCTTAAGCCTCTCTGGTAAGGTCTATTCCAGGGTTCTGAAAAGGAGGGTCCGTCGGATAGATGAATCTTGGATTCAGGAGGAGCAGTGTGGTTTTCGTCCTGGCTGTGGAACACTGGATCAGCTCTACACCCTCAGCAGGATTCTGGAGGGCGCATGGGAGTTTGCCCAACCAGTCTACATGTGTTTTGTGGATCTGGAGAAGGCATTCGACCGTGTCCCTCGGGGGGTCCTGTGGGGGGTACTCCAGGAGTATGGAGTACCGGGCCCTTTAATAGGTCTCTGTAATACAGGACACAAACTGGATTCCTAACATGAATAGTAATCCAGCTCACACTGAGCAGGGGAAAACCTCCACATTATCCGTTCAAGTTCCCATTGGAAATCCGATTGACAGTCCGCTCCATTACTCCTCCTGGTCCTACATTTGTCTACCTGTCTGCTCTCCAATGTATTCCCTATTCTCTGGATAATCCCACACAGACTGGTTTCAAGAATTGACAAAGGCCCCCTCAAACGTAAGTTCCTCATATGCATAATCTTAACAACATCCAAAATTCCCACGGTCCCTGAACTGATCTTTGTGATCTTCCCTTCTGACTTTCCAGTTCCAGTTCACCAGTTCATTGTTCCTGATCCCACCCCTGTCCTCATGACAACAAATAACCCTGTTGAACTTTTCTCCGTATTCTCTGAGTGGTTTCTCTGCATTTGGGTCAGATTCCTTAAACCGATCATGACAGAACACCTGGCCAAACCGTAGACCCATCAGAGGCCATTCAAAGAGCACTTCAACTCTAACAGACTGTAATTCAGAAACATCTCAACCGTCTCCGCAATCTCAGTAACCAACAGTCTGAGCTAAACAGTCGAGTGGCTGATTTAACCGAGGCTGTCCGTTTCTCTCTCTAGGCTCCGGGCCCAGCCGGTGATCTAGCCCCGCCTCAAGCTAACCAAACAACCTTTTCTTCCCCTTTTCCTGTACCAAATCACTGTTAAGAATAAGTACCCGTTGCCCCTCTTATCCTCTGCTTTTGAGCCTGTCCAAGGAGCTACTGTGTGTACCAAGTTTGATCTAAGGAATGGCTATCATCTTCTCCGCATAAAGGAGGGAGATGAATGGAAGACCGCCTTTAAGACTCCCATTGGACATTTTGAGTGCCTGGTTATGCCTTTTGGTTTAAATAACGCTCCTGCTTTATTCCAGGCGCTGGTCAATAATGTCCTGAAAGATTTTTTGTATATTTTTGTTTTTGTCTACATTGATGACATTCTTATTTTTTCTAAGGACCTGTCAGAACACAGGATCCACGTCCGCCAAGTGCTTCAGCGCCTTCTGGAGAACAAGCTCTTTGTCAAGGCCGAGAAATGTGAGTTCCACAAATCATCTGTCTCCTTCCTGGGCTTCATACTTGAGGGCGGACAGGTAAGACCCACTGAGGAGAAAATGAGAGTGGTTTTGGACTGGCCCTTTCCTGAATCTAGCAAACAACTACAGGAGTTCTTGGGTTTTGCTAACTTCTATCGTCATTTTATCTGGAACTACAGCCAAACAGCTCTTCCACTAACAACTCTCACATCTACCAAGACCACCTTTACTTGGTCTTCTGAGGCTGACACAGCTTTTCACCGATTGAAGGATCTTTTTGCTAAGGCCCTTGTACTTATCCAACCTGACCTCCGCAAACAATTAATTTTGGAGGTTGATACCTCTGATTCTGGTGTTGGAGCCATCCTCTCCCAGTTATCTTATTCTGATCAAAAGATACACCCATGTGTATCTTTCTTTTCCTACAGACTGTCACCCGCTGAGAGGAATTACGACATTGGGGACCAAAAGCTGTTAGCCATTAAGCTAGCCCTCGAGGAATGGAGGCACTGGCTGGAAGGAGCAGTCCACCCTGTAGTGGTATGGACGGACCACAAAATCCTCTCCTATATTCAGTCTGCCAACAGACTAAACCCACGTCAATCCTGTTGGTCCCTCTTTTTCTCCTGGTTTAACCTCTCTATTTCCTACCGTCCTGGGTCACGAAACAGAAAGCCGGATGCTCTTTCCAGACAGTTCGCCCTGATGATTCTGAGAAGTGTCCTGCACCTATTCTCCCTCCTAGCTGCACTGTTGCCGCTGTCACATGGGAGATTGAGCACCTAGTTAAACAGACTCTGCAGTCTGAGCCGGACCCCGGGACTGGTCCTCCCAACAGGATTTTTGTCCCCTCTACGATTCGTGCACCAGTCATTAACTGGCTACTTACCTCTAAGTTCTCTGCTCATCCAGGTATCAAGTCTTCTCATCATCCTCCAGCCGGATTTCTATAACCCTTACCGATTCCCAAGAGACCCTGGTCTCATATTGCCATAGATTTCATCACTGGACTACCCACCTCTAAAGGTATGACCACCATACCAGTGTTGGGAAAGTTCTCTTTCTACGTGAACTAGTTCAAAGTTCAGTTCACACATTTTAAAAGGAACTAGTTCAGTTCATAGTTCACAATTCCAAAAAACGAACTAGTTCATAGTTCTTTTTTTTTTTTTTCATATATTGCTCAATTACACCATAGCCTACTGTAGAACCACAGACAGCAATTATTTTATCAGTTGTAACACTGAAATTGTGTGTAAGATTTCATCTTCATATCCAGTTTTGAATCCTTATCCAACCAGGGTTTACATTAGCATTGAGGGGACAGCATTTCCCCATTGTTGCTTTAATGCTTTGTTGCTGTCCATTCAATTCACACTAGTAGCAGCTGCAGCTTTCACCCCTACAGTATATTCTCAAAAACATCAGGAAAAATGTGCTGCTTGAATGGTCTTTTTTATGAGTAATTATTAAAAGAAAAATAGGAAAGTAGTCTTTAAGGTGCAAATGTTTTTTTTTTTTATTTTAATAATTTTTTCCATTTGAAATTCCATTTCAATACATACTAAATGGAATACTGGAATCCTGGAAAATTATAACAGGCAGGTTTTACCAACAAGTTACATGGATAGTAAAACCCTCAAGAACAGGGGTCTTCTATGTTTTCCAGACCAAGGACCCCCAAACTGATGGTGAGATGGAGCGGGGACCCCCTAACTATATATATTGTATGAAATTGTGTCCTATAGTCACTCTATTACAGATGGAGTAATGTAAAGAAATTAATTTCTCCCTGGGATTATTAAAGTTTTTCTGATTCTGATTCCTGGTTGATGGGACAGGTGTTGTGAAGGAAACGGTGCCCAGCTTGAAAGAGCTCCTGTGTGTAGCTGATTGTGAGCATTGATGACTGAAAGACATCTTCTGCCTCCATTTATCTGTTTACTACAGTGTGTTGATTTCATGTTAATGAGTATTTAAAGACATTTCAATTAGTGGGGGAAAAAAATGCAGGGGGGGAATATAAAAATATCAACTAACCATGCAGACCCTCATGCAGTACCTCCGTAGACCCCCTAGGGGTCGCGGATCCCCTGTTGAAGACGTCCGCTCAAGAAGATTTTACTAACACAAACTGAGGGACCAGGCTGAGGTAGGAATTTAAGGTTACTGAAGTGCGGATTTTTTTACTAAAAGCCGGCGGGCAAACTTGTTGCCATCATCCTCACTGACCACCTGGTCATAAACCTGTTTTAAGTCGCCTCCATGCTACTGTGGCTTCCACGCTGCATTTTGTTTTGATGACACACGCGGCTGTAGGCTACGACGCTGGTAGCTGCTGTTGCCAGATTGGGTGTTTTTCACGCTACATATTAAGGCCTGTTTACGGTGTGATTTAGCCGGGGTTTCGCCTGGAGGGCTTTATAGAAATCTGGCAACCTGTTGAACGGAGTTGAACTGAGAGAGCGTGCCGTTCACAGACGCCAGAATGAACGAGTTCACAATAACGTTCATCAGGCAATAATGCAGTACGTTCAGTTCACGTTCGCCCAAAATATGAACGAGTTCATGAACTTTCGTTCAATGAACGCGTTCAGGCACAACACTGCACCATACTCACCATTATCGACTGTTTCTCAGCCTGCCACCTTGTATCTCTGAGAAAACTACCCACAGCTCTTCGGATGGCCCAACTCCTGGTCAAGCACGTTTTCCGCCTTCATGGGATACCCCAAAATATCTTCTCAGTCCCCAGTTCATTTCTCAGGTTTGGAAGAGATTTTGCTCAGCCCTTAGGGCCAAAGTCTCAGTTACTTCTGGCTATCATCCACAGTCAAATGGACAAGTCGAACGCATGAACCAGGAGTTGGAAGCCACACTCAGATGTCTAACCACAGCAAACCCCACCGATTGGAGCCAGTTCCTTCCTTGGGTTGCGTATGCCCATAACACACATACCTCATCTGCCACCGGTCTATCCCTCTTTGATGCTTCTCTAGGTTACCAGCCTCCCCTTTTTCTGGCTGAGGAGGCTGATATAGCCGATCCCTCTGTGCAGCACCACATTTGCCGGCAGTCTGGAGGCAGGACAGAAGCGGCTCTCGGACGCACAGCTGAACAGAACCGTAGGTGGGCTGACCGCAGGAGGAGGGTCGCTCCTACTTTCACCCCCAGCCAGAAGGTGTGGCCATCCAAAAAACTTTCTCCCTGGTTCATCGGTCCTTACGAAGTGGAGAGGATCATCAGTCCATCTGCTGTCCGCCTTCGCCTCCCCTCCACTCTCAGAATTCATCCAACATTTCCAGTCTCCCAGCTCAATCCCGTCCATTTGAGCCCCTTGTGCCCAACCACTGAGCCCCATCCCCCTTTTGACATTGACGGTCACCATACTTACACTAGTCTTTCGCTGTTTCCAGCCCTCCGGATCTGCTGGACCACCACGTGGCGGTCATTGAGGGGCGTACTGTTAGGAATCCAGTTTGTGTGCTGTTTTGTGTGTTTCCTTTTCTCCACCACCAGGAGCAGTGGGCTGTCACTACCTCGATGCCAGAGTATTTGCCAGTTTTGGGTACTCTAACCAAGCTGAGATTAGCTGAGTCTAACCTGAGCTTTGTTTCTCTGAAACGTATGTTCTTTTGTCTTTGATCCTCTCTGTGTTTAACTGGAAACCTGGACCTTCTCCCCCTGGAAGGAAAAACTGAGTTCACACTGAGCAGGGGAAAACCTCTACATTATCAGTTCAAGTGCCCATCGGAAATCCGAGTGACAGTCCGCTCCATTACTCCTCCGGGTCCAACGTTTGTCTAGCTGTCCACTCTCCAACATGTTCCCTATTCTCTGGATAATCCCACACAGACTGGTTTCAAGGATTGACAAAGGCCCCCTCTAACGTCCCTCACCTGCATAATCTTAACAACATCCAAAATTCTCACAGTACCTGAACTGATCTTTGTGATCTTCCCTTCTGACTTTCCAGTTCCGGTTCAACAGTTCACTGAGTTCCTTTTCCAACCCCTGTTCTCATTACAACAAATAAACCTGTTCAACTTTTTTCCGTGTTCTCTGACTGGTTTCTCTGCATTTGGGTCAGATTCCTTAAACTGATCATAACACACAATGTGCTGCATATTGCAGCTCGGGCACGAGACTGGAAAATCGGTCCCGCGCAGGCCTTTAGATCAGTGCCTCCAAATCCGAGACCATGGTCTTGAGCCGGAAAAGGGTAGAGTGCCTTCTCTGGGTTGGGGAGGATGTACTGCCCCTAGTGGAGAAGTTTAAGTACCTTGGGGTCTTGTTCAAGAATGAGGGAAAGATTGAACAGGAGATTGATAGGGGGATTGGTGCAGGGTCTGCTGTGAAGCGTGCACTGTACCAGTCTGTTGTGGTGAAGAGAGAGCTGAGCCAAAAAGCAAAGCTGTTGTTTTACCGGTCGATCTACATTCCTACCTTCATCTATGGTCATGAGCTTTGGGTCATTACCGAAAGAATGAGATCCCGGATACAAGCGGCTGAAATGAGTTTTCTCCGTAGTGTGTCTGGGCTCTCCCTTAGATATAGGGTGAGCTCAGTCATTCAGGAGGGACTTAGAGTAGAGCAGCTGCTCCTCCACATCGAGAGGAGCCAGTTGAGGTGGTTCAGGCATTTGATTAGGATGCCTCCTGGACGTTTCCCTGGTGAGGTTTTCCAGGTACGTCACACCGCAAGATGGCCCAGGGTTTCTCTGCCTCTCTGTGTTTAAATTCTACTACTAAGAGTCAATTTCACTTTTCAGTATACCCTATTTTCTATAGCCCCTATTCACATTAATTGTCAATGCGGGCTATAGAACTAAAATAAACTGATTTGTTTTAGATAAACAAATCTATTAGTATCTTTTTTTGTTGTTGTTTCGTCATGATCATCAACATCAATACATAAACATTCAGTAAAATTTTGCGTTTCAAAAATGTTTGTAAAACTGAGGTGGTTACTCTGACCAATATTATCTATCCAGTTTTGAACAGCTCACATTAAGTCAAAAGACAAGTAAATAACTCAAATGAGTCTTTCATTTTGATATAATACAGAATCACAATCACTGACTATGGACAAAATTATGACAGAATTAAGGAAAAATGCATAAAGTCAAAAAATACTTACTTCAGTTCTTCCTTTTCCTTTTTAGATGGAGTAGTTTCTCTGTCCTTTTTCTGTTTAGATCTTGAATGCATTACACACTGATTAATTATGTTGTAAAATTCTGATGTAATCATCTACTCTACTCTTAACATTTTAACCCAAGCATAAAATATGAATCAGAACTTAATCACAAAAAAAATAAATAAATCTGTTCTCTTCATTTCGAGAGCTGAACTTGCCAGCTGGTCTGGTTCATAATAAGATCTACAATAATTTCAATCTCTTTTAGTTTTTACAAAAATACACAACAGATTCCTCTCTGCCAACATTTAATAGCCAAACATGAAGACGTATGTTTAATTAGCTTGATTAATTTTTCAAGTAGGAGAATAAAAAATGTCTTACTTAGACCCAGGAGACTTCACATTACCATGTCTGTAAAAAAAAAAAAAAAAAAAAAAAAAAAAAGACATTACAAAAACAAAAAAATGTAAAATTCATAAGATACAGATGTGTAAAGATGACACATGATGTGGGCGAACACTGGATAACGTTTTGCTGTGCGACTTTAGGTTGGTCTCAACAGGTTGAGCGAAGTGCTAACATTAGCACGCGGCTAATAGCTTAGTGTATAACCGGAGCTAACCGACAAGTGCTCAGCTCGCGGTGGCGTGATGTTAGCGTTCGGTGAGTCAGTTCATGGGCTCAGTACTAGACTGTTACTATCTTTAGGTTGGTCTCAACAGGTTGAGCGAGGTGCTAACATTAGCACGCGGCTAATAGCTTAGTGTATAATCGGAGCTAACCGACAGTTGCTCAGCTCGCGGTGGAATGATGTTAGTGTACGGTGAGTCAGTTCATGGGCTCAGTACTAGACTGTTACTAGTCTTATTGTTTGTTTATGATTGTTTATGGTTAGAAATAATATGCAAAAATAACAAGTTAACCCATTACAGCACTGAGATGTGTATATATGAAAATAAAGGGAATTAATACTGTGGTTAAAAATGATAAATATGGAGGTTAAAAAGAGTTCATTTACTGATGTTTGGTGAATACGACCACAGTTTAATGTGTCAGGACTGGTATGTTTAACATGATTTGCTTTAGTCAAAGTATCCGCTGCTGGTGCGTGCAGTTGTGGAGCGAGTAAGACGTCAGACAGCGTGATCAGGGATGAGACATAGCAAAAGTGAACTGATGTTGTTGTTCATGTTTTCACAGAAAAATCTATAAAAATTAAATATGCTGCACAGTGAAGACCCCTTCTTCTTCCACGTGTAACACAAGGAGTTCCATCATAGTCAGTGTACGTCTTGAAGGATGTTGACTGACATCCAAGATATTACAGTTAAAATGGCTTAGATAGGGAGTAACTACTTTGGGAACAGGAACTAGATTGATCAAATATGGTTAGTGTTTATTTTATTGCTTAAGTGAATCTAAATATGATTAAAACACACATTTCTGTATGTATTTTAAATATACATCAAAACACCACAAAGCTGAACTAGGACAATATGGTAATACATACAGATTTGGATCATGCCTTTCATCAGGCTGATCTGATGTGCAATGAAGATTACTTTCTCTGGACCTGTTAAATGAAACAAGAAATAGTTCAAGAAGAAAATAAATTATCAATCAAACTATGATACAACAAAAAACATTAACTTCCTGTAGTCCTGTGTAATGGTTATGTCACAGAGTACCAAAAGGATAAACCCACTGCATCTTGTCTCGAAACATATGCTAGATTTCCCTGGAAGGACCCTGATTCTCTTTCAATAGCAGGCGCACCTTCCTGGGGCCTGGGGCTTTCTTATATACATTTTTACCCTACCATCACCCGTCCTTGATATATATAAGTTAATAAATATCTGTAATTAGCCATGCTACATCATGTCCAGTTACTAGTAGGTTTGTAAGTCATTGTAATATTTTTTACTGTAATTGATTGCATGAATGCCAAAGTTAAATCATAAATAATCCCAAATTAATCACAGATTTTCTTTTTTTCTTTCCAGTATGATTCATTTTCCTTAACAGAACATGTTTGTGTGTGTTTAGGCATCGTGTCAGACAAATATTCCTCTTTTATGTAAATGTATTTTTATTATAATTGCAGCAATACCAAACTTGACAATTAAGAGTATTCTAAGAGAAAAGATCTCTAAGGGTACTTTGATTGAGAATAATAGCAGAATACTCTTATGCATTACACTTTCTCAAACGATAACTGAGTTTACCTGTCATGGTGGAAAATGAACAAAGACAGAATATGATGTGCGATTAAAAAAAAGGAAACACATAAAGTAAAAGTAAAGATTTATAATAAGTAATACACAATAATAGACTAGGACTAGCCCTATAGAGTGCTGTTAAAGTAAGAATTATTTTTTTGCTGTTATTCGAATGTCTTTCTTCAATGCACACCCCTAAACACATCACAAAGGTCTAACTTTACAGAAGGAAAACAATCTTTAAATGTTTGCTTTGTTTTTCTCCCTGTCTGTGTTTAAATTAATCTTTTTCGAGTTTATTTAACTTTTTCCTATTCCCTATTTTCTATAGCCCCTATTCACATAATTTGTCAATGGGGGCTATAGAAATAAAAAAAACTGATTTGTTTTAGATAAACAATTCTATTAGTATCTTTTTTGTTGTTGTTTCATCATGATCATCAAGATTAACACATAGACATTCAGTAAAATTTTGCATTTCAGAAATGTTTGTAAAACCGAGGTGGTTCCTCTGACCATTAATATCTATCCAGTTTTTTAACAGCTCACATTAAGTCACAAGATAAGTAAGTAAATAATTTGAGTCTTTCATTTTGATATGATACAGAATCACAATCACTGACTATGGACAAAATTATGACAGAATTAAGGAAAAATGCATAAATTCAAAAGATACTTACTTCAGTTCTTCATTTTCCTTTTTAGATGGAGTAGTTTCTCTGTCCTTTTTCTGTTTAGATCTTGAATGCATTACACACTGATTAATTATGTTGTAAAATTCTGATGTAGTCATTTACTCTACTCTTAACATTTTAACCCAAGCATAAAATATGAATCAGAACTTAATCACAAAAAAAATAAGTCTATTCTCTTCATTTCGAGAGCTGAACTTGCCAGCTGGTCTGGTTCACACTAAGATCTACAATAATTTCAATCTCATTTGTGTTTTTACAAAAATACACAACAGATTCCTCTCTGCCAACATTTAATAGCCAAACATGAAGCCGTATGTTTAATTAGCTTGATTAATTTTTCAAGTAGGACAATAAAAAATGTCTTACTTAGACCCAGGAGGCTTCACATTATCATGTCTGTAAAAAAACAAAAAAACAAAACAAAAAGACATTACAAAAAAAAAGCAACAAGCTGTGTTTTCTATATTGTATCTAACCAACAAGGAGTTCCATCATAGTCAGTGTATGTCTTGAAGAATATTGACTGACATCCAAGATATCACAGTTAAAATGGCTTAGATAGGGGGTAACTATTTTGGGAACAGGAACTAGATTGATCAAATACGGTTAGTGTTTATTTTATTGCTTAAGTTAATCTAAATATGATAAATGATTAAAACACACATTTCTGTATGTATTTTAAATATACATCAAAACACCACAAAGCTGAACTAGGACAATATGGTAATACATACAGATTTGGATCATGCCTTTCATCAGGCTGATCTGATGTGCGATGAAGATTACTTTCTCTGGACCTGTTAAATGAAACAAGAAATAGTTCAAGAAGAAAATAAATTATCAATCAAACTATGATACAACAAAAAACATTAACTTCCTGTAGTCCTGTGTAATGGTTATGTCACAGAGTACCAAAAGGATAAACCCACTGCATCTTGTCTCGAAACATATGCTAGATTTCCCTGGAAGGACCCTGATTCTCTTTCAATAGCAGGCGCACCTTCCTGGGGCCTGGGGCTTTCTTATATACATTTTTACCCTACCATCACCCGTCCTTGATATATATAAGTTGATAAATATCTGTAATTAGCCATGCTACATCATGTCCAGTTACTAGTAGGTTTGTAAGTCATTGTAATATTTTTTAACTGTAATTGATTGCATGAATGCCAAAGTTAAATCATAAATAATCCCAAATTAATCACAGATTTTCTTTTTTTCTTTCCAGTATGATTCATTTTCCTTAACAGAACATGTTTGTGTGTGTTTAGGCATCGTGTCAGACAAATATTCCTCTTTTATGTAAATGTATTTTTATTATAATTGCAGCAATACCAAACTTGACAATTAAGAGTATTCTAAGAGAAAAAATCTCTAAGGGTACTTTGATTGAGAATAATAGCAGGATACTCTTATGCATTACACTTTCTCAAACGATAACTGAGTTTACCTGTCATGGTGGAAAATGAACAAAGACAGAATATGATGTGCAATTAAAAAAAAAGGAAACATATAAAGTAAAAGTAAAGATTAATAATAAGTAATACACAATAATAGACTAGGACTAGCCCTATAGAGTGCTGTTAAAGTAAGAATTATTTTTTTGCTGTTATTCAAATGTCTTTCTTTAATGCACACCCCTAAACACATCACAAAGGTCTAACTTTACAGAAGGAAAACAATCTTTAAATGTTTGCTTTGTTTTTCTCCCTGTCTGTGTTTAAATGAATCTTTTTCGAGTTTATTTAACTTTTTCCTATTCCCTATTTTCTATAGCCCCTATTCACATAATTTGTCAATGGGCGCTATAGAAATAAAAAAAAAAGATTTGTTTTAGATAAACAATTCTATTAGTATCTTTTTTGTTGTTGTTTCATCATGATCATCAAGATTAACACATAGACATTCAGTAAAATTTTGCATTTCAGAAATGTTTGTAAAACCGAGGTGGTTCCTCTGACCAATATTATCTATCCAGTTTTTTAACAGCTCACATTAAGTCACAAGATAAGTAAGTAAATAATTTGAGTCTTTCATTTTGATATGATACAGAATCACAATCACTGACTATGGAAAAAATTATGACAGAATTAAGGAAAATGCATAAAGTCAAAAGATACTTACTTCAGTTCTTCCTTTTCCTTTTTAGATGGAGTAGTTTCTCTGTCCTTTTTCTGTTTAGATCTTGAATGCATTACACACTGATTAATTATGTTGTAAAATTCTGATGTAGTCATCTACTCTACTCTTAACATTTTAACCCAAGCATAAAATATGAATCAGAACTTAATCACAAAAAAAAATAAGTCTATTCTCTTCATTTCGAGAGCTGAACTTGCCAGCTGGTCTGGTTCATACTAAGATCTACAATAATTTCAATCTCATTTGTGTTTTTACAAAAATACACAACAGATTCCTCTCTGCCAACATTTAATAGCCAAACATGAAGCCGTATGTTTAATTAGCTTGATTAATTTTTCAAGTAGGACAATAAAAAATGTCTTACTTAGACCCAGGAGGCTTCACATTATCATGTCTGTAAAAAAACAAAAAAACAAAACAAAAAGACATTACCAAAAAAAAAGCAACAAGCTGTGTTTTCTATATTGTATCTAACCAACAAGGAGTTCCATCATAGTCAGTGTACGTCTTGAAGAATGTTGACTGACATCCAAGATATCACATTTAAAATGGCTTAGATAGGGGGTAACTACTTTGGGAACAGGAACTAGATTGATCAAATATGGTTAGTGTTTATTTTATTGCTTAAGTGAATCTAAATATGATAAATGATTAAAACACACATTTCTGTATGTATTTTAAATATACATCAAAACACCACAAAGCTGAACTAGGACAATATGGTAATACATACAGATTTGGATCATGCCTTTCATCAGGCTGATCTGACGTGCGATGAAGATTACTTTCACTGGACCTGTTAAATGAAACAAGATATAGTTCAAGAAGAAAATAAATTATCAATCAAACTATGATACAACAAAAAAACATTAACTTCCTGTAGTCCTGTGTAATGGTTATGTCACAGAGTACCAAAAGGATAAACCCACTGCATCTTGTCTCGAAACATATGCTAGATTTCCCTGGAAGGACCCTGATTCTCTTTCAATAGCAGGCGCACCTTCCTGGGGCCTGGGGCTTTCTTATATACATTTTTACCCTACCATCACCCGTCCTTGATATATATAAGTTGATAAATATCTGTAATTAGCCATGCTACATCATGTCCAGTTACTAGTAGGTTTGTAAGTCATTGTAATATTTTTAACTGTAATTGATTGCATGAATGCCAAAGTTAAATCATAAATAATCCCAAATTAATCACAGATTTTCTTTTTTTCTTTCCAGTATGATTCATTTTCCTTAACAGAACATGTTTGTGTGTGTTTAGGCATCGTGTCAGACAAATATTCCTCTTTTATGTAAATGTATTTTTATTATAATTGCAGCAATACCAAACTTGACAATTAAGAGTATTCTAAGAGAAAAAATCTCTAAGGGTACTTTGATTGAGAATAATAGCAGGATACTCTTATGCATTACACTTTCTCAAACGATAACTGAGTTTACCTGTCATGGTGGAAAATGAACAAAGACAGAATATGATGTGCAATAAAAAAAAAAGGAAACATATAAAGTAAAAGTAAAGATTAATAATAAGTAATACATAATAATAGACTAGGACTAGCCCTATAGAGTGCTGTTAAAACAAGAATTATTTTTTTGCTGTTATTCAAATGTCTTTCTTCAATGCACACCCCTAAACATATCACAAAGGTCTAACTTTACAGAAGGAAAACAATCTTTAAATGTTTTTCTCCCTCTCTGTGTTTAAATTAATCTTTTTCGAGTTTATTTAACTTTTTTCCTATTCCCTATTTTCTATAGCCCCCATTCACATAATTTGTCAATGGGGGCTATAGAAAAAAAAAAAAAGATTTGTTTTAGATAAACAATTCTTTTAGTATCTTTTTTGTTGTTGTTTCATCATGATCATCAAGATTAACACATAAACATTCAGTAAAATTTTGCATTTCAGAAATGTTTGTAAAACCGAGGTGGTTCCTCTGACCATTAATATCTATCCAGTTTTTTAACAGCTCACATTAAGTCACAAGATAAGTAAGTAAATAATTTGAGTCTTTCATTTTGATATGATACAGAATCACAATCACTGACTATGGAAAAAATTATGACAGAATTAAGGAAAATGCATAAAGTCAAAAGATACTTACTTCAGTTCTTCATTTTCCTTTTTAGATGGAGTAGTTTCTCTGTCCTTTTTCTGTTTAGATCTTGAATGCATTACACACTGATTAATTATGTTGTAAAATTCTGATGTAGTCATCTACTCTACTCTTAACATTTTAACCCAAGCATAAAATATGAATCAGAACTTAATCACAAAAAAAATAAGTCTATTCTCTTCATTTCGAGAGCTGAACTTGCCAGCTGGTCTGGTTCATACTAAGATCCACAATAATTTCAATCTCTTTTAGTTTTTACAAAAATACAAAACAGATTCCTCTCTGCCAACATTTAATAGCCAAACATGAAGCCGTATGTTTAATTAGCTTGATTAATTTTTCAAGTAGGACAATAAAAAATGTCTTACTTAGACCCAGGAGGCTTCACATTATCATGTCTGTAAAAAACAAAAAAACAAAACAAAAAGACATTACAAAAAAAAAAGCAACAAGCTGTGTTTTCTATATTGTATCTAACCAACAAGGAGTTCCATCATAGTCAGTGTACGTCTTGAAGAATGTTGACTGACATCCAAGATATCACAGTTAAAATGGCTTAGATAGGGGGTAACTATGTTGGGAACAGGAACTAGATTGATCAAATACGGTTAGTGTTTATTTTATTGCTTAAGTGAATCTAAATATGATAAATGATTAAAACACACATTTCTGTATGTATTTTAAATATACATCAAAACACCACAAAGCTGAACTAGGACAATATGGTAATACATACAGATTTGGATCATGCCTTTCATCAAGGCTGATCTGATGTGCGATGAAGATTACTTTCTCTGGACCTGTTAAATGAAACAACAAATAGTTCAAGAAGAAAATAAATTATCAATCAAACTATGATACAACAAAAAAACATTAACTTCCTGTAGTCCTGTGTAATGGTTATGTCACAGAGTACCAAAAGGATAAACCCACTGCATCTTGTCTCGAAACATATGCTAGATTTCCCTGGAAGGACCCTGATTCTCTTTCAATAGCAGGCGCACCTTCCTGAGGCCTGGGGCTTTCTTATATACATTTTTACCCTACCATCACCCGTCCTTGATATATATAAGTTAATAAATATCTGTAATTAGCCATGCTACATCATGTCCAGTTACTAGTAGGTTTGTAAGTCATTGTAATATTTTTAACTGTAATTGATTGCATGAATGCCAAAGTTAAATCATAAATAATCCCAAATTAATCACAGATTTTCTTTTTTTCTTTCCAGTATGATTCATTTTCCTTAACAGAACATGTTTGTGTGTGTTTAGGCATCGTATCAGACAAATATTCCTCTTTTATGTAAATGTATTTTTATTATAATTGCAGCAACACCAAACTTGACAATTAAGAGTATTCTAAGTGAAAAAAAACTCTAAGGGTACTTTGATTGAGAATCATAGCAGGATACTCTTATGCATTACACTTTCTCAAACGATAACTGAGTTTACCTGTCATGGTGGAAAATGAACAAAGACAGAATATGATGTGCGATTAAAAAAAGGAAAAACATAAAGTAAAATTAAAGATTAATAATAAGTAATACACAATAATAGACTAGGACTAGCCCTATAGAGTGCTGTTAAAATAAGAATTATTTTTTTGCTGTTATTCAAATGTCTTTCTTTAATGCACACCCCTAAACACATCACAAAGGTCTAACTTTACAGAAGGAAAACAACCTTTAAATGTTTGCTTTGTTTTTCTCCCTGTCTGTGTTTAAATTTATATTTTTCGCGTTTATTTCACTTTTTCCTATTCCCTATTTTCTATAGCCCCTATTCACATAATTTGTCAATGATGGCTATAGAAATAAAAAAAAAAGATTTGTTTTAGATAAACAATTCTATTAGTATCTTTTTTGTTGTTGTTTCATCATGATCATCAAGATTAACACATAAACATTCAGTAAAATTTTGCATTTCAGAAATGTTTGTAAAACTGAGGTGGTTCCTCTGACCAATATTATCTATCCATTTTTTTAACAGCTCACATTAAGTCACAAGATAAGTAAGTAAATAATTTGAGTCTTTCATTTTGATATGATACAGAATCACAATCACTGACTATGGAAAAAATTATGACAGAATTAAGGAAAATGCATAAAGTCAAAAGATACTTACTTCAGTTCTTCATTTTCCTTTTTAGATGGAGTAGTTTCTCTGTCCTTTTTCTGTTTAGATCTTGAATGCATTACACACTGATTAATTATGTTGTAAAATTCTGATGTAGTCATCTACTCTACTCTTAACATTTTAACCCAAGCATAAAATATGAATCAGAACTTAATCACAAAAAAAATAAGTCTATTCTCTTCATTTCGAGAGCTGAACTTGCCAGCTGGTCTGGTTCATACTAAGATCCACAATAATTTCAATCTCTTTTAGTTTTTACAAAAATACAAAACAGATTCCTCTCTGCCAACATTTAATAGCCAAACATGAAGCCGTATGTTTAATTAGCTTGATTAATTTTTCAAGTAGGACAATAAAAAATGTCTTACTTAGACCCAGGAGGCTTCACATTATCATGTCTGTAAAAAACAAAAAAACAAAACAAAAAGACATTACCAAAAAAAAAAGCAACAAGCTGTGTTTTCTATATTGTATCTAACCAACAAGGAGTTCCATCATAGTCAGTGTACGTCTTGAAGAATGTTGACTGACATCCAAGATATCACATTTAAAATGGCTTAGATAGGGGGTAACTATGTTGGGAACAGGAACTAGATTGATCAAATACGGTTAGTGTTTATTTTATTGCTTAAGTGAATCTAAATATGATAAATGATTAAAACACACATTTCTGTATGTATTTTAAATATACATCAAAACACCACAAAGCTGAACTAGGACAATATGGTAATACATACAGATTTGGATCATGCCTTTCATCAGGCTGATCTGATGTGCGATGAAGATTACTTTCTCTGGACCTGTTAAATGAAACAACAAATAGTTCAAGAAGAAAATAAATTATCAATCAAACTATGATACAACAAAAAAACATTAACTTCCTGTAGTCCTGTGTAATGGTTATGTCACAGAGTACCAAAAGGATAAACCCACTGCATCTTGTCTCGAAACGTATGCTAGATTTCCCTGGAAGGACCCCGATTCTCTTTCAATAGCAGGCGCACCTTCCTGAGGCCTGGGGCTTTCTTATATACATTTTTACCCTACCATCACCCGTCCTTGATATATATAAGTTAATAAATATCTGTAATTAGCCATGCTACATCATGTCCAGTTACTAGTAGGTTTGTAAGTCATTGTAATATTTTTTCACTGTAATTGATTGCATGAATGCCAAAGTTAAATCATAAATAATCCCAAATTAATCACAGATTTTCTTTTTTTCTTTCCAGTATGATTCATTTTCCTTAACAGAACATGTTTGTGTGTGTTTAGGCATCGTATCAGACAAATATTCCTCTTTTATGTAAATGTATTTTTCTAAATTTACAGAAGGAAAACAACCTTTAAATGTTTGCTTTGTTTTTCTCCCTGTCTGTGTTTAAATTCATCTTTTTCGCGTTTATTTCACTTTTTCCTATTCCCTATTTTCTATAGCCCCTATTCAGATAATTTGTCAATGGGGGCTATAGAAATAAAAAAAACTGATTTGTTTTAGATAAACAAGTCTATTAGTATATTCTTTGTTGTTGTTTCGTCATGATCATCAAAATTAACACATAAACATTCAGTAAAATTTTGCATTTCAGAAATGTTTGTAAAACTGAGGTGGTTCCTCTGACCAATATTATCTATCCAGTTTTTTAACAGCTCACATTAAGTCACAAGATAAGTAAGTAAATAATTATTATCTATGTGCTTGTGCCTTTAATAAACTCTTTGGACTTTTACCCGAGCCTCCGTGTGTGTTCTGCATCTTGGGCTTACTCTCTGTGACACCCATCATGACAGAGTCTTTCATTTTGATATGATACAGAATCACATTCACTGACTATGGACAAAATTATGACAGAATTAAGGAAAATGCATAAAGTCAAAAAATACTTACTTCAGTTCTTCATTTTCCTTTTTAGATGGAGTAGTTTCTCTGTCCTTTTTCTGTTTAGATCTTGAATGCATTACACACTGATTAATTATGTTGTAAAATTCTGATGTAGTCATCTACTCTACTCTTAACATTTTAACCCAAGCATAAAATATGAATCAGAACTTAATTAGAAAAAAAAAAAAAAGTCTATTTTCTTCATTTCGAGAGCTGAACTTGCCAGCTGGTCTGGTTCAAACTAAGATCTACAATAATTTCAATCTCTTTTAGTTTTTACAAAAATACACAACAGATTCCTCTCTGCCAACATTTAATAGCCAAACATGAAGCCGTATCACAGCATGAAAAGTGAGATTTTCGTCCCCGTAAACTCCCGCAGATCTCCCTGATTTTCGTCAGTTTCCGACAATTTGCAACCCGCGCTTGTCCGCGTTTGTCGTGCCACAAATTGTCGGAAACGGACTCTGACGTATGTGGAGAGCGATCAGTTGTACTAATGGCCCTAATTAGCATATGAATGCAGCAAACCCGCGCGACTGGCCAGGTCTGGCTTGAATAACCTACTCAGTATTGGCTGAAACCACTATTCTCAAACAAGTGAAATCGCTCGTGATTGGCAGCAAAACCACACGTGGCCACGCCAGGCTTTAATTTTCTTACTGAGTATTGGACGGAACCACTTCTTTTTAAACAAGTAAAGTCGCTCGTGATTGGTTGGCATATATATATATTTACATATAAATTTACATATATATGTATTTATGAATATATATTTATTTATTCATATATTTATTCATTCATATGCTGTGTATTTATGTTATCCTACACTACTACACAATTATTAGGCTACCATCAAGGACATTAATGAATTTATACAGGAAATGAACATTTGCCAGGAAGCTGTTTATGCAAAGAAAGAGCTTTATTAAAACACACACAACTATATACAACGCGTATCCAAACACCTGGGTATCTAAAAATTACAACTCCGTGAACGGTCCGTTTGCTTCCTCGGGGTGGAGGTAACTGGCAGCATTCCCTCCGAGGCAGGTCCGATGTGCAGACGCCTACTGTGCTTGGCCCTGTACTTCGGCATCGCTTCTAACCGGGACTGCAGCTTAACACAGAGTTCAGTGAGATCCGGCCTACGAAATGGCGGCGACTGTACAATCCATCCAGAGACACCGCCGACGACGCCATCTTCTTCGTCGGACATGAGGTCGACGGTGGCGGACTTCCAGAGTTCCACTTCCTCATCTGCTAGCACACTCTGCCTCGCTTTCAGCAGCTGAAAAAAAACAATGAATCAGCGCACTGCGTATGGACACAACACATCTATCAATGCACCTGAAAAATAGTCACCAAATAAAGTCTTACCCTCTTTCTTCTGGCCCGACTGCGAGCAGATTGCTTGGCAGCCTCCGCGCAATGTGTTGGCTGGCTGCGTATATCTGAAGCTCCTGCGTACCGTCTCAAAATACGTCTTACAGGCAGCTGGAAAACAATTAAATGAGAGTGGTATGAATAAAAAATCAAACGCAAGTCACAGTAACAAGGAAGGAGAAAACATTAAAACAAGTCACTTACACACAATGTCGTCTTTATCAACATCGTGCAAATCTGGACTTGCTGATATGGCTCCGAAAAAATAGGAGGTCACCGCCTCATTGTGAGGCGACAGTAGTCTATGAAAACAAAATGTACAGCTATGATCGGTATCCATCCGTATCAATTTCCTTTTACCGCAGAATGAAAGCATATTCTTTAAATCTGCTTCCTGTGAATCACAAAAAATGCACTTTAATAAAGCTTGTCCTTGCAAGGCTACTATTAGCCGTAGCTTTAGGCTAGGCTGTTCTTAGCCGTAGCTTTAGGCTAGGCTGCTATTAGCCGTAGCTTAGGCTAGGCTGCTATTAGCCATAGCTTAAGCTAGGCTGCTTTTAGCTTAGCAGGCAGTAATCGAACATATATTTACCACTAGCTTCTCTTCTTTGAGTTCGTCTTGTTCGATGCAGAGTCGCCATCGCGTCCAAGAGGAGTTTTACCCCGAAATCCCACACACTCCGCTCCAGACCGCCTGCACAAAGCAAAGCATACATTCTTCATCTTCTTCTTCTTCTTCTTCTTCTTCTTCTTCTTCTTCTTCTTCTTCTTCTTCTTCTTCTTCTTCTTCTTCTTCTTCTTCTGTTGTTTTATGGCGGATTGGCAGGCCAACGTAAAAGGTGCATTTCCGCCACCTACTGATCTGGAGTGTGGAGTGCACAATTTTGGAAGACTGCGCTATACCCAAAAAAAAAAAAAAAGAATCCTATAACTAAATCCTATTAATTGTTCCTGTATCTTTTAGATATTTGAATAATATTTCATTAACTCTTGTTTGTCTTATCTCGTTTCCTAACAATGCTTTTATTGAATTCCCATTAATCCCTATTTTTCTCAACTCTTGTATGAACTTCATTCTCTCCCTTACATACGCAGTACACTCAAAAATAATATGTTGTACTGTTTCTGGATCTCCGCATGTGTCACAATTTCCTGTTTCATGTTTCCCTATTTTAAAAAGACTGTAGTTTAATGCTGTGTGACCTATTGTTAGCCTTGAAATAATTACATCTTTTTTCCTATTTCCATATCTTTTCCTCTCCTTTCCAATAAACTTTTGAATCTGATACAAATGTCTTCCTTTTGACTCATTATTCCATATCGTTTGCCATTTCTTTCGAGTTTCAATTGTAATCAATGTTTTCATTTCTGATTTACTTAAAAATACATTCATTTCTATTTGCTGATTTTTTAATGCTTTCTTTGCTAGCTTGTCCGCTTTCTCATTTCTATCTACACCCACATGTGCTGGCACCCAGAGAAAGTATGCTAGTATTTTTAACTGCCTTATTCTAAATAGACTTTGCAATACTTCAAATATTAAATCTTGCCTAGTTTCAGATTTTCCACTTAGAAGACTATTTAGCGTAGCCATTGAGTCAGTACATATTACAGTTCTTAGTGGTTGAACTTCTTCGATCCGCTGTAGTGCTAATATGATAGCTAATACTTCAGTTGTAAATACTGACACATGATTAGATATTCTTTTTGCAGTTTTTATTTTGAATGTCGGAATGTATACTGCTGCTGCTGTTCTTCCAGACTCTGGCTCCTTAGACCCATCTGTATATACCTGTAGAACTGAATAATATTCTTTACTTAAATGTTGTTGTACTATGATATCAGTTGGTGTATTTTCCCCCCATTTATTCATTATTTTTTGTATTTGTAAATCGATCACTGGTGTAAAAAACATCCAAGGGGGAATTGCCGGTATTGGAACAGTTGGGGTTATTACATAATCTTTCAAATTCAAACTGCTTGCCTCTTTCTTTACTACCCATCCAAAGCGTTTTATTTCGTTATATTCATATTCCCAACAATCTTTCAGAAGAAGCCTGACTGGATGATTTTCTTCATGTCCTTTTACACTAGCCCAATATCTCATTCTCAGTTGAGTCCTTCGTTGTTCAAGTGGCATTTCTCCCAATTCAACTAGTAATGATACTACTGGAGATGATCTAAATGCTCCACAACAAATACGTAAAGCCTGATTTTGTATAACTTCTATCTTATTAAGTAAGGTTTTATTCACAGAGCTATAAACTATACTACCATAATCTATGTTTGACCTAATCACTGCATAATAAATTATCTTCAAAGACTGACAGCTTGCTCCCCAATCAGCTCCTGACAAGCATCTTAACACATTTATTCCTTTTTTGCATTTTTCTATTAATTTCTGAATATGAACTCCAAAACTTAATTTATAGTCCATCCACACACCTAAATATCTCACTACTTTCACTTGTTCCAGCAGGTAACCGTACAATTTTGTTTTTTATTTGAAAAGCATATTGCATACATCCTCCGCTGTAGAGAGCATGCGTGAGATGAACCAGGGTTTCCGCGGATCAATAAAAATAATTAAAAATTCATTCATTTTTTTTTAAATCAAGGCCTTAATTGGCACTAAAATTATTTAAATATGTTTATCGAAGTATTTATAATTCTTTAATAAAAAATGCTTATAAAAACAATTTCGTCAGATATATCGCTCCAGGCGGAGAAAAAGCTAGAGGATATATATATATACGTATATATGTGTGTGTGTTTACATACATACAGGAGTCATGGAACTATGCTTACAGCTCCTTCATATTTCATGTACACTAATAACTTGTGTACATGGTTCTTGTTGATGGCATTGAAATCATTTCTAATAGCATTAAAATAGCATTAAATTAAAGTCACTCATTCCTGTATGAACCCTGTGAGCGCTTAATTTAATATGGCATATTAAAAAAATCCCACCATCATCCAGCATATGTTCAGTTTCTGCCCAAATATATATATATATTTTTGTAGATTTTTGTAACGGGGATAAGGATAATTCAAAACTGCTTTTTTTTTAATGAACTTGTTCACTACTTCCAAACTCAGCATCTCTTTTCATTCCTGTAATAAGAAGTTTCTTTTGAATGGATTTGATTAAAGTTTAAGTCCCTTGGTGTAAAATAAATATTTTGATGGAGATGAGAAATCTGCTTCCTGGTTGGTGAATAACCAATAGTTTGGATCCAATCATTTAAATAAACGGTGTTAGTTTTTTTTTTTTTATATATAAGAATTGTGCTATAATTTCTAGTCACCGATCTGTTGCTGCTATATTTTAATTTGACGAACCGGAATTTGTCGATGTTCTTTTTCCTGTTTGGTGCGATTGCAATTGCAGATCTTGACCTGGCTGGACCTTATGACCACAGTGTACCAATCTTCTGATGGCTACTTCCAGCAGGATAATGCACCATGTTATAAAGTGAATCATCCTAGACTCATTTCTTGAAACTTTTCCACTTAAGTAATTGTGAATTGAGCATATTGACAGACAACATTTTATTTTTTATCTTAAATGCAATTTTTTTTTTTAATAATTACTGCTTTAAATGTATTGCTCTGTCAGCTAAAGATCCCTTTTGGTCTCTATACTTTAATTAAATAAATCAATTCAAGCTAAAATGTAAGAGGCTATACTGAGCCTGATCTCTTTGTATCAGAGATTTTCTTACCTTTTAGAAAAATGTCACTTGGAGTAAAACCCCCCCTGCAACCCTGATTTACATTTGTATAGCTCACAGCATGTTCATTTACATGTTAAAGCCTCCCCTAGAATTCCATGGGGGGAGGCATGGGGGGAACACTGCCTAAGAAAGTCCACGTCAATTTCTGACAATTTACGGGAGTTTTCGGCGAAGCCTGCAAATTGCCGTAAACTCCCGCTAACCTGAAGTTCCACGACAATCTACAGTGCCGCATATTGACGAAAATCCCACTTTTCATGCAGTGTATGTTTAATTAGCTTTATTGATTTTTCAAGTAGGACAATAAAAAATGTCTTACTTAGACCCAGGAGGCTTCACATTATCATGTCTGTAAAAAAAACAAAAAGACATAAAAAAAAAACAACAAGCTGTGTTTCCTATATTATATCTAACCAACAAGGAGTTCCATCATTGTCAGTGTACGTCTTGAAGAATGTTGACTGACATCCAAGATATCACAGTTAAAATGGCTTAGATAGGGGGTAACTACTTTGGGAACAGGAACTAGATTGATCAAATACGGTTAGTGTTTATTTTATTGCTTAAGTGAATCTAAATATGATAAATGATTAAAACACACATTTCTGTAAATATTTTTAATATACATCAAAACACCACAAAGCTGAACTAGGACAATATGGTAATACATACAGATTTGGATCATGCCTTTCATCAGGCTGATCTGATGTGCGATAAAGATCATGTATGTTTAATTTGCCTGAATAATTTTTCAAGTAGGAGAGTAAATAATTTCGTACTTAGACTCAGAAGGCTTTGCGTTATCATGCCTGTAAAAAAAAAAAAATGTAGGTCTAGCTTAACAGAAGTAAAACAATCTCTAAACGTTTGCTCCATTAAAAATCCATTATGGTATGTATACGATAATGAACTGTGTCCATTTACAAACAACCTGTGATTTTTCTTTTTATACAGTATATCAGTGATAATTTTACTTGCTTTATAAAATCAGAGCCTTTGGACAAGCTTTGTTTTATTAACCTTGCTTGCAAGCCAAATTCTTGTACTATTTTTGAGTTAATAAACAAAGATGAATCCATCTTCTTCTACTCCAATTAAAATTGTTCAAATCTGGTGCAAAATAGGTTAACCTATCATGTTGCAGTATTATGGTTTGGGGTGTGACATATAACTCTGATTAAAGCAAGAGATGGTGAGCCCACATCTGATGGTATTGCTTTGCTTGATCAGCTCAAAAGCTGAGCGGCCCTCCTTTTCCCCAAATGATTTTATGAGAGCAGTCCCAGATTAATAATGTGAACTGAACTGGAGAGCTACACATTACCAATTCAGCTTGCCAGTTTATCATTGAACACATACTGGATTTTTTAACATACACTTTAAAGGGTCAATGCAGTGCATCCCATCAGAAGTTTTAGTTTACTTTGTCTAAATGTTACTGTAGAGTCAGCCTGTTGGCACTGATGTCATACATGACAGGGTCAGTGAGAGTTTTGGCTCATTTCTACTTACCCGTTTTTAGGAACCATCTGTGTTTCTGTGGTCTTGGAAGATGCCAATGCCATGGCTTTGCTTTAAAAAAAAAAGTCCTGCATATATGTGATAAAATAAAATTGAGTTTTATTGGATAAATTACACCCCTCGCGACCCCAATTGGGACAAGCGTGTAAGATAATGGATGGATGGATGGATGGATGGATAAATTACAATACAGTGAAGAATACTTTCTAGAAGCAATTTTTCTTAAGTCGTCAAAATCAAAAAATTATTTTTAATTTCGCTTAATGCACTACGTACGTGACATAGAATAATATATCAAATGAAGAGAAAAGTCACTATGCATGTCTAAGATTGACAATAGACATCAAAGAGGAAAACTGTATATTTGATTTCTGTATATAAACCCAAGTACCCCTGTAAAAAGATATAGCCACACATTTACACCCTTCGAGAACATGTTTTGGTAAAAGTTCAGTTTAATATACAATGAATTTGCTGGTGAAATAATTTAAGGTCCACGTGACATTTTTTTCCCAATGTAACATTCAAACAAACTGGTCAGGAAGTAAAGCTTAGTTTTCTTTATCTTAAAATATTCAAATAAAATGAAATAAATTGGCAACAATATAAATGTCTGAATTTATTTTGTTAAATAGAATGTGTTTACCTTTACTTGTCTCTGTGCGTAATCCTCTTTCCTCTAGTGCAGTCTTGTCCTCAATGAGTGTACAGAGTGGCACACCTTTTTTTTTACTTCAGATTAGGTGTCAAAGGTTGACTTATTGCTGACTTCACCCTTTAACATTAGTAGAGGTGCTGTGACTCCTGCATTTCATTGTCACAAAGCTGAACAGCTTGAATGTATTAGACATGGGGGACTCTTTCATCATAGCAATAGATTTTGGTACTGCATATAGTGGACATGCCTTCAGTTTGACTGCCAGGGACGCTAAAAGTGATATCCATGTAAAGAAGTGGGGAGAAAATGTTGGTCAACAAACTCCAAAGACTCCTACTTGTATCCTCTTCAATGAAATGGAAGAATTTATGAGTTTTGGGTATAAAGCCCAAGCTGACTATTTCAAAATGAAGGGAAAACAAGCCCAAGAATCTTTCTTATTTGACTGCTTCAAGATGTCCCTCTACGGTGAAGTAAGTAAAACCAGTTTTATTTTTTTACATACTGCATTTGTTTATCAAGATGAAATAATGATTAAGGACATCAACACCTTATCTGATTTATAGATAATGTTACCAAATGTAGTTGATTTTTTTCTTTTCTACATCACATGTTGTTGCAATAAGATTCAGCTTCAAACATGATTGACTTTATGATTTTTAATGTCCAGAAATTCAACAGGAATCTCAAGATTAAAGCAGCCAATGGAAAGGAATTAACAGCCCTTAAAGTTATTACAGAAACTCTAAGATTCCTGAAAGATGATGCATTACAAACCATTAATGACAGTGCAGCTGGTACAACGTTTACAGCCATTGATTTCACCTGGGTGCTGACAGTTCCTGCCATCTGGGGTCCTTCAGCTAAACAGTTCATGAGAGAAGCTGCAATGCAGGTAGTATGTATTTAAAATAAAGGTAAATAAAGGTCAATTGTGAAACAAATTTTCTTATTCTGTGTTTATTGATATTCCAGGCTGGTATTGTGGAGGCAAGAAATAAAGAAAAACTTATCATTGCTCTGGAACCAGAAGCAGCATCTCTCTGGTGTAAGCAGCTGCCTGCTGAAGGTTTCATAGCAGAACACCAAGGGCAAACCAAACTAGAACAATCTCCAGGAACACAATATATTGTTGTTGACTGTGGAGGTATTGATTTATAATATTTATTTTTGTTTATCTACTGTTGTATTGCCCATACATTTTAAAATGCATTTTTGTGACTTAAAAAGTTTTCACAATTTTTTGGGTGTAAACATTTTTATTCAGTTAATAGTTTAAACAGTTTTTTGTCCAAACACAAATTATTTTTTGTATAAAGCTTAGAGAAGATAATTTTTCCAAAGGATTGGCTTTCATATATGTATTTTTTTCCCAAATGCTTAAAAATTGTTAGAAAGGTAGGGCTGCCAATATCACACAGACAGTTAATCCTTAACTGGGTCTTCTCCCAGTTACAGCCTTTTTTATGGTTTAACCCTGTAATGCCAAATGAATCATATTTCATACATACGGTTTTTGAAATGTTTTCCGTCTGACGCCTTTTGCATAATTTAATGGTAAAAACTTTGCTCAAAATCCTAATGTACACAATCAGATATACCTGATAACAGCCAGTAGAAGACTACACAAAAATAATTTTGACTTTTGCATAGTAATAAATTATTAATATCAAAAATGTATTTCTGTTTTTTCTTTTTACATATTTTGTTAAAAGGCCAAATAAGGACTTCAAACCAAAAAAAAGTAATTTTCTGTTTTGTTTATTCTTGGATCGGGCTTTAAAGGGTTAAGGAATTTATGCTGGTAGTACTGGTAGTTTTTCTTAATCAGTTTTTTGCACTGTGTGTGTTATAGGAGGAACCATTGACATCACAGTTCATGAAGTCCTCAAAGGAGGAGCCTTAAAAGAACTTCATAAGGCCTCTGGAAACAATCTGGGAGGACAAACTGTGGACCAAAGATTTAAAGAGTTTCTTAGAAAGATATTCTGTAATGGAGTGTGGGATGAATTTGAAAAAAAACATCCCAATGATGTTAAAAAGATGATGTATGATTTCACACTTTTCAAAAAACAAGATGAAGATGTGAACATTAGCTGTCCTTATAGCCTTGGAAATGTTGCTCAGAAAAATAAGGCAATGGAGGAGTACTTTGAAAGGGTAGAAGGAGCTTCCTGGGATGAAGGAAGTATAACCATCACTAAAGAGAAACTAAACTCTTTCTTTACAGAGAGTCTGGAGGGCATCACTCAAAGTCTCAAAGAAATCCTTACCAAAGCCCTAAACATTAAGTACATTTTATTAGTAGGGGGCTTTGCTGAGAGCAAGATTCTGCGAAAACATATTGATGATAAGTTTGGGGTTAAGTGTAAAATTCTGTGTCCACTTAGGCCACAGGAAGCAATCCTAAAAGGAGCTGTAGAGTTTGGAAGAAAGCCACACTTGGTGGCATCTCGGAAAAGTGCTTTCACTTACGGAGTCAGAGTTTCTCGAAGGTTTGACAAGTTCAAGCACAAGGCAGAAAAAAGATTCACCAACAAAGAGGGTGAATGGTGCAGGGATCTGTTCATGAAACTGGTGGAGGCCGATGAGGATGTGGATTGGGATGAAACCAGAACCTTCACCTTATATCCGACCGGGGCAGATACAAGGATGATGAACTACAATTTTTACTGCACCAAAAAGAAGAGTCCACAATATGTGGATGAGGAGGGAATGGTGAAGATTGGCTGCTTCTTTCTACACTCTCCAAATACCAAGCGTGGTATGAATCGGGAACTTAAACTAAACATAAAGTTTGGCTCCACAGAAATGACCATAGAAGGAAAAGACCTAGATTCTGATTTAACATCATCAGTTGAGCTCGATTTCATGAGTAATTAAAAATCTCACAATATTTTTTGAGTGTTTAGAAGATTGTATTTCATGCATGTCTGTATGTACATCTGACTTTTTTCCTTATAACTATTTGGTTATTGCGTAAAATGGAATACCTGTTTACTAAAAAAAAGTAAGGTATTTGATTTAAATGAATTATTTTCATTTTAAGTTAACTAAAAATTTAATTAAAATTTTTGTTAATAAAAGTTAGCTATTCTTTAGTTCTTGAGTGTTCTGTTTATTTATGGTTGCCTTTGTGTTTTTGTTTTGACCTAGACGAAAATTATTTTAAATAAAATTAAAATATTGTCTCATATAAACATAAAAACATAACGACATGGTGTATCCCCATGCAAATGAAATATACATTTAATTTTCAAAAAAAGCATTTCATTGTGATTTATACCATGTTTGTAACAATAAGCCTATTTTAAGACATTTTCAAGCTTAACATATCCAGTTAAAGGTTTAGTGGAAGATTTTCCCGAATTTTAGAAATGACCAGCCATCGCCACTTAAAAAACTAATCCACATGCACAACCCTGTACCTGCTCCGAAAAGGAACATGTGCGAGAGCAGGCACAAGCCCATTTCTCCTCATGTACACTGTTTAAAAGTAGCTGTTTGCATCGCTCATACAAGCTTACTTTACAAAAGAAGAGTTGCAATTTTTCAACTATGTCAGACTCACCACTGGCAAGGGAAAATGGGGATGAGCACGGAGGATGGCCTTACGTAAACATATCACCAGAATGATTAATCATTAGGGGGGCCACTTACTTTGATGATCCACCTGGAAAAAGAACATCCTTCAGTATACCTACATTAAATTCAGTTCAGCTGGATTCATATCAGTTTGGGTGATTCAGTTCAATCATAACAATCACAATCTCATTCTGTTTCAAACACTTGTCATTTTTAAATCATAAAACAAATTGAGGCACTTGCATATTGCTGATACGAAAAGAGTCCCAGCTAACTGCACAACCTCTCGATGTAAACACCCATTTAAATACAGAAGATCGAGAAAACAAGAAAAATCATCCAACAAAACTAGAGTTCAGTATGAATACCAATGTGCTCAAGTCAATATAATTGGTCAATACATTTCTGATGAGTGAGATCAGTTGATTAATATAAAAAGGATATAGAATACAGTTACTGTGATTTATTTACAGGTTATTAGTGAAAAGGGTTCATTGTTAATTGGCTTCAGCTTGAAAGAACGGCGGTTGAACTACATTTTAAGACTGGATGAGAAGACAGAACCCAAACAGTCAGCAAGCAGAAAATAACCATAACAAGACAAGATCTACACATAAAAAATAATTACAAAGTGGCTCAAAAACAGGATAAAAGAGAAGTGAATAAAACACAGCAGTACATAAGACCCTTCTCCAAAATAAATTAGGAACTGGGTATCTACAGATAAGAATAAAAACACCATAATAAAAGCAAGTTATTAAAAGAAATGTCAAGATAAACAATAATTTTTAAGCAACACCCAAATGTGAAAAAAAAATTTCTTACTATTACCCATTTCATTTTGTAAAAACACAAGAAATTTCATTAAGTAGAGCTCACTAAGTAGAGTTAAGTAGACTTCACTAGACTTTTTCATTTTTAAAGTGCAGTGATAAAAAACATGGTGATGAAAAAAACACTGTGGTGAAAAAAAAGTGATGTAAACATATGACTGTATAGTTTCAGTTATAACATTTAGGTTTTCTTTTTTTATAACCCATTTTATATAACATTAAGCAGTCTAATGGCAGTGGGGAAGAAACTGTTCTGGAATCTGCTGGACCTGCATTGGATGCTTCGAGGTATCTTTCCAGAGGGCAGCAGGGAGAGCAGTCCCTTTTGGTGTGAGGATTTATGATGCGGGCTATGGACACGCAGCGCTGGGATGAAATGTCTTTAATGGAGTGAAGAGGAACCCAAATGATCTTCTCTGCTGTTCTTACCAATCTTCTCACCTTCTTCCAGTCGGAGGCACTGCAGACTCGACACAACACAGCTGGTCAGAACTCTCTATGTGATTCTGTAGAAGGTGGTGAGAATGGGTGGGGGCAGGTGGGCTCTCCTCATCCTCCACAAGAAGTACATGTGTACACTTTTGATCAGTGAAATGGTGTTTACGTTCCAGTTGAAGGTGTCTGTGATGTGCACCCCAGGAAATTAGCGCTGTTGACCACCTCTACAGCTGAGCTGTTGATGACCAGTGCGGCGTGGTTAGGCCGGTTCTTCCTGAAGTCCAAGATGATCTCTTTGTCTTCTCCACGTTGAGGATCAGGCTGTTATCTTTGCACCAGTCCACCAGCTGCTCCACCTCCATCTCTGTAGTTCTTGTCGTTGTCGTCTCTGATGAGGCCCACCATCGTGGTGTTTTCTGCAAACTTCACAATGTGATTGGTGGTGAACCTGGGGACACAGTCATCTGTCCTCAGGGTGAACAGCAGGGGGCTCAGGACGCAGCCCTGAGTGGAGACTGTGCTTAGGGTGATGACATCAGTTGTGTTTTGTCCGAACCAGTCTAACTGAGGTCTGTCTGTGAGGAAGTCTAGCAGCCAATTGCGGAGTGGTGTATTGAAGCCCAGCTGTTCCAGTTTGCCCATCAGATTCTGTGGGATGATGGTGTTGCAAGCTGAACTGAAGTCCAGGAACAGCATCCGGTGTTCTTCTCCTCCAAGTGTGCCAGTCTCAGGTGGAGAGCAGCAGACATGGCGTCCTCAGTGTAGCGGTTCCATTGGTAGGCTTGAAGCATGCTGGCAGTATGGATCGGTGCAGGGAGGTGTTAAAAATGTGCTTCGTCAATCTGATGGCATGGTTTAAGTTGGCAGGCGCTGTTCTCAGTGCCTTTTTATCACCAGACTTAAAAGCTGATCTCTGAATCTCTCCATTCGTCCAGGGTCTTTGGTTGGCCTGGATTGTGATGTTTTTTTTATGCTAAAGTAAAAAATGTGTGTAATGTACAAGTTGTTAATGTAGGCTGACACAGTCATGGCATTTTCATCAATATTTAATAAGTTGTCATATGTATCTGCAGCCTTAAAGATTTTCCAGTCAAAGCATTCAAAACAGTCTTTGAGTTTCTCCATGGCGCCCTCAGACCACACTCTGACCTCTTTAACTGTCAGTTTAGCCCTGATCATTGTGGCTTATATGCAGGGATAAGCATGACAGAGAGATAATCTGATGACCCGGGGTGGGGGCTGCTTTGAATGCATTTTTGATGTTAGAGTAAACCAGGTTAAATGTTTTCACCCTGAGTTGCAAAGTCCACATGTTGGTGAAAATGAGGAAGAACATTCTTAAGTTGGCCTTGTTAAAATTCTCAGCAATGATGAAAACACCCTCTGTGTATGCAAGTTGGAGCTCAGAGATAGCCTGGTATAGAGTCTTCATGGCCTCTTTTCTATTAGCGCTGCGGGGCACATAAACAGCAGTGATGCTAACCTGCAGTTAACAATCAGAGAGCAGAAGCTGGCGACCAATCTAACACCAGCTGTTGATGTAAACACAGAGCCCACCACCCAGAGTCTTACCGCTTAGTTCTTTGTTTCTATCGGTGCGGTATAGCGTTAGCCCCTCCAGGCTAATAGCATTGTCTGGTATTGCTGGATGCAGCTAAGACTCTGACAGAATAATGGTGCAGCAGTTACATATCTCCTTTTTTGAAGAGAGTTTGAGTCTCAGATTATCCACTTTGTTTTCCAAAGAGCAGGATTGATAGAAGGGGTGCTCTGTGGGGATTTCTCCATAGTTTCGCCATTAGCCCGGCTCTGCAGCTGAGCTTTCCCTGTCCCGTTCATCTCATCCTCTGGCCGTTTTGTTCCGCTGTTGTTTTGTTTACATCCATCCATTGCACAGCTTTTTAAATGGTCAAAAATGTCTGTCTTTAAAACATTTTGTGACTATAGCTCCAGCAGGCATTGGTGATCATAAATGTGGGTTTGATGTCTAGTTTGAATCGTTTTAAGCAGGATATTTCATGAAATTGTTGAGAGCTGTTCTTGGCCACTACCTTGGAACGCCGCCAAGGTAAACGGGTGATTTTAAGCTCACAGACTGATGATGTGTGAGGCAGTTAAACCCTAATATTACCCATCTGTATGTGTCAAAACTAATGTTTTCCCCACATTTGTGAAGCATTCTAAGGGATTTTTATTTTTATGATCCCAGTCAAGGCATTCCAGGAGGAGTTTTTACATCTGATGTTGTTTTTCCTTCCTAATTAGTATTGAACACGCTACCATTTTCTCACTTAATATATTTCTTGAGGTGATATTGACATGACATTTTTACCAGATGTTAATAACATTCCATGCAATCCGCACATGCAATGAAATCAAACCATAGAGAAAGAAATTAAGTTATGTTTAATAATGTGAAGTGATATAGGGAAAAAGTATTGAACATGTCCGGAAAGGGAGGTGCAAAAAAGCATAAACAGCCAAGACACCAGCCTAAATCTCTCAGTAATTAGAAAGCATTCCTGCCCCTTGTCTGTACAAATTATTATCAGCTAAAAATGCATCTCTGGTATCACATAAGAAACATATAATGATGGGCAACTGTAAAGGGCTTTATTAAGACATTTGCAATCCTATTGTTGCAAATAATGATGGGAGCAATGATTGTGTGGGATTCTTTATAAGATTGATTCTATTCAAAATAAGATGATTAGCACTCCTTTAACTATGATTGGTTTATCTCTGGGAGGTGAGGTAGCATCTGAGGCAGCCATAGAATCTGAACCGGATTTAGACTTCTTTTATCCAGTTCAATTCAACTCAGTTTAAATATATAGCGCCAATTCACAACACATGTCATCTCAAGGCACTTAGATAGGCTAAAGTTTTCTATCTAAGGAAAACCAGTTGATTGCATTGAATTATTGACTCGAATACAATCCCTATCACTGGGCATGCTTGTAGCAACAGTGGAGAGGAAATACTCCCATTCAACAGGAAAAAACCTCCAGCGGAACCAGGCTCAGTGTGAGCGGCCAACTGCAGAGGCAGACTGGCGTTCTCTTGACCCAGATGACTTGGTCAATTAAAGACTTATATACAACCTTCTTTTCTAATCTACAATTCCTGAGAAAGTAGTTGCCAAACAAGTGTGTAACCACTTACATCATAATGAACTTTTTGTAGAGTTTCAGTCTGGCATTAGAGTTCATTATAGAAGTGAAACAACTCTGGTGAAAGTCACTAATGATATTCTCATAGCCTCAGATAATTGACTCGTATCTGTACTTGTCCAGTTGGATGTCAGTGCTGCATTTGATACAGTTAATCATAATATTCTTTTAGAAAGACTTAGGTATTCTGTAGGAATTAAAGGAACAGCACTGGACTAATTTAAATCTTATTTTTCAGTGTTTTCACATAAATAATAAATCTGCATCATGCTCCAGTGTTACGTGTGGAGTACCACAGAGATCAGTGCTAGGACCAATTCTCCTTGCTATATATATGCTCCCATTCGGTAGAATTATTAGAGAGAGCATGGGATACATTTCCACTGTTATGGTGATGATACTCAGCCATGTTCAGTAAACTATAAGATGGCGGCGCCTTAAGGCAGTGGGAAAGAACAGCTTTCAACAATTCCACGAAATATGCCATTCAAAACGCTACAAACCAGGCACTGATCTTGTCATGCTAATTCTTACATACAAGCCACAGCTGATCAGGGCTAAATAAAGTGTTAAAGAGGTCTGAGTGTGGTCTCATGGTACCATCGAGAAACTGTTTTGAATGCTCTGACTGGAACATCTTCAAAGCTGCAGCCATCCATGTTAAATTATTAAATATTGATCAACATGCCATCACTGTGTCAGCCTACATCAACAACATCGACAAATACATTGAGGATGTCAGCATCAACAAGAACATCACCACCTGGGCCAACCAATGACTCTGGAGGAATGGGGAGGTTCTAAAATCACTACAAGTAAGGAATTCAGCTTTCTTACCATGCCATTAGATCAGCAAAGCAGAACAACAGCCAGAAAATCCAGGATATTTTCCAAGACACCAGGATGTATCCGTCAGGGTCAGACAGAACCCCTCTGATATCAACACACTAAGCACAGGCTCCCCTCAAGGCTGCGTCCTGAGGCCCCTGCCATTCACCATGATGACACATGACTTCATACCTAGGTTCACCACCAATCACATTGTAAAGTTCACAGATGACACCCTGGTGGTGGGCCTCTTCAGACAACTATGACCAGGAGTACAGAGAGGAGGTGGAGCAGCTGGTGGGCTGGTGCAGAGACAACAAGCTGATCCTGAATGTGGAGAAGATGGAGAAGTTTGTCATAGATTTCAGGAAGAACCGGGTTAACCATGCTCCACTGCTCATCAACAGCTCACCGTAGAGGTGGTCAGCAGGACTAAATTCTTGGGGTTGCACATCACAGACAACGTCACCTGGACTATAACCACCACCTCACTGGTCAAAAGGGAACAGAAGTGCTTGTACTTCCTGCAGAGGATGAGGAGAGCCCACCTGCCCCCACCCATCCTCACAACTCTCTACAGAAGCACCATAGAGAGCATTTTGACCAGCTGTCTCACTGTGTGGTGTGGAGGTTGCAGTGTCTCAGTCTGGAAGAAGGTGAAGAGAGTAGTTAGAACTGCAGACAAGATCATTGGGGCTGGGGGGCGCTGCTGAGCTTAAATGGAGTAGGACGTGGGTTTGGAGACTCCTGTCGATTTTGATTTAAATTCTAATTCACTTGCGCTTTTTACTCACATATTTTGTCCTGGCTTGCTCTGCACTACTTTTTTATTGGGAATTTCTATTTTGGACTGTGCAAGATGTCTGGAGAGAACTCTAAAAGTCGTAACATTATTCAGACACAATTATGGCGGGGTCTACAAGCCGCGGCCTCGGGTGAGCCGTCCGCCCCTGCAGAGGTCGCCTCGACGCACGCTAACCTTGACACCACTGCCCTCAAACTCGAGTTGCTGGCCGCGCTGAGGAAAGATATCGCAGATATTTTTAAAAAGGAGCTGCAGGCTACTCTCTGGGATGCTTTGTCTACTATCAAGCTCGACCTGCAAGCGGTCAAGACACAGCTGGCGAGTGATAAAGCTGCTACCGATGCTACCATGTCCAAGCTAAAAGGTACGGTCGGAGAGATGGAGCATGCACTCACTGAGTGCTCCGATGACATCGCCGAGATGAAAACTACAATCAAGTCCCTCACAGCCGACGTGGCCAAGCTGGAAAATAAATGTGAAGACCTGGAGTCCAGAGCTTGGCACAGCAACATCAGGATAGTGGGATTACCGGAGGGTCCTGACACCTGTTCCACTACTGCTGTATCCGCCTTACTGAGGGAGGCGTTCGGTTTGGTAAAGGAGCCGCTTGTGGATCGGTCCCACCGGACCCTCCAACCCAAACCCGGTGATCGTCCACGAGCCATTGTGTGCAGACTTCACTATTACGGTGACTGTGTGGACATTTTGCGCCGTGCCAGAGAGCTCTGGCAGATTAAGGTCGGAGACTTGACCATCTCAGTCTTTCCTGATCACACCGCCAAGATAGCCCGGGCTCGGGCTGCATTCAGCGAGGTCAGACGCCAACTCCGGGGCTTTGGCGGTGCTCGATACGGTCTGTTTTATCCAGCTCGTCTTCGCATCACATACAACGGTGTTGAGAAGGACTTTGTTTCAGCAGAGAAAGCCAGCGACTATGTCAAATCCTTGATTTCTGAGTGAGCTATGATACGTTTTCTGATCTGTGTTCTTTTATTCCTCAAAGTTTGTGCTAACTAACCTTATTTCTCTACCTGTGCAGTATTTGGTGGTCTTTTGCTTGGTTGCACTGAATAGGTTAGTATATTGTTATATTACGTGGCCATACCATATTTGCTAATTTTGTAACTGAGATCAGATCAGCACTACCTCATTTTATGCTTTCTGCAACTACAGTGGGGCAAAAAAGTATTTAGTCAGCCACCAATAGTGCAAGTTCTCCCACTTAAAAAGATGAGAGAGGCCGGTAATTTTCATCATAGATATACCTCAACTATGAGAGACAAAATGAGAACAAAAAATCCAGAAAATCACATTGTCTGATTTTTAAAGCATTTATTTGCAAAATATGTATAAGTATTATATATAAATAATATAAATAAGTATTTGGTCAATAACAAAAGTTCATATCAATACTTTGTTATATACCCTTTGTTGGCAATGACAGAGATGAAGCATTTTCTGTAAGTCTTCACAAGGTTTTCACACACTGTTGCTGGTATTTTGGCCCATTCCTCCATGCAGATCTCCTCTAGAGCAGTGATGTTCTGGGGCTGTCACTGGGCAACATGGACTTTCAGCTCCCTCCAAAGATTTTCTATGGGGTTGAGATCTGGAGACTGGCTAGGCCACTCCAGAACCTTGAAATGCTTCTTACGAAGCCACTCCTTTGTTACCCGGGCGGTGTGTTTGGGATCATTGTCATGCTGAAAGACCCAGCCATGTTTCATCTTCAATGCCCTTGCTGATGGAAGGAGGTTTTCACTCAAAATTTGACGATACATGGCCTCATTCATTCTTTCCTTCACACGAATCAGTCGTCCTGGTCCCTTAGCAGAAAAACAGCCCAAAAGCATGATGTTTCCACCCCCATGCTTCACTGTAGGTATGGTGTTCTTTGGATGCAACTCAGCATTCTCTCTCCTTCAAACACGACGAGTAGAGTTTTCACCAAAAAGTTCTATTTTGGTTTCATCTGACCATATGATATTCTCCCAGTCATCGTCTGGATCATCCAAATTCTCTCTAGCAAACTTCAGATGGGCCTTGACATGTACTGGCTTAAGCAGGGGGACACGTCTGGCACTGCAGGATTTGAGTCCCTGGCGGCGTAGTGTGTTACTGATGGTAGCCTTTGTTACTTTGGTCCCTGCTCTCTGCAGGTCATTCACTAGGTCCCCCCGTGTTGTTCTGGGATTTTTACTCACCATTCTTGTGATCATTTTGACCCCACGGGGTGAGATCTTGCGTGGAGCCCCAGATCGAGGAAGATTATCAGTGGGCTTGTATGTTTTCCATTTTCTAATAATTGATCCCACAGTTGATTTCTTCACACCAAGCTGTTTACCTATTGCAGATTCAGACTTCCCAGCCTGGTGCAGGTCTATAATTTTGTTTCGGGTGTCCTTTGACAGCTCTCTAGTTTTGGCCATGGTGGTGTTTAGAGTGTGACTGTTTGAGGTTGTGGACAGGTGTCTTTTATACTGATAACGGGTTCAAACAGGTGCCATTAATGAAGGTAACGAGTGGAGGACAGAGGAGCCTCTTACAGAAGAAGTTACAGGTCTGTGAGAGCCAGAAATCTTGCTTGTTTGTAACTGACCAAATACTTATTTTCCACCATATTTTGCAAATAAATTCTTTAAAAATCAGACAATGTGATTTTCTGGATTTTTTTTTCTCATTTTGTCTCTCATAGTTGAGGTATATCTATGATAAAAATTACCGGCCTCTCTCATCTTTTTGAGTGGGAGAACTTGCACTATTGGTGGCTGACTAAATACTTTTTTGCCCCACTGTATCTGGACCAGCCTGAGGGCCAGCTGTTATTTGTTGATCTGTATTTCACGTGCTTGTCTATAGCCATCTGATCTATGTGTTATTTGTGTTATTAAGAATGTCACTTTCCTTGTTCTGTTGAAACTTTCACCTCAAGATGAGATAATATGTGAGCTTTTTCAATTTAACGTGTTTTTATTGCGCGCACACTGTTAAATAATGTCAAAATCGGCGTGAGGATTTTTTTCCTCTTGTACTTTTGCTTGTTCAACGCTACTGTGGACAACTTTTGGTTATTGTGGGAAACACTGCTGTCTCCTTTGTTCTGTGGTTATATGGGGACTTTGGGTGTATTTGTGTTTGGGGGTTTGTTAGGGGATGGTGTCCCACCTCGGCTCTCTACAAACATTTACATGTTTGTTGTTGTTTTTTCTAATGGTTAATGGCAATATAGATCCCAGCATTGCTGGGTCAGGCACACCTCTCAGGTTTGTCAGTTGGCATATCAGAGGTATGGGTAATGCTACGTTCAGACCGGACGCAGCAAAAGCAGCAAAATCGCGTCTGCTGCTTCATTTTTTGCTGCTTGTACCAGTGAATTCTGACACGCGTCTGAAGCAGCTTTGCTGCTCTCGCTGCGCGGTCCAAAAGTGGGTCTGACGCGTGTTGGGCGGAGCTTCACTATCCTTTCTTTGCCTGGAACAATGGCGGAAGAAATTGAGAGAGTCGCCTGGCTTATTTTAATAAATAAAGCTAGAGAACGCCGTTTTCGGGCGCGTCGTCGTGATATCTGGATTCACAAAACAATTCAGAGGCGTTTAGTTTGTGGAGAGTTTCACCATCTACTCCAGGAACTCCGAGCCGACGAGGGTCGCTTCCAGCGCTACCATCGTCTCACCCCAGCCCAGTTTGATGACCTGCTGTCCCGCATTGGTGCCCGCATCACCTACCAGGACACAAACTACAGACGGTCAATTTCAGCTGAAGAGCGCCTGTCCATCTGTCTCAGGTTAGTGAGAAAGAAGGCTCGTATCGGTGCTGAAAAAAAATAATTATTTCATTGCTGTGATAACAATTAAGGAGGGCTTATTTTAGTTAAAGTATAACATGCTGAAGGTATTTTTTAAACACTTTGATGAATTTGTAGCTCATATATATATATATATATATATATATATATCTATATATCTATATAGATATATATATATATATATATATATATATATATATATATATATATATATATATATATATATATATATATATATATAGATATATATATATATATATCTATATAGATATATATATATATATATAGATATTGCTCTCTCTCTCTCTCTCTCTCTCTCTCTCTCTCTCTATATATATATATATATATATACACACATATACATATATATATATATATATATATATATATATATAGAGAGAGAGAGAGAGAGAGAGAGAGATGTCGATATAGATTTATATATATATATATATATATATATATATATATATATATATATATATATATATATATATATATATATATATATATATATATGTATATGTGTGTGTATCTATATCTATATATATGTCTATATATATATATACTGTATGTGTGTGTGTAATTATCTGCATTTTCTTAAAATAAATGAGATAGATAATGTGTTTTTTTTCTGTTTATTTAATTCAGGTTTCTTGCAACTGGTGACTCATACAGGTCAATTGCCAGCAGCTTCCGGGTGGGTATTTCCACTGTCTCCATCATTATCCCAGATGTTGTTACAGCCATCTGGGACTGCCTTGTGGGAGAGTTTATGGCTGTGCCTGGAGAAGATGAGTGGAGGTCCATTGCTGAGGATTTTTGGAGGCGGTGGAACTTCCCTCTCTGCTGTGGTGCTCTGGATGGCAAACATGTAAAGCTAAAAGCACCTCCCAACTCAGGTTCTCTCTTTTTTAATTACAAGGGAGAATACTCATTGGTCCTTTTAGCCCTTGTTGATGCCCATTACAGGTTCCGGGTGATAGATGTTGGGGGTTATGGGAGAACAAGTGATGGTGGGATCTTGGCCAATTCCACGTTTGGCCAGGCTCTGCGTGAGGGCACGCTGAATTTTCCACCTGACCAGCACCTCCCCAGAGCTGACCACAGAGGACCCCAGCCCCATGTGATTGTGGCAGATGAGGCGTTCCCACTACGACTACTACGGCGAAATTTGATGCGGCCATTTCCTGGAAGCGGCGGCCTCACCAAAGAGCAGCGCATCTTCAATTATCGTCTGTCACGCGCTCGTCTGGTGGTGGAAGATGCGTTCGGGATTTGGTCTGGCCAGTGGAGGATGTTTCGCCGTCAGCTGGAGATCTACCCAGAGGTTGTGGAGAAATGTGTGAAGGCCACTTGTGTTCTTCACAATTTCATAAGGGCAAATGGGCATGTACCTGCACTGAGTGGAGCTGGAACAAAGGAAGATCCCCTTCCAGATGTGGGGCGCATGGGAGCAAACCATGCAGCAAGAGAGGCAACTGATGCCAGAGAGGCATTCATGGCCTACTTCTGTGAGGAGGGAGCAGTTCCATGGCAGCCAACTGAGTAGTCATGTCCTCCACAGGACTGACGCACAACGGCTCTTTTAAGAGCCACCCACCAAAACTTCAAGAGCCTAGTTTCTATATAACTTAATCATTTTCCTTTCTTGTTAACATGATTGTGTTGAAAACATTTATATGTTATGCTGTTTGTCTCCCTCCTCTTTGCAGAAAGTAGCTTCCTGGTACTGTTTCTGACTCCTGCTCCTGGTTAATCACAGCATAACCACAAGCAAAACCAAGACCGTTGTTACAGTTCACTTAAAAGTTTTTGGGAAAATTAATTAAAGACGATGTTAGTGATTTGTGGCTCCTGAATCTATCATTTTATCAAAATGTTTCATCTTTAAATGAATAATACTGTAAAATATAAATATTTTAATTCACTTCAACTATTTAAAAGAACTGACAAATGAAAGATCAAAGTGATAGTTTAAATAATTAAACCAAATGTAAATTCATAAAATATTTATTAAAACAGATTTTGAACAAACATTAATTCAACACAGACATACAACGTGAACAAAAAGGAAAAAAAAAAAACAGGAAAATGTCTGTTTCCTCTCCTGCAAAAAGTGCCACCTATTTTATGTTAAAAAAAAATTACTCTGATGGTTCCAGATTAAGCGTGACAGTGCTGCTTTCATACAATAACTTATGAATTTGAAATTTTACAAAGTCCTTTGACTCTGGTGGAACCTTTTTCAGGAGAGGAAGCAGAGAACGCAGAAAATAATTGTCCTCACAGCAGGGGTCAGATGTGGATTTAGATTTCAGGACCTCCAACATCTCCCTCTCAAATTCTGTGGGCTCAACATGCTGCCTTTTCCGGACCCTCTTCTTCGATGGACCTTAAAAGCAGACAGTATAATTAGAGCAGAATATACGATTTTGGGGATCACAAAATAAGGTCTCATTTTATCTGGTGTTTCACTGCACAACAACAAACAGAAGAGGAGACAGTACCTTACTGATTCCATACACACCTGATGATGATGGAGCAGAGGATGGTCCAGGAGCAGAGGATGGTCCAGGAGCAGAGGATGGTCCAGCCAGCTCAGAGGAAGAGGCAGACAGCTCAGCAAGCTTTCTGTCAATATATTAAAACAATTTAATAATATGAACAACTATAAATTAAACAGAGGAGATGAAACCGGATCATTTTTAACTGTCTCACTAAACAAACCTCTGGCATCAGATAGCCCTGAATACTCCTCTGGCTCCTCTGGGTGGCTGTACTCAGCGGCCTGCTCCTCCTCGACCCTTCCCTGCATGTTGCTAGTGGTCTCTCGTGGAGTGACGAAGGGTTCAAGGAAGGACAGGACCGCTAGATATTTCCACCTCTGTGCTGTCCCTGCTGCTGCACCACTTCTCTTTCTTTCTTTTTCTTTTTTAACCTCCCTCACATATGTGTCCCTCAAGGTTTTCCACCTCTTCCTGCATACATCCTCTGAACAAACATTTATTGAGCAGCATGAAATTAGCAATATATTGAAAGTGTATGTTTAACATTGTAAAAGCCTGGATAACTTACCAGAGAGTCCGATTTCCTCACTAATCCTTTTCCATGCCATGTCCTTTCTGCTCTTGTCTCTATATTCGTAACTTGATTGATCATAAATTACTGGATGAGAGCAAACAGCAATGATCAATTTTTCTTCCATTTTCGCAAATTCCCGGGTTTTCTCCGTCTTTCCCTCCAGTCTGAAAACACAGCTACGTCATTTGGCGGAGCTTCTCTCTGTTTGGTTGACGCGGCGCGTCGAGCAGCAAAAATTAAATTTTTCCATCTCGAGCAGCAGCGCGTTTGCGGCGCGTCACGCGCGTCAGATGCTTAAACGCGCCTGACGCGCTGCTTCAGCTGCTCAGACGCGCTGCGCCTGCTGCTCAAAACGCGCCGCGGGACCTTTTGCTGCGCCTTGACGCGCGTCAACCATTGACTTTGCATGTAAACTCGCTTCTGTCGCGCCAGCTGCCCCCGGTGTGAATGCAGCATAATCCTGTTAAGAGATCTAAGGTTTTTGCACATTTGAAACGTTTAAACTCTGATTTAGTATTTTTACAGGAGACTCACCTTCGTACTAAAGTTCACTTTAGATTACATTGCCCTTGGGTGGGCCAAGTCTTCCACTCTAACTTTAATTCGAAAGCTAGAGGAGTAGCCATTTTAACTAACAAAAAAGTTCAGTTCTCATCCACTGACGTTATCGCTGATAGGAATGGCAGATACCTCATGGTTGCTGGTACCCTAATGCAAGGAAAGGTTTTGTTGGTTAATGTATATGCTCCGAACTTTGATGATGTTGAATTTGCTAACAGATTGCTGAGTAACATCCCCTTTTTGAATACACACCCACTGATCCTTGGAGGAGATCTAAATTGTGTTTTTGACCCGATCTTGGATCGGTCTAATCCTCGCAATCTGACTCAATCTGCTATGTCTAAAACATTTTCTGATTTTATGAAACAGAATGGTCTTATTGATGCATGGAGATCTCGCAATCCCTCTGTTAAAAATTTTTCTTTCTTCTCTCAGGTACATCAATCATATTCTAGGATTGATTACTTTTTTATTGACAGTACGCTTGATTCATGTGTAAATTCTTCTGACTATTTAGGTATTGTAATATCTAAACACTCACCTTTATTATTAGATATTCAGTTCTCTACCTATAAACTTAGCCCACCACTTTGGAGATTTAATTCTCTTCTTTTGGCAGACAAAGAATTTTGTGAACTCATTTCAAACTCTATTGATGAGTTCCTATCTTTCAATCGTAATGACTCCTCTTCTTATTCATTGTTATGGGAGACACTTAAATGTTACCTGAGAGGTCAAATTATTTAATATTCTGCTCTTTCTAATAAAAAGATTAATGCTAGGCTTGATGTACTTGCATCTGAGATTAGTAACCTTGATCGAAGACATGCACTAAACCCTTCTCCGGAATTGCTTAAGCATCGTGTTGATTTGCAAGCAGAATTTGATCTCATCTCTAAAGAGGCAGAGCGCTTGTTGCTAGTCGTGGCTCATGTTATGAACATGGCGACAAGGCAAGTTGTTTAATGGCACATCAATTAAGGCGACAGGCCACTTCCTGTCTGATACCTAGTATTATTATTTTTTTTTTTTACAGTGTCCTGTCTGGCAAGGTGGCAATAAGAATAATTGTCTTGATGCCAAAAGGAGCCCAACAGATTTTACTTTCATAAGTGTAGCGGTATGGCAATTGCCATACCGCTACACTTGTTTCATGTATATAAATTGCTTTATTATAATTATGCAGGGAGTTTTACAGTTACAGTTGAACTGTAAAACTCCTTGATACCTAGTATTAAAAACAGTTGTGACACTATTACTACAGATCCCCTGGAAATCAATGCTATTTTTAAATCATTTTATTCCTCATTATATAAGTCTAAATTTCCTACAAACAACACAGAAATGAACAAATTTCTTCAGAATCTGTCGAATCCTGTCATTGACACTAATACTGCCAGGCATTTGGACTCCCCACTCTCCCTTGAAGAAGTATCAAATGCAATTAAGGCTATGCAATCTAACAAAGCCCCAGGCCCCGACGGATTTCCGATTGAATTTTTCAAAACTTTTATTGGTAAATTGGCACCGCTGCTTTTATCAGTATTCTATGAATCCTTGGAAGGTGGGTTATTACCACCAACCCTGAGACAAGCCACTATTGCTCTCCTTCTCAAGAAGGACAAGGATCCAACCTCATGTGGTTCATACAGACCATTATCTTTGCTTAATGCTGATGTAAAGGTGTTGGCTAAAGTAGTTGCATCCCGTTTAGAGAAAACCCGTAAACTCCCGCAGATCTCCCTGATTTTCGTCAGTTTCTGACAATTTGTAACCCGCGCTCGTCCCCGTTTGTCAGTGCCACAAATTGTCGGGAACGGACTCTGACGTATGTGGAGAGCGATCAGCTGTACTAATGGCCCTAATTAGCATATGAATGCAGCGAACCCGCGCCGCTCGCCAGGTCTGGCTTGAATAACCTACTCAGTATTGGCTGAAACCACTATTCTCAAACAAGTAAAATCGCTCGTGATTGGCAGCAAAACCACATGTGGCCATGCCAGGCTTTAATTTTCTTACTGAGTATTGGAAGGAACCACTTCTTTTTAAACAAGTAAAGTCGCTCGTGATTGGTTGGCATATATATATATATATATATATATATATATATATATATATATTAACATATAAATTTACATAAATATATATATATATATATATATATATATATATATATATATATATATATATATATATATATATATATATATATATATTTATGTGTATATATATATATATATATATATATATATATATATATATATATATATATATACACACATAAATATATATATATTTATATATTTATTTATTCATATGCTGTGTATTTATGTTATCCTACACTACTACACAATTATAAGGCTACCATCAAGGACATGAATGAATTCTTACAGGAAATGAACATTTGCCAGTTTATGCAAAGAAAGAGCTTTATTAAAACACACACAACTATATACAACGCGTATCCAAAAATTACAAGTCCGTGAACGGTCTGTTTGCTTCCTCGGGGTTGGAGGTAACTGGCAGCATTCCCTCCGAGGCAGGTCAGATGTGCAGACGCCTACTGTGCGTGGCCCTGTACTTCGGCATCGCTTCTAACCGGGACTGCAGCTTAACACAGAGTTCAGAGAGATCCGGCCTACGAAATGGCGGCGGCCATTCCAGAGTTCCACTTCCTCATCAGCTAGCACACTCTGCCTCGATTCCAGCAGCTGTGAAAAAAAAAAAAAAAAAAAAACAATGAATCAGCACTATGCGATGGGATGCACTGCATATGGACACAACACATCTATCAATGCACCTGAAAAATAGTCACCAAATAAAGTCTTACTCTCTTTCTTTTCTGAATGCTTGGCAGATTCCGCGCGCAGCGTGTTCTCAGGCTGCGTATATCTGAAGCTCCTGCGTACCGTCTCATAATACGTCTTACAGGCAGCTGGAAAACAATTAAATGAGAGTGGTATGAATAATAGGAGGTCACCGCCTCATTGTGAGGCGAGATTAGGCTGTGAAAACAAAATGTACAGTTATGATCGGTATCCATCCATATCTATTTCCTTTTACCGCAGAATGAAAGCATATTCTTTAAATCTTACCCTTGCTCCGGTTCATAGCGCCTGCAATTTGTCTCCGAGTTGTGAAGACAGCGTACTGCTTCCTGTGAATCACAAAAAATACACTTTAATAAAGCTTGTTCTTGCAAGGCTACTATTAGCCGTAGCTTTAGGCTAGACTGCTGTTAGCCGTAGCTTTAGGCTAGGCTGCTATTAGCCATAGCTTAGGCTAGGCTGCTTTTAGCTTAGCAGGCAGTAATCGAACATATATTTACCGGTAGCTTCTCTTCTTTGAGTTCGTCTCTCCCGCACAGTTGCTCGACTGCAGAGTCGCCATCGCGTCCAAGAGAAGTTTTACCCCGAAATCCCACATACTCCGTCAGCGCTCCGCTCCGCCCCGCTGCACTCCAGACTGCCTGCACAAAGCAAAGCATACATCCTCCACTGTGGCTCCAGACCGCTCTGCTCTGAGTTTCTTGGAGATCATAGAGAGCATGCGCGAGATGAACCAGGGTTTCCGCGGATCATTAAAAATAATTACAATTCATTCATTTTTTTTTTTTTTAATCAAGGCCTTAATTGGCACTAAAATTATTTAAATATGTTTATCGAAGTATTTAAAATTCTTTAATAAAAAATGCTTATAAAAACAATTTCGTCAGATATATTATATCGCTATTAATTTGCATGGAACTGATCATAAAGCCGTATGTTCGGAAAGGAAGCTCCAGGTGGAGAAAAAGCTAGAGGATATATATATACGTATATATGTGTGTGTGTGTGTGTTTACATACATACAGGAGTCATGGAACTGTGCTTACAGCTCCTTCCTATCTCATGTACACTAATAACTTGTGTACATGGTTCTTGTTGATGGCATTAAAATCTTTTCTAATAGCATTAAAATAGCATTAAATTAGAGTCACTCATTCCTGTGAAAGCTTAATTTAATATAACATATTAAAAAAATCCCACCATTATCCAGCATATGTTCAGTTTTTGTCCAAATATATATATATATTTTTGTAGATTTTTGTAACGGGGATAAGGATAATTCAAAACTGCTTTTTTTGAATGAACTTGTTCTCTACTCCCAAACTCAGCTTCTCTTTTCATTCCTGTAATAAGAAGTTTCTTTTGAATGGATTTGATTAAAGTTTAAGTCCCTCGGTATAAAATAAATATTTTGATGGAGATGAGAAATCTGCTTCCTCGTTGGTGAATAACCAATAGTTTGGATCCAATCATTTAAATAAACGGTGTTAGTTTTTTTTTTTTTTTATATATGAGAATTGTGCTATAATTTCTTGTCACCGATCTGTTGCTGCTATATTTTAATTTGACGAACCGGAATTTGTAGATGTTCTTTTTCCTGTTGCAATTGCGGATCTCGACCTGGCCAGACCGGAGCGGAGCAAAAAATAGCTCGGCTCCGTAATTTGTCGGTGACGGACGGAGAAGACGTACGTGGATGGAGACATGCGGAGGAGTAGCAGTGGATGTGGAACAGCTCTCATTGATTTCCATGAAAGACAAGCGCTCCGCACGATGTATGTCAGCGGGGCGGAGTGGAGCGGAGCGCTGACAGAGTATGTGGAATCTGGGGGGAAGGCGTGTTGAACGCGAGACGTCGTCCAGCCATTGATCACGTACCAGCAAAATCCAAACAAAGGAACTGGAGATAAAGTTCTTCTGAGTATAGCTCCTCCAATCACATACGAGGTCATTGTTATACGGAAGGACTCGAGAGAACAGCTACATCTATAATGTTTTTTTTTTGCTTTATTGGCAATTCCCTGTAACAATACAGAGTAATTCAAACATCAAACAAAGATACACAGCAGTTGGTGACATTATAATTTAAAAAAAATGAGACATATAATGTAAAAAATAAATAAAAATAAAACAAGGGAAACAAACATATAAATAAATAAACAAATAAATAAAATAAGCATAAAATAATAATAGCTAGGGGTTTACATTGAGTTTATGGTCATTTAACTTTTTGTAGCTTCCTGTCCTAAACAGTCTTTAAGAAAACATATTAGAAGATGCAATATTGTATATGTGAGAGAGGAGTTGCTGTAAAACAATGGTTTACCACAGATTTAAAACTAGCAATAGCATAAAGAAATATGAAAACTCTAAAACAGTCTTTAGACTTTTTATCAGCAATTACTGTGGGTAGCACAACTTGTGTTACAGAAAATAGCAGGCTTTGGAGATATGTTCTGGAGAATCTTGATTTATACCATACTACAGAACATTTCAAAAGGCTGCTGACTTTTTCTATGTTTATAGGTGAAAATAATAAAAACTACAAAAGAGCAACTTTGCTGTTCTCCATAAATGTTGGGAAAATTGTTTAAAAGTTTGTTGCATAAGGGCGTGCTTTGGTTGCCCAGTGTTTAGCCCACAAAACCCATGTACAGAAAGATTCCTTAGTCCTTGACATGGATGACCCGGGTTCGCATCCTTGGCCGCATGTCTCTCCCTCTCTCATACCCCCTTTCCTGCCAGCCTACTGCCAAAAAAACGAGACACTAGTGCCGTAAAAACTCCAAAATGTGCTGTAAAAACTCCCAAAAAAAGGCTCTTTCATAAAAGCTTCTACAACACAATGCTGTTGATGGTAGATTGTTTTGAAGGGTCAGACAGGAAAGCTTGGTAAACAAATCTGAGATGCCGATACCATTTACTGTAAAAGAAAGGACAACGGAGAGAAAATGTAGAGAATAATGTAGGAGTGCTGCTAGAATTCCAGTTCCCAGATCTGTGTTTTCTATTACTTCTACAACCACTAAAACTTATGTTATAAATGCACGTTATTGGCAAGTGAAACCCTGTCAGAGCTCTCCTTAGATATCAGCCCAGTTACAGTTTGCCCTCCAAAAATAATCTGCTCTCTTGAAAATCTCAAACTCTTGCCACATTTCAGGCATCGAACATTAACAGTTTTTAGTGAAGAATCAACAACTAGTTTTACCCAATCATGAAGTGAAAAACTGAAGAATGGGGTGTGCAAAACGAATCGGCCCCTTTTACTTTCAGTGCAGCAAACTCTCCCCAGAAGTTCAGTGAGGATCTCTGAATGATCCACTGTCGACCTTAATGATACTAAATAGAATCCACCTGTGTGTAATCAAGTCTCCCGATAAATGCACCTGCTCTGTGATCTCCTCAGAGGTCTGTTTAAAGTGCAGAGAGCATCATGAAGAACAAGGAACACATCAGACAGGTCCGAGACACTGTTGTGGAGAAGTTTAAAGCTGGATTTGGAAACAAAAAGATTTCCCAAGCTTTAAAAAATCCCAAGGAGCACTGTGCTAGGAATGCACATTTTACCTTGCTGATTGTGATTCACATTTTACCAACTGATTCTGATTAAAACTAATTTTTGAAATAAATTATATTGTGTATTTTTTTACATAACATTTGCCATTGCTAATGGCATACACAGTAATCTAGCGTACTTTAATTAAATAAATCAATTCAAGCTAAAATGTAAGAGTCTATAATTAGGTCATACTGAGCCTGATCTATTTGTACCATCTATTTGGGGGATATTTATTGCCACACTTTGGGCCACTTAATACCAATTTAGCATCAAATAAATGAGACAGCCTACCTCAGCATTGTTGCTGACCTTATGTCCTTATGAACACAGTGTACCAATCTTCTGATGGCTACTTCCAGCAGGATAATGTGGCATGATAAAGTGAATCATCTCAGACTCATTTCTTAAGTAATTGTGAATTGAGCATATTGACAGACAACATTTTATTTTTTATCTTAAATGCAATTTTTTTTTAAATAATTACTGCTCTAAATGTAAAGCTCTGTCAGCTAAAGATCTGTTTTGGTCTCTATACTTTAATTAAATAAATCAATTCAAGCTAAAATGTAAGAGTCTATACTGAGCCTGATCTCTTTGTATCAGAGATTTTCTTACCTTTTAGAAAAATGTCACTTTGGTAAAACTCCCCCTGCAACCCTGATTTGCATTTGTATAGCTCACAGGATTTTCATTTACATGTTAAAGCCTCGCCTAGAATTCCATGGGGGGGAGGCATGGGGGGAACACTGCCTAAGAAAGTCCGCGTCAATTTCTGACAATTTACGGGAGTTTTCGGCGAAGCCTGCAAATTACCGTAAAATGCCGTTAAGCTGAACTTCCGCGACAATCTACAGTGCCGCATATTGACGAAAATCCCACTTTTCATGCATTGTTTAATCTGGGGTGGGAAACCACCTAGGGTTTGTAAAACCTTACTGCAGCGATGCAAACTTAGTGGGGGTCTTGCATTACCCAATTTTGTAACTTACTATTGGACTGCTCACATCCATAAACTTTGCTACTGGTTAAAATCTCCTGTATCCTCTTGGTGTAAATTGGAACCATCATCCTGTAGGGGGTCCCCTATACCTGCTTTACTTTATTCCTCTTTACCTACAAAACCTTCTCTATATACCGATAATAAAGTGGTTCTTAATACTCTCAAAATCTGGTACTAATTTCGACGGCACTTTAAATTTGTGGCTGCATCTACCTTGGTTCCTTTAAATAACAACCATCTATTTCCTCCATCACTTTCGGACTCGACATTTTCAGAGTTGTATGACAAGGGTATTACACAACTTAGATTTTTATATGTAGAGGCTGTTTTTGATAGTTTTACCAATTTGTCATCTCGTTATAACCTCCCTATTACTCACCTGTTTCGCTATTTTCAAACTCGCAATTTTGTGACGAAGTGTTTCCCTAAATTCCCCTCTCTACATCCAGAACACCAGTGGGAAACCATGCTTTTTTTTGTTCCTCATCATAGAGGAATCATTTCAAAGCTGTATGATATTATCTTAACTTTTAGCAACCACTCTAATGCTAAACTTAAGTGTACAAGGGAAAGGGAACTGGGAATACAATTCCATGAGGAGTCCTGGAAACAGGCCATAGAAAGGGTACGAACTACCACCTCTTGTGCTCGTCTTGGACTTATTCAATTTAAGGTCTTACACAGGGCACATTTCTCCAAGTCAAGATTATCTGAACTGTATCCAGATGTGGAAGACAAATGTGATAAATGTCATGGCTCTCCTTCTCACCTTAGCCACGTGTTCTTTCTTTGTCCTGATCTGAAAGGTTTCTGGGCGAGTTATTTTACTATTATGTCCTCTGTTCTTGGGGTAAACCTCCAGCCTTGTCCTCTGATTGCTATATTTGGTATTCCTAACCCCTCAATTGCACTTAACCCTACACAAAAGGACATTATAGCTTTCACATCCTTACTAGCAAGATGTTCCTTACTGTTACACTGGAAGTCTGCCAGATATCCTTCTATCTCTCTATGGCTCAAAGATGTCATGTTTTTTTTTAAACTTGAGAAAATTAAATTCACAATGAGAGGATGTACAGTCGAATTTTTCCACAAATGGCAACCTTTTATTTCTTATTTTACTAATTTGGACGTTTTACCCAATTGAATGTGTGTCTGTTTTTGTTGTAATTTTTATATTGAACACATAACCAGTACTATGTGTGTTTGTTGAGATGAGCCGAGTGGGGGTGTGGGTGGGGGGTGGTTCATTGTTTACTACACGGCACTGTAATTCAATTTAATTATTTTCTTCTACATTATTATTAGAGTGGGTTTTTGTTTTGTTTTTGTGTAGTTATCTTCGTTTTGTCTGTGTGTATATGTTTCCGTGTGCATATGCATATGTTTAGGAAAAAAAAAAAAAGCAAAATGTAAATTATATTTCTATGATTGAAAGCATTATAATGTGTTTTTCCAATAAAAATATGTGGGGGAAAAAAAAAAAAGATAATTGGGGCTCCTCTTCCCTCCATTAAAGACATTTCATCCCAGTGCTGCATGTCCAGAGCCTGTAACATTATAAATGACTCCTCACACCCCCACCATGGACTGTTTTCCCTGCTGCATTCTGGGAAGATACTTTTAAGCATCTGATGCAGGTCCAGCAGATTCCAGCAGAGCTTCTGCCCCAGTGCCATTCGACTGCTGAATGTTGTTTAAAATGGGGTTAAAAAAAAGCGCTGAATGGTCGACACTGTAAATCACATTCCAGACTTATGTTTACATTTGATCGCCATGTTTACATTTTATCACTGCTGCACTTTAGAAATGGAAATGTCTTGAGAGCTATACTGAATTCCTTTTGGAAACACTGACAATAAAGTCTGTCTAAGTCTATATATGTCTATAAATCAACTGAAGATCCTTAAATCCACCCCCTCCCCCATCACCTCAGGTGTGCCCCAGGGCTCCGTCCTTGGGCCCTTTTCATCATCTATCTACTTCCTCTTGGCAGTATCTTCTGCAAATTTAACCTTCACTTGCACTGCTATACCGATGACACCCAGCTCTACCTCACCACAAAATCATTGTCTTCTTCCGCCCGCCTCATCACAGTTTGCATCTCTGAAATAAAAGCGTGGAGAAACATGAGGAATGAGCAGCTGAGATCTCACGAGAGCTGTGCGTAAGTTAAATGGCGACATACATGTAATTCAAAATTAATCCACTCAGGTAAGTACAAGCCAATAATTGAAAATTAAACAAAGTAAGGGTTAAACTTTAACAATTGTCCCGTATTTTCCAAGGAAACAAACTGGAAGACGAGACCTTGACAAGTCTGGAGAGTTACCTGGACGAGTGTTTTGACACTCATCTTCAGTTACGCCTAGTACTAAACGATGTCGATCTAGTTCAACCAGTGCTGCTTCTACTTAGCTACAGTGACGTCCTGGAATCCATCGACAAAAAGCTAACCAGCCTGGATGTCCGCCTCGCCTTGGCAGAAGTCCTGCATAAGGAGTTTCAAGCTCTGAGAGAGTCGCTGGAATACAGCCAAGCGCAGCTAACCTCCATTACCACCGAGAATAAAGCGCTGAAGGGGGAAGTAACAAAGCTCACCAAGGGGATGATCCAGCTGTTTGGCAAAAATAAGAAGGCTAAGGAATCCATTCTGGACATTCAGTCGCGAAGCATGACAGACAATCTCGTCTCCGCAGGAATCGAGGAGCGGCAAGAGGGGGATCCCGAGGTGACAATCCGTGAGTTCCTCCAGCAGACACTAAAAATCCCGGAGGACCAGCTTAAAAACATCACTGGCTCGGAGGTAAGAGTCCTGATACAACCCATCCTAGACCAATTGTAGCTAAGTTTGAGCATTACAAACAAAAAGAGCAGGTCAGGAGTCGGGGAAGAGAGCTGAGAGGAACAGATTTCAGCGTCAATGACCAGTTTCCAAAGGAAATACTAGATCATAGGCGAGACTTATTCCTAGCCAGGAAGAAATACATTACTCAAGGCGTAAGAGCTACAATAGCAGTTGACAAACTATATATTAATGGTCAAGTGTTCAGGGATCAGAAGATCACTCCTTGGCTTTATTAGATACACAACAGGTGGATTTGTAAGCACGTGACACTTGATAAAGGTGTATGGAATGGATCACTGTGATAAATGAAACATATGCACAGCTCAAGGGCACGTTGGCACGGTATGGCTTTTAGTCACAGCTGAGTACATGAAGCATGGGCTGGTGTTCTTTTTCTTTCACCTTCTTACTCATTGCACTCTCTTAATTCCCTGTCTTCCTTTATCTTATTCCTCTGCTTCTTCCCTGTTGTCCACACAATCACAAGCAAACAGTTTGATATACCTGGGTCTAGGTATAACTATTTCTTCAGAGGCATGTACTTTTCATCTCCTCACTCACACCTTTGGTGAATGTAAGATTTGTGACATGTGCATGGAGCTGGCACCAGAGAAAAACAGTTTAAGTTTTTTTTTTAACTAGCTTAAAAGATTAAATGCAGATGTTGTCTTATTGCAAGAAAACCATAAATCAACGTCAACTGTAAGTGTGTCAGGACTCCTGTCTTTGTGTTTGTGTTTGTCTCCCTTCATCCACCAGGAGGCGCCTGGTTCTGGTCTGCCTCATCACACACCTGCTGATGGTTTCCTCGTTAGACGGAGTGTTCTTAAAGGAATAGTACACCCAAAACATGATTAGCCTTCATTTTCTACTCACCCCCATGCTGAACAACACTCTGGAGTACTTTTTTGATATCTCAAATGCATCTGGAGATCTGGGAGGCTTCTTGCTGTCTGCTGACATTCAAATAATGGAGGTCTATGGCGCCAGAGGCAGAAAGGTCCATAAAAGTCCACAAAAAATGTGTCAATATTCCTCCATACTGCTCGTCCAATGTATTCCAAGTGTCCTGAGTGGGTAGCATCCAGAATTTACTCGAAACGAAGTCATTTAGAATGTTTTTAGAGCATAAACAGTAGTGTATAGGATTTCCTGAAAGCGCGCACATGCGTGTTCACGACGCTACGGAAGCCGGCAGACCAAACCAGCGCATTCAGCTCGGCAAAGAACTCATGCTCTTCCTCAACACTGAAGTCCTCAGACATTTTTCTTTCGTTGTTTCTTTCTTTGCACAGGTAAACAGCACATTTTTTCTTCTACGCTTGCATTATTGGCAGAGCAGACGCTGAATGCGCACTTTCATCTGGTTTGGTCTGCCGGCTTCCGTAGCGTCGTGAACGCGCATGTGCGTGCTTTCAGGAAATCCTATACACTACTGTTTATGCTCTAAAAACATTCTAAATGACTTTGTTTCGAGTAAATTCTGGATGCTACCCACTCAGGACACTTGGAATACATTGGACGAGCAGTATGGAGGAATATTGACACGTCTTTTGTGGACTTTTATGGACCTTTCTGTCTCGGGCGCTATGGACCTCCATTATTTGAATGTCAGCAGACAGCAAGAAGCCTCCCAGATCTCCAGATGCATTTGAGATATCAAAAAAGTACTCCAGAGTGTTGTTCAGCATGGGGGTGAGTAGAAAATGAAGGCTAATCATGTTTTGGGTGTACTATTCCTTTAAGCTTCTGACTGCCACTACCTCGACGCCAGAGTGTTTGCCAGTTTTGCTGAGTCAAACTGAGTTTTTGTCAACCTGAGTTTAACTTTGTTTTTGTCTTTTCCTCTCGGCAGGAAGTCATCCTGCAAACTGGATTTCTTGGACCTTCTCTCCCTGATGGAAGGATCAACTGAGCTTCAAACTGAGCTGGGAGTTCAAAGAGAAGGTTTGGATCCACTTTCCCCAAGAGATTGTTTCAGCTTCTCACTGAGAGAGGGATTACTCTCCACTACGACCCGTTCAAGTACCGCAGGAAATCTGAGTGGAGGGTCAGTTTCTCTGTTTACCAACTTACAACCGCATTCTGGGTAAATCCTGTTCTGCCCTCCACTGAATCAGACAAACACTGGAACCATGGCACACAGACAGGAGTCAAGGATTCAACAACTTCCCTGGAAACGTGAGTCAGCAACCAAATCCTTTTCTCCAAGTTCACAAGTCAAATTCCCCACTGAGCCTGAACTAACCGCTGTGTTTTTCCCTCACTTTACAGTTCCGGTTGAGCAGTGTTCAGTGCAACACTTTTCCTTCTGTTTTACCTCTTCAATAAAACCCGCTAAACCTTTTCCCTGGTCTCTCTGTTTTTGTTTCTGCATTTGGGTCTGAACTTTGTAACATCATGACAGAACACTCTGGCCAAACCGTTGACCCAGCAGAAGCCATTCAGATAGCCCTTCCAGAAACATCACAACCATTTCCTCGATCTCAGTAACAAACTGTCTGATCTTTACAGCTGAGTGACTAATTTAACCGAGGCTGTCAGTGTCTCTCTCCAGGGTTCGGGCCCAGCCAGTGAGCTAGCCCCGCAGCATGCTAACCAAGCGGTTTTTGTTTCCCCCATTCTGAGTGTCAGCTGGCTAATCCGCCCAGGTTTCATGGAAATCCCAAGAGGTTCCGTGGATCCCTTATGCAATGCATCGTTCAATTCAACCACGCTCTGAGTAAGTTTCTCCAGGATTCAACTAAGATCTCATATATTATCTCACATCTTACTGACCGAGCTTTGGACTGGGCTGAGGTAAGATTTTCCTCATCCTCCAATTATGGCTGCACTTTTGATCAGTTTATCAAGGAGTTGAAGTTAACTTTTAACCACGAAACAGATAAGTCCCTAACTTCTCGTGAGCTTTTGAGATTTAAACAAGGACAAAGATCTATTTCTGACTTCACCATCGATTTCCGTATTATGGCAGCTGCCTCAGGCTGGGATAAAGTAGCCCTTAAGGGGGTTTTCGCTCATGCCCTAAATGATTCAATCAAGGACGAACTAGCCACCTTAGATGAACAAGATTCTCTCGAAGAATTAATAAACCTCTCAATCCGTTTGGATAATCGGATTTGAGCCCGTGCTAAGTAGTAAAATAGCTCCTTCCAAACCTTTGTCTATTAGCAGCCTGTTTATTCATCCCCGCCTGAACCCATGCAGATTGGCAGTGTGCGTTTAAGCCCTGAGCAGAAGCAGCACAGAATGCGGGCAAAACTCTGTTTATACTGTGGTTAATCAGGCCTCTTGTTGCCTCTTGTCCTCTGGTGGGAAAAGCCAGGGTTCGCCAGTAGATAGAGGGCTACTGGCGGACCAAAAGATCTCTCCCTCTTCACCTCGTCTACTCCTTCCTGCTTCCCTGTTTTTGAATAATAGATCCGTCTCCTTATCGGCCCTGATTGATTCTGGTTGTGAACAGAACCTAATTAACCCTACTTTTGCTCAACAGATGGGAATAGAGCTTATTCCTCCACAGAACCCTCTTCGTGTTTTTGCTTTGGATGGCAGAGATCTGCCTCAGATAACCCACCAAACTATCCTTCTACAACTAACCCTTTCTGGTAACCACATCGAAAACATCAAATTTTTTGTTTTCCCTACTTCTAACTCTGCTTTAACCTTGGGTTTCGAATGGCTTCAGGCCCATAATCCCTCTGTCAATTGGACCAGCAGACATGTGGACTATTGGTCCGTTTATTGTCATTCACATTGTCTCAGATCTGCTGTACCCCCAGGTGTCCAAGTTCTGGATTCTAGTGAGTCAGATGCCATTGATCTCTCTTCCAGTCCTGCCGACTACCACAACCTCTCCCAGGTATTTAGTAAATCTAAAGCCTGTTCTCTGCCTCCCCACAGACCATATGACTGTGCCATTGACCTGCTTCCTGGAGCACCTCTGCGTGGCAGTTGCCTATTCAACATTTCCAAGCCTGAGAGGGAGGCAATGGAGAAGTACATTAAGAAGTCTTTAGCTACCGGCATAATCCGTCCCTCATCTTCACCCCTTGGAGCGGGGTTCTTCTTTGTGGGGAAGAAGAATGGATCCCTTCAGCCTTGTATAGACTACAGAGGTTTGAATCAGATCACAGTCAAAAACAAATACCCTTTGCCCCTTTTGTCCTCAGCTTTTGAACCCATCCAAGGAGCCACAGTTTTCACTAAACTGGGCCTCAGAGAGGCATACCTCCTACTCCGCATAAGGGAGGGAGACGAATGGAAAACCGCCTTCAAAACTCCCATTGGACACTTTGAGTACCTGGTGATGCCTTTTGGTTTAACTAACGCTCCCGCTTGCTTCCAGGACCTGGTCAACGACGTTCTGAGATTTTTTGAACAACTTTGTTTTTGTGTATATTGATGACATTCTTATTTTTTCCAAGAACTTTTCTGAGCACAAGATCCATGTCCGCCAGGTCCTTCAACGTCTGCTCGAGAACAAACTATTCGTGAAAGCTGAGAAATGTGAATTCCACAGACCATCTGTTTCCTTCCTTGGATTTATCCTTGAGGGCAGACCCACTGAGGAAAAAATTAAGGCTGTTTTGGACTGGCCTACTCCTGAGACTCGCAAGCAGCTCCAACGTTTTCCTAGGTTTTGCCAATTTCTACCACAGGTTTATCCGCAATTACAGCCAAACTGCTCTCCCTCTTACAGCCCTGACCTCTTCCAAGGTACCCTTTGTTTGGTCCTCTGAGGCGGAAGCATCCTTTTGTTGCCTCAAAAGACTTTTCGCCAATGCTCCTGTTCTCCCTCAGCCTAACCTCTCCAGACAGTTTGTGGTGGAGGTAGACGCCTCGGATTCTGGAGTTGGAGCTGTTCTCTCCCAAGTTTCCGGTGCCAATGACAAATTGCATCCCTGTGCCTTTTTCTCTTGCAGACTCACTCCAGCTGAGAGAAATTATGACGTTTGAGATCGTGAACTGTTGGCCATAGAGTTGGCTTTGGAGGAATGGAGACCCTGGGTAGAGGGAGCTGCACATCTGGTTCAGGTTTGGACAGATCACAAAAATCTCTCCTATATCCAATCCGCCAAGAGACTCTACCCCCGCCAATCCAGATGGTCATTGTTTTTCTCTCATTTTTTTTCAACCTTTTAATCTCTTTTCGCTCTGGCTCTCGGAATGTCAAACTGGACGCCCTTTTTAGGCAGTTTCCCCCGGATGATTCTGAGGAGTCAGCTGCTCCTATCCTGCCTCCCAGCTGCTCTGTTGCTGCAGTAACCTGGGAGATTGAGGATCTCGTCAAACAAGCCCAACAGACTGAACCTGATCCTGGAACCGGGCCACTTAACAGAATCTTCGTACCTTCCTCCATTCGGGCTCGTGTCATAAGTTGGATGCACTCTTCTAAGTTTTCTGCCCATCCAGGGATCAGTCGAACAGTAGCACACATCAGTTTGCGCTTTTGGTGGCCCTCCTTGCTGAAGGATGTCAAGGAGTTTGTTTTAGCCTGCCCGACCTGCGCTCGTCATAAACCCTCTCATCAACCTGCTTCCGGATTGCTTCAACCATTACCCATTCCCAGTCGACCCTGGTCTCACATCGCCATCGACTTCATCACAGGTCTCCCCACTTCCAAAGGTATCACAACCATCCTCACAATTATTGATCGTTTTTCCAAGGCCTGCCATCTTGTCTCTTTGAGAAAACTCCCTACAGCACTGCAAACAGCTCATCTCCTCGTTACACATGTTTTTCAACTTCATTGAATACCTATGGACATTCTGTCTGACCACGGCCCACAGTTCATCTCCCAGGTATGGAGACGTTTTTGCTCGGCTCTTGGGGCCAAGGTCTCTCTAACTTCCGGTTACCACCCGGAATCCAATGGACAAGTAGAGCACATGAATCAGGAGTTGGAAGCCAGCCTCAGATGCCTCACAGATTCAGATCCCACTAACTGGAGTCAACTTCTTCCTTGGGTCGAGTATGCACATAATTCCAGTGTCCAAATGGTCTTTCTCCGTTTGAGGCATCCATTTGCTACCAAACCACCCCTTTTCCCGTCTGAAAAGGCTGAAATCGCCGTACCCTCCGTCCAGTATCACATCCGCCACTGCCGGACCTTCTGGAACCGGGCCAGGACGGCCCCTGGAAAGGACCTCCCAGCAGAATCAGAGGTGGGCAAATCGCAGGAGGAGGGTTGTCCCGTCCTATTGCCTGGGCCAGAAGGTCTGGCTTTCCACCCGTGACATTCCCCTCAAGGCAATGTCACGAAAACTGTCGCCCAAATTCATTCGCCCATACTGTGGAAGCTCATTGGTAGAATTCTCTTATGACAGAAAAAAGGCCTCGATTCACATCATTCCATCATCACCCGGAGGGGGGAACATTTATTTACAAAACCGAATTCATACAGCTGTCTTAAACACTTCATACATTCAGCAATGCATCGTCTCGTCTCAGTTAATTCCCCCACCTTCAATCCATTGTGGGCGGCCTTTTATAGGCTCCACATCGCACTGTGTGGATGCACGCGCACGACTGGACGCTCTGAAGAACTTTCTGGAAGTTCTTGTCATGGGACCCTGTTTTTGCCAAGACTTGTGACTTCCAGCTTGTAAACATCCTGTTATTGCCAAGATTTGTACGTGACTTCCAGCCTGTAAACACCCTGTTTACATGTTGCAATCTCTGTGTTGCTAAGTGGGCATAAGGTCAGAAACAGGACTACGTAAAGCAGTACAACTGCTTCCATGTTTGGCAAGCCAGCCAGATATTTATATTCTACAGCATTAGAGACTTTATTTATTGCTAAGACTCATACTTGAACTTCAAGATGTTCTGTTTTGTTGCTAAGTAAGTATAGGGCCATGTTGTAGGATACATTCTGATTCTGATTTCTGATATAAGACAATGAAACTGCTACTACAATACGAAGTGGAGAGGACCATCGGGGAGTCTGCAATCCGTCTCTGTCTTCCACCCTCCTTGCGCATACACCGTACATTCCACGTCTCCCAGGTCGAGCCCGTCTCATCCAGCCCTTTGTGCCCACACGCTGAGCCCCCTCCCCCCATTGGACATTAATGGCCACCCTGCCTACACAGTTCATCCCCGTGGGCGAGGGTGGCAATATTTGGTAGACTGGGAGGGTTACGGTCCCGAGGATCGGGGTCCGCCTCCTCACACACTTTATGATGGTTTCCTCGTTAGATGGAGTTTTCCTAAGCTGCTGACTGCCACTACCTCGACACCAGAGTGTTTGCCAGTTTTGGGTACTCTAGCCAAGCTGAGTTTTGCTGAGTCAAACTGAGTTTTTGTCAACCTGAGTTTAACTTTGTCTTTTCCTCTCAGCAGGAAGTCACCCTGCAAACTGGATTTCTTGGACCTTCTCTCCCTGCTTTAAACATTTGCTCCGAAAATGTTCTAATTTCTTCTAAATTGCATTTTGTTGTTGCTGCTTTACTATTCCCAAATGCTGAAGTTTCAACTTGTTGTCCCTTCCATATGCTGCTAATTAACAACTGACCAATCTATTTATCAAAAAACCCAGTCTAGTTTAAAACTTAGTAAAACATCTCCGAGTCATCCTTTTTCCCCTATTTATTTAAGAATATCCTACCCCCTGATGATATGGAGAATATTTAGCAGACTGTTTAAACTTGTTTTGAATAAATCGCTCATAATCTTTCATTGTGAATAGGAAATCTGGTGTGTCAGTTCACTTATCTCTTTCATCAGTCTTGTCCGATGATCCCATGACCTTCCATCACCCCATCATTGCCAGTGGTCTGTTTTCATCCGAAGCAGTGGGCATCCAGTCACCTCCTTAATGTCTGCATCTCAGCAGCTGCACACTGTCTGTCCTTCTGAAGTTTAGGTGTAAAATTAGTCTATGTCTCACCTGTAGTGTAATCCTTCCTGTGACTCAAGAAAGAAAGTGTCCAATGTCTCTCCAAACAAAAAGTCCATTGTTCATATTTGAAATATTTCCATCCTTAGTGTAGTCAAAACTATTCAAACAAACTTAACATGCGTGTCACGTCTTTTTTTTCTTTCTAAAGGCAAAGATGTTAGTAAACAAACAGAAAAAGACAAACATACAGACGCAAACAGCAACAAACATGTAAGACAACAAAACCCCCCGTGGTGTTTTTGATTTCTCCAAAAAGTTGTAGGTTCATCATATCATTTATTTAATGCCTCTGTCAGCATGACTGCTCTTAATGGGTGCGCAATTCCACCCCAACAAAAGTCCTCGAGCTTCTAACCACCATATCCATCTGTACCTCATAGGTTATATCAGAACCACAGAGGAACTAAAATAAAGCTCAGAGCTCACCAGAATGGCCTTCAGCCAGGAACAAAACATGTAGCTCACAATCTCTAAACACCATTTCTGGCATGCTGCGTTCTAACACCATCTCTCTGATGTCCTAATCAATGATTCGGATGCAGTCCAGTTATTAACCAAGTCAGTCCAGTCAGTCAGAACCTATTTGATTCCTCTTTTCAAAAAGTTTTAACCATCTGAACCCCTCTCTCTCTCTGGCTGCTCTCAGCCAAGTTGTTCATATCATTTGCCAGGACTTCTGCACCTGCTGGGAAAATAAGGGTTAATGCACATCTTAAACGAATCACAATGAAGGATGAGATTGTGCCAGCCTATTCTGGAAGAAAAATGTTAACATTTAAGGATTGTTACAAACACAGCCTGAAAAAACAAAACATATTTAAGCAAAACAATCGCTTCATTCTCCTTAACTGGGCCTCCAAATTATCATGCCTGCTCACTGACAGTCTCACTGTCACTATCTACAAGCAGGGCAAAAGTACATGAACCCTCAGGTTTGTTACCAAGAAAAAGCAATCAAACAGTTAATCAATTAGTCAATAGTTAATCATTTAATTCACAAACATTTGTAAAGTTAGTAGAATTTAACAAGACATGCAAAGAAAGTAAGGACCAGATGAACAGTGAAAAGATAAGTGTTAGCATTGATTAGAGATGCAAATTAATCCGTTTGTGCTTAGGCAGTCCCCAAACGGCATTATATACACAGATAAAAAAAAAAATTGATAAAAAACAGGAGGCTGAAAAGCCCAGGGTCAGGTCACATCAGAATTGTTTTTAACTCTCCAGCCTGTTTATAAAAGCTGACCCAGCTAATCTGCTTGTTAGGGTTGTTAAGGTTCCCCAACTTTAACCTATAAAAAATTAAACAAAGACAGTGTAAGATTTTTCCTGAAATGCTTTGCAAAGGGGAGACAGAGTTGAAGTATCAATCTCTGCATCTCCGCTTGGCTCAACACTTGCAAGGGTTTTTATTGAGCAGTCAACACATTACAACAGCAGGCGTTAGTTTCGATTACGCAGTCTCTTAGACATAGCATTAACTTTTAAGATGGGGAACTTGCCTGGTTTCAGCATGCGCTTTACACAAGGTGTCGGGGTTATGACTTTTCACTTCTCTGCTTCTCAAATGAAAAACAGGAAAGCATTCTTGCAAAACATTTGTCCGTCTTATGGCCTTCATACACTATTTCCAATGATGAGAGTAACATATAGAAAAACAAATGATTGAGAGCAATATAAAACATATACATATATAAAATGATTAAAATAACAGAAATCATAATAACTCCAACACTGCTGCTCCTGTCTTGTCAGAGCCTATCATAGTTGTGGCCTCTGAGCAACATGTTTGATAGGATTACTCTTCTGTTATGTCCCTAGAGCTCCTTTTAAATCCTGTTAAAATGCAAATCATATTAATGTCACATCAAAAAATATTCTAGATCATTTCAAAATGGACCATACACATTCTACTTCACATGCATTCCACATATAGGACAAACAGACAGACATTGGCCACATAAAGTTTGTTTAATCCATCAGTTACCGTATTTTCACGACTATAAGGTGCACTTAAACATCTTTTTTTTCCCTCAAAATTGCGGTGCGCCCTTTGGTGCGGTGCGCCCTATGTGTGTTGTAACTGCGACTTTTGAGACCACCTCATTGAGGAGATGATGAAAGAGTGGCTGAATGTAAAGAGACCAGGTGTTTTTTTTCCACTCATCACCATCGCTGTTAATCTGACTCCATGCGTGCCCATCTCACAGCTGATGTGAAAAACATGGTGAAACAAATTAACACTGTGCTAGCTGTTATTCAACCGCTGGACATCGGTGTGAACCGGACCCAGCAGGTGCAGCAGAAGCAGCGTGTTTACATGCAAAGTCAATGGTTGACGCGCGTATAGGCGCAGCAAAAGGTCCCGCAGCGCGTTTTGAGCAGCAGGCGCTGCGCGTCGGGAGCGTTTATGCATCTGCCAACGCGCTGCTGCTGCTCGAGATGGAAAAATTGAAGTTTTGCTGCTGGACGTGCCGCATCAACCAATCAGAGAAGCTGATCTGGGAGCTGACAGCGAGACAGACACATCGCTCTGATGACATATGATATTAAGGCAAATGAAAAAGGCTGGATGGATGAGGAGATGATGAAAGCGTGGCTGAGGCAGGTGTATGTGAGGAGACCAGGTGTTTTTTTTCCATGCATCACCATCGCTGTTAATCTGTGACTGCGTGCCCATCTCACAGCCGATGTGAAAAAAAAAAGGTGAATCAAATGAACGCTGTTATCCCGGGGGGTCTGACAAAGGAACTTCAACCGCTCAACATCGGTGTGAACCGGCCGTTCAAAGTAAGGCTGCGAGCGGCGTGGGAGTGATGGATGACCGACAGAGACCACAGTTTCACGAAAAGTGGAAGGCAGCGCCGGGCAAGTTACGCCACCGTTTGCGGATGGATTGTTGATGCTTGGACTAACGTGTCTGTTGGCTCTGTTGTTCAAGCTTTCACAAAAGCTGGCATTATTTCTGAGGAGCTGCCCGGCACGGAAAGTGACTTTGACAGCGAAGAAGGGGAAACTGGCATGTCTGATTTAGCGCAGCTGTTTAATTCAGAAATAGAGGATGATGACTTTGATGGATTCGATTAATACTTTGTAATAAATACTTGAATAAAGCACAATCATACTCAGTTTTGTTCCCGCTCTATTTTTCTACCTGAAAACTTAATTCAACAGCAGCCTCTGGGCCGGGTCTCCTCCGGGTTCACCGCGGCGGCTGGCAGGTGTTTTTTCATCTAAATAATCTAAATCTTGCAGCTATATTTGCTGTGATCAGTGGGAATAAAGTAGTTTTAATATGTTTTTAAGTGAGAAGGTCCACCTGAAAACTTAATAATTGCAGTCAGTTCATCCAGATTATCTATTTCTGTCGGAGGCGCTCAGACCCCCACATACCAGCGGTGCGCCGACAGTAGAAATCCCTTCATCAGCAGCCTCTAGGCCGGGTAGCCTCCGGGTTCACCGCGGTGGCTGGCAGGTGTTTTTCATCTAAATAATTTAAACTGCAGGCACCAGGATACCGGCAATAAAAGCGAACATATTCCGTCGGCAGGTTTCAGGATTTTAAGTTAAGTTAGGAGTGATCACAGCGCTCTGTCATCTGGGATGTGTCTGTCTCACAGCCAGTTCCCAGGTTTGATTAATACTTGGTAATAAATACATGAATAAAGCACAATCATACTCAGTTTTGCCCCCGCTGTATTTTTAAATACGCAGTAGAGGTATTTAAAGGTAGTAGAGGACATGTACCTGTATATAAAAAACGCGCCCTATAGTCCGGTGCGCCTTATGTGTGTGTTAAATACAGAAATGGGACACATAACTGAGACTGCGCCTTTTAGTACGGTGCGCCTTATGGTCGTGAAAATACGGTACATTTATTTATTTTTTTTTGATCGATCTTCATAGTGGAATTTTCCCAATTTTAACAAAAATCATAATTTCTTCACCCGTCATTTTCTAGTACCTGTCATTAAAGATAAAACTGGAAACATTGGCAATTCTGATAATTACCTTCCAATAGCGCTAGCCAGCATAGTTTCAAAAATTATTGAATTAGTCCTGCTGGACAGGATTTCAGAGGTTATCAATTCTACAGATAACCAGTTTGGTTTTAAGTTTAGGCTGGGCACAGATATGTGTATATATGCTCTAAAAGAGATTACTCATAAATATAATAAGCAGAACTCTTCAGTGTTTATGTATTTGCTGGATGCATCAAAAGCATTTGATAGGGTAAACCACAGAAAACTATTCACAAAACGGACACAAAAAGGAGTACCAGAGTATATTGTTTGTATTTTGAAGTACTGGTATACTCAGCAAACAATGCAGATTAAATGTGTCAAGATGGGTTCTAGAGTTAAGCCCAAAATGCAGAACACACACGGAGAGACTGGGTAAAAGTTCAAAAGAGTTTATTGAAGCACAACATGAATGATGAAACTGGAACTGGTTCAGACAGAGGAGCAGGTTCACTGGAGATTGTACTGGTACGGGAGATTGTAGGTTAGCAGAGTTCATGAGCAAGCTAAGCATCTAGCTTCATACTTAGCATGGCTGGCCTTGATCTGAGCTTCCAGCTCACTGCAGAGAACAACAGGGGATAAGCACAAAGGATTCTTCTGGCTGAGCTTCCAGCTCACTGCAGAGAACAACAGGAGAAAAACACGAAGGATTCTTCAGGCTGAGCTTCCAGCTCTTAGCAGGGAACAACGGGGGAAAATCCACATAGGATTCTTGAAGCTGATTCCACATAGGAATCTTCGGGTTGGCTCACCAGGGCAGATTAGCAGGTTAAGCTCTCCTAGAGCTTCAGGCTTGAGACTGGTTTCCTGTGATGCAGCTCTTCCAGAGCTTCAGACCAGAGACAGGGTTCCTGTGAGGCACAGACGAAGGAGAGATTACAATCTGAATCTCACACTAGAGACAACCAAGATTCAATCAAAAAACAGAGACTCTGGAAGCTAACCAACTAAGATCAACACTGCGGCGTGGAAGCATGGTCTGGCAGGAGCTTATAAAGGAGAGGTCTTCTGATGAGAGGATTAGCAACAGGTGTGCAGGAAGATTCCAGCCCTAGGGGAAAAATACACAGAACAGAAGAGGATCCTCGGCGCCCTCTGGTGGGCAAGCCTGAGGATCCCAACAAAATGGGGGGAATGTGTCTAGGCTCCATTCAAAGTTAGTAATGGGGTGAGGCAGGGTGGGATTTTGTCCCCAGTTCTATTTAACTTGTATCTGGATGAACTGTCACACAAGTTGAGAGCTTGTCACACTTGTTGTGTGGCTGGTGACTCGGTACTTAATCACCTGATGTATGCAGATGATTTAGTAATGTTTAGCCCTTGTACTGCTGGGTTACAGCAACTACTTAAAATCTGCTCTGAGTATGGTCTGGAACACGACATCAAGTACAATCCATCTAAAAGTGTGATCATGATTTGTAGGAGTAAGGAAGATAAATCTACTGAGTTTCCAGATTTTCTGCTGTCAAAAACCAAGTATCTTTGGCACATCATCACAGAAAATCTGTCAGACGATGATGATATTTGTAAACAATGTAGATTGTTGTATGCTCAAGTTAATACCCTTGCTCGTAAATTTGGTTAATGTACTGATAAAGTCAAAGTGCAACTGTTTAATGCATATTGTACCTGCAATCAACCTGTAAAGGCTGCAGGTGGCCTATAATGATGCTATGCGGGTACTTTTGAAACGTCCAAGATGGTCCACTGCAAGTGAGATGTTTCTCACAGCAAGAGTCAATACCCTACAAGCTGTTTTACGAAAGTTAATGTATAATTATTTTGTCACTTACTGATACCACACGTAGTGCAATCCAATATCAGTCTAAGCTGTGGAGACACTGGTATTCCTGTCTTCTTAAAGTTCCTATTTAGTCGATAATGGTACTTGTGTTGTGTTTTTTATCATTAACTATTTTTATCTTATTTTATGTATGTATTTATTGGACCATGAGTCCGGAATAAAGTTTATCTATCTTTTATCTATAAAACAGCAGTAAAAAAGTAACAGCTGTTATTCCAGGTCAGATCGTTACAGGACAGAGAAATTAGTTGGAGTTTGCACAGCTGTGGGTTAAAAAAAACATCAGCGAGCTTCCGGCAAAGACTGAGCAAAGATTGAGGCCCGAACAAGGTCATCTCCTCTTTATACCCCATGAGTCCATGTTTTGCATCGGGTGGATGCTCAGCTTTCCGTATCAGAAACTGATACGCATCCATGCCTTGAACTTCATGTATCTTGCCTCTTTACCCCAGGATTACAAATATCTCTCCTTTATCAGTCCGGCTCCAAGATGTGCACATGTCCTGTGTATTTTTAAAGACCTGAAGGCTGTCCTGATTAGATGGCCTCCGTACACATAGTGACATCGACCATGTGAAGGAAGGCCTTCTACTCTGTCTAATCTGGCTAACAAAGTAACAATGCACATGATGTATAAAGAATAAATCTAACAAAGCAAACATATTACAAAGATTGCAGCCATGTCTTGAAGACATAAAAAACCTGGAGGATTCTTAACTTTCTGCTCCTAAATAAAGACAAAGCAGAAGTTATAGTCTTTGGACCGGAGTCTGAAAAAGAAGCGGATTAGTCAGTCACTTCATTTGGATGGGATTAAATTAATATCAGATTGTCAAGGTTTGGTTGTGGTTTGGAAACTTCGCTCTCAATCTGCAATTTTACTACTGATTCCTAGAATTTCTAAAGGTAGAATGAGAGGCAGATCTTTTGGTTATTAGGCTTGTCTCCTGTGAAACCAAAGGGTTATCCTGAGCTATCTCTATAGTTATGCTGCTACATATAGGCTTAGCCTGCTGTAGGACATAGGGACCCTTCTAATGTGATGGTCTCTCTATTTTTTATCATAGTAGCTTCATCTGGTCTGTTCCTGTTTGGCTGTGACACCATCCTGGAGAGAAATATCGGCTTTGCTGCTGCCATCAACACAATTGTTTGTGGGTGTTCAAGCTTGGCCTGATTTTCAGTGTAGTCCTGTTTCTCTGACTGTGACTAACTGCATGTGCTCTCTTTCATCCTCTGACATGGGAGCTGGCTTGGAGCTCCTCTGCCTGTTTGTGTGTATCCTGGATGGGGTCACCTATTTTTAGGTTTATGCTTTATACATCATGTGCATTGTTACTTTGTTAGCCAGATTAGACAGAGTAGAAGGCCTTCCTTCACATGGTGGATGCCACTGTGTGTACAGAGGTTATCTAATCAGGACAGCCTTCAAGTCTTTAAAAATACAAGGATATGGGCACATCTTTGAGCCGGACTGAACGAGGAGAGCTATCTGTAGTCCTGGGGTAAAGATTCAAGATGCATGAAGTTCAGGGCATGGATGGCGTGTCAGTTTCCGATACGGACAGCTAAGCATACACCTGATGCAAAACATGGACTCATGGGGTACAAGAAGGAGGAGATGATCTTGTTCGGGGCTCAATCTTTGCCGGACGCTCACTGACGTTTTTTGAGCCCACAGCTGTGCAAACTTCAAGCAATTTCTCTGTCCTGTAACGACCTGACCTGGAATAACAGCTGTTACTTTTTTACTCCTCTTTTATAGTCCTTTTTTATATGGTTTTACAAATTTTTAGTTAAGAGTAGTAAATAACTTGCTCCCACGAAAATAACCGGAAGGGAAGTTCTGAGGCACAGCTGCCTTCAGGGGGACATAACTTCCATATTTAACACTACGGAGCCGGTTACCTTTTGTATCTCTGGTCTGCTTCCGACTCCCGACCTTGAACCCCAGCCGGGATGGCCGCTCACACTGAGCCTGGAGGTTTCTTACTGTTAAAGAGTTTGATACCATCAGATGGCTTTTATGAGATAGTAAACTTTGAATCAATTTGACTGTATGATCTGTTTGAATTGTCTCTGGAAAGTTCCTTGAGATGATATGTGTTGTGAATTGGCGCTATATAAATAAACAGAATTTAATTAAATTGAATCACATAGGAACTGTGATAACTCATCATTAAATTCAGAGTAAGGACCTAGTGGATGATATGCTACGATTTTGTTGCTATGCAATTTGGATGACGGAAACTAAGGATTGAAAATTATTATCTGACTCTGGAGTAATCAGTTAGTCATACTGAATGATTGTTGCTAATCCTCCTACTTGCCCAGAATTTCTGGGTATGTGAAATTTTAAATTAATAGAAGGAGTTGCCTAATTTGTGCTCAAATAATCCTCTTGCACTAGCCAAGTTTCTGAAAGGGAAAATAAATCAATTTGATTATCACACATCAAATCATTACCTAATATATTTTTGAAGAAAGAGATCTATGTTAAACCACATTTAATAGTTTTGACTTTTTACCCCAATTTGAGTTATTTTAACTTTAATAATAATAATAATAATAATACATTTTATTTGAAAGCGCCTTATCACAACACCCAAGGACACTGTACAGGCAGATAAAAACATTAAAAACAGGGAGCTAAAAAGTACAAGCATAAGATGCCACAGAAAACAAAACAGCAGGAAGTAAAATAAAACCAAAGGAAGAAAAGGAAGAGAACAATATTGAAGTGATGCGTAGGAACTAGATGGGATAGGACTGTCTGAACAGGAAAGTTTTGAGTCTGGATTTGAAAAGAGGGAAGGAGTCCAGAGTACGGAGATCCGGAGGGAGGGAGTTCCAGAGGTGGGGAGCAGAGCGACTAAATGCCCGGTTCCCCATTGTGACCAGACGGGCCGAGGGAACGGAGAGCTGGAAGGAGTGGGAGGATCTTAGGGAGCGGATGGGGGTTTTAACGTGAAGGAGATCTGAGATGTAAGATGGAGCCAAGCTGTGGAGGGCCTTGAATGTAGTTAGGAGGAGTTTGAAGATGATTCTTTGTTTGATGGGGAGCCAGTGGAGTTGTTGCAGGATGTGAGTGATATGATGAGAAATGGGGGTCCGAGTGATCAGGCGTGCTGCAGAGTTTTGGAGGAGCTGTAGTTTCTGGAGGGACTTGTTTGGAAGGCCAAAAAGAAGTGAGTTACAGTAATCAATGCGTGAAGTGATGAGACTGTGAACAAGGATGGCAGTAGTTTGGGGAGTGAGGGAGGGACGGAGACGAGAGATGTTACGCAGATGGAAGTAGGCAGACCGGGTGATGTTGTTAATGTGGGACTGGAAGGAGAGGGTGCTGTCGAGGACGACACCCAGACTCTTAACCTGAGGGGAGGGGAGGACAGTTGAATCATTGATGGTAATCGAGAAGTTATTAGCTTTGGAGAGAGTGTGAGGTGTGCCTACTAGGAGGACTTCGGTTTTAGAGCTATTCAATTTGAGGAAGTTGGATGAGAACCAAGAATGGATTTCTTGGAGACAGAGGGTGAGGGAGATTGGTGGGAGTGAGGCAGATGGTTGAGTAGAAAGGTAGAGCTGGGTGTCGTCCGCGTAGCAGTGGAATTTGATATGATGTTTACGGAGGATGTAGCCAAGAGGAAGGATGTAGATAATAAACAGGAAGGGCCCCAGGACAGAACCTTGGGGCACACCAGCAGAAACAGGGAAGTAGATGGATTTATGAGATTTGAGTTGTATGAACTGTATCCTATCTGAGAGGTATGAAGTGAACCAGGTTAGAGGGGTGCGGCTGATACCGATGGATGATAGTCGACTGAGGAGAGTGGCATGGGAGATGGTGTTGAAGGCTGCTGTAAGGTCCAGGAGAATGAGGATGGAAAGTAGTCCAGAGTCAGAAGCCATAAGGAGGTCGTCAGAGATCTTGATGAGTGCTGTTTCAGTACTGTGCAGAGGACGGAAGCCAGATTGAAACTGTTCGTAAATATTATTGGACATCAGGTGGTTGTGGAGTTGGGAGGCAACAGATTTTTCCAGAATTTTGGATATGAAGGGTAGATTGGATATGGGACGTAAGTTATTGAAGTAGGTGGGTTCCAGGCCAGGTTTTTTCAGAATTGGGGTGACTGTAGCGGTTTTGAGTGCAGAGGGGACTGAACCAGAGCTTAAGGAAGAGTGGATGATTTTGGTGATGAGAGGAGCAAATGAAGAGCAGCAGGATTTAACCAGAGTGGATGGGAGAGGATCGAGCTGACATGTGGAAGGTTTGGATTTATGAATGAAGTCAGAAATGGCTTGAACAGATGGAAGGTCAAAACTGGAGAGGGTGGTTGCAAAAGATGGGTAGGGGGTAGCCGGGTCGCCTCCAGAAGCTGCAGCTCCAGAAGAGGTCAGGTGTTTATGGATATTTGTGATTTTGGAGACGAAAAAGGACATAAGGTTATTGCAGAAGTCATCGGATTGCATATGATAGGGAAGGGAGTCGGGAGGTTTGGTGATGGAAGTGAGAAGGGAAAAGAGAGTTTTGGAGTTGTGGCGGTTGGAGTGGATTAAGTTGGAGTAATATGCAGATTTGGCAGAGGAGAGGGAAGTCTTGTACAGTGCAATGTGATCCTTGTACATATTTTTGTGAATGGTGAGTCCAGTTTTATTGGCAAGGCGTTCCAGCTGACGACTGCGAGATTTGAGGTGACGGAGAGCAGGAGTGAACCAGGGAGCTGAGTGAGTGAAGGAGACTGATCTAGATTTCAGAGGAGCATGGATGTCCAGGAGAGTATGGAGATTTTGATTGTAGTGGGAAACCAGTTCATCAGGTGAGCAGCAGGCGGATACACTGGGGATATTACTGATGTCAGAGGTGAAGGCGTCAATGTTGATGTCCTTTACATTCCGGAAGGAGATGATGCGAGGGAGGGTGATTTTAGACAGGGGGAGCTTAACGTTAAAAGTAATGAGCATGTGATCGGAAAAAGCAACAGTATGGGATTTACAGTCAGAGGGGGTGATACCAGAACAACAGACTAAATCTAGAATATGATTTTTACAGTGAGTTGGGAAGTTGATGTATTGATGTAGACCGAAGCTTTCCAGGCAGGATGAGAAGTCTCTGGAGAGAGGAGCACTGATATTATCCATGTGAATGTTAAAGTCTCCCAAAATAATCAGATTATGGGAGAGGGTTGAGAGATGTGTGAGGAGCTGAGAAAAGTCAGTCAAAAAATCCTTATTATATTTAGGAGGACGGTAGACGGTGGTGATGATTGTGGGAGAGGGTCCAGGCAGCAGTGAGGCGGAATATTCAAAAGAACAAAAAACAGGAGCAGCAGGAATTGGGACAACCTTCCAACTCTCGCGATGAAACAATGCGAGACCTCCGCCGCGTCCAGACGCACGAGGCAGACAAACGTAAACAAAGCCAGGTGGTGCAGATTCGTTAAGAGAGATAAAATCATTAGGAAGCTGCCAGGTCTCTGTCAAACATAAAAAATCAAGATTATGATCCGCAATGGCGTCTCTGATTAAAAGCCCCTTATTACTGAGTGAGCGGATGTTCAAGAGACCGAGACTGACGGTGGCAGAGTTAAGTTTGGGGGCGGGGTTAGCCACCCTGGGTAAGCTAGCTAGGGAGGCCGGATTAGCACCCCGGCGAGCGTGACGAGGGCGGCGGCGCGTGGTGAGCAGAGTCTGTATGGAGGGATCGGGGTTCCTATGAAAGCGCTTACCACGCGATCCACGGTGGATGTATCTCCGGTTGGGCTGAAAGGCGATGTCGGAGGGGATGGAGCAACCATGTGGAGGCTGGAGGACGTCGACATGGCGTCGGAGCTTCAGAAGTTCAACAACGGAGTACTGGAACAGAGCGTCAGCTTGCAGTTGGGCAAGTGACACCAGAAGGCAGCCGAGCGTAAACCACCACAGCGACCGGAGGATCCACATCATCCAATACGGAAGAAGGGCTGGAGGGCCAGGGATCCTCAGGTATGTTGTTGACCAGTTGGCTGGAAACAGGTGGAGCGGTGGCCGGTCGGCTGACGGGTCGGTTGTTGGCAGGAGGGCCGGTCGGCTGTAGACAGGTGGGCCGGTGGCCGGTGGGCTGACGGGTCGGCTGTAGACAGGTGGGCCGGTGGCGGGTCGGCTGTAGGTAGATGGGCCAGTGGCCGGTCAGCTGATGACGGGTCGGTTGTGGACAGGTGGGCCGGTGGCTGGTCCGCTGGTGATGGTCGATTGTTGACGGATGGGCCGGTGGGCTATAGACAGGTAGGCCGCGGACAGGTCGGCTGTTAACAGGAGACCGCCGTCGGGATTGCTGAGCAGCGGTGAGCAGCGGCGACATCCACGCCAGCGTTCACTCACAACTGATTGGTTGACCAAGATGCTGAATCCTCACATGTATAGTGAGGATTCAGGTCAAGTTAGATCATTATGATTTACTTCTTTAGGATCCTTTCCAAATTTATTTGATTTTGGTTATGGGCAACACACTGTCTGGATTGAGTAATGAGTGGGTTTTGATCCGTGATTAATGTTATATCATCAAGGGGGTCAATTGTTTATTACGTGGTATTCTTTGAATGATGACAGAAACATGCTGGAGTCATTAACACACATCAATGGGTTTTCAGACATACAAGAGTTTGTTTAAAGGTAACTTAAAACATATCACCTTTTTAGGGGGAATTGTTATGATTATTTTACTGATGATGTATTTTATTGCCTGTGTAAATTCTCAGTCATCCTGGTCATGGCAACCACAAGCAGGCTTAAATTGGAAGGCCCAAATATTACCTGCCTGTACGTGTCCTTCTATTTCGATATTCTAATAATATCAAATGTTTCATTGAAAAAAAGAAACGGAAAAAATGTAATCTTTTCAGGGGGAATTATTAGGATAATTTTTACTGATGATGCATGTCTGTTAAACCCTGATAGTACCTGCCTGTATGTGTCAGAACTAACGTTTTTCCAAACAGTTTATCTAATTAGGGAAGTTCTTATCTCAGGAAAAAATGTAATCTTAACTATGTATGTGGTAAAGATTTTGGAATGGAATGAGCGCAGTGACCTTGATCTAAGAACATAGTGTAATATTTTGATATGGCTGGAGACATGGATGTCTCCTCTTTACAAACATGTATGATGTAAGGATGTGGCAGATTGTTTGTTTAAAATGCTTGTTTAACTGGTATTGGGGTCCACTTCATGGACAAGTGAAATTTCTCTGGTCTGAGTAAGATTACAATTTCCATCAAAATCTATTGTCATGCCTCGTGGTTATTTAATTCATATACATTGTGAAGTGTTATTTAAAGAGTTTGTCCTGAGTTATCTCCTATAAGGAAAGAATCAGGGAGAGGAAAGCTTAAAGGTGTAACAGCTTTCTGTTACACTATCTGTTAAAAACACACTGTTTGAGTAGCCAACTTAAACCTGTGATTAGAGAACTTTTCTTTGATTATTGTAGAGTTAACATATTCGGGCCTTGGGTAAACTACCTTGACTTAGTCATATTGAAGCATGGACAGTGAGCAGAGGGATGCTAGTACTTACGCCATGCATAGATCTTTTGATATACAATGACACTTGATGCTATTTGTTGCAAAGCCAATTTCCTTTTATAAAGGGCAAGATTCATTTACCTTTTGTTTTGGCTATTTATTGACATACTATCTGATGTGAACTGTAATAGAAAATTTTGTTGTGCTTTTTACTCTGCTTAATCATTCACTTGTTTCCAGTAGATCTTATCTGTTTTATCGTAAAAAGTTTAACAGGAGGTATAAAATGTTTATGATACAGCACTTACACCTTTCTTAAGGTCATTGTATCATTCAAATATCACGTAGCTACAATTATACCAACTTGTTTATTTCAGATGATAGATAAACGCTATAATGGACATGGGATAAGAAATTATAAGACTGTACTATTTTTTCACAGACCTAATTCCCTGAAAATATTTGTGTGAACACATTGATGAATTAAATTGCTCTGAACCCTTTGCCAAATGCAAGTCACAATTCAGTTTTTGTGGATCTTGAAATAGACTGTATTTTACCTCTTTAATGTGCACAATTAGCTTTGGTAACCTCCAAAAGACAATCCTCCGAATTTCTATTTACTTGTCAAGTTTCTTGAAAGATCTTGCATTGTTCATGGGAAATGTATTAATTATAGGTTGTGGAGAAAGGTTGAAGGGAATTATTAAATTCTTGGGTCTAATTTTATTAATGAGTTGGATTCTGATAAAGACAGAGGACCTTTTGGGGAAAAGAACACTATTTCCCACCCAAAATGTATGATGATTTACATGATTTTAAAATTGACTAAATCCTCTTCTTAACATTTTATTGTATTCCACATAAATACAGCTCAGTACCAAGAAAAAAAAAAGAAAAAACATCTGTTGTTGCTGGTCAATTGCATTTTGTTTTAAATTCAATGGACAACATCTACAGTAGGAGTAGGCAAACAGAATAAAATAAGATACATAACATGAGATGAGACTAAAATATTTTTGTGCAAAACAATTTAGAGCGCACTGTGATGCATCGCAAAGTTGCATTCTTTACCATTCAGCTCCATCCATGCTGTCTGAATTTTCCACACTGAGCACTTAAGTGTGGAAAAATGAATTTAACTTCTACTGGGGAGGGATGCAAAATGATTGACAGAAGGAGGAATTGAAAACTATTAAAAAAACTTCTGCTTTCAGTCTAATCTATCCTCATCCTCATCAAATCCCTGTTTCTGTTGGCAGATCTATTGCTTCTTGCACAGATATTTTCTCCTCTCGTTTACTTCCTTCACCTCACCTGCAAACTAGTCTCTGCTTGAGTCAGAGATTCTTTCGCAAACTCTGTGGCTCTGCTTGTGGATTTTTTTCACTCTCTCATACTAGCGATAGTGTAGATGGATATCTAGCAACCAGTATCACAATATGTATAAGCTTTCTCTCTTATACATATCGTTATAGAATAAAATTTAGTAGAAAAAGATAAGGATATAATAGAATATCAATTGACATTTCATTATCAATTTATGTCTGGTTATAATACAAAATAATCTTAGTATAGACAAACAAGATAGCATTTTATTTTGATACAAAATAATAGCAGAATAAAGTCCAACAATACAGTACCCTCTGCAGCTCATGGCTTCAGTGCACAAAACCCCTTCAGAATACAAAGGTTGGCTGCTTCCTGAGAAGTATATTAGAGAATATGTGATCAAGAAGCTAAAACATCCTTTAACAGTGTAATATTTAATTGTTATAAATGTTCAAATCACCAAACATTTTAAACCTGTTTCTTTCAAATGTTTAAGAAGCAATTCATTTAGATTAGCCTATAAATAGCAACCAAAACAAAAAGTTAAAAAGTACTGTTTTTCTTGTGTTTTCAGAGAACAATCACCACTAAAAACACTTTCTTAGAGTATGCATCTAGATAAGCTTATTTCGTTCTACTGGAGGTCAGTCATTTCTTTCCTCTCCTCTGGTGCCCTCTGTAGGAGGAAATCATGCTGCAAAGTGAACAGTTTTACACACCCAACGGGTCTTTGTTAAATAACCATTTCCCATAATATTATCTGGCCTTAATCGTACTGTATGATGACATGGAATTAATTTTATTTCATTTATTAATTTATATCATTCTAAATATATAACTGGATGGCATTTAAATGGTTATGTTCTACCAAGGTAGATGCAGTGAAATCAGAGAGTTTATAGAATTCTTGCTGAAACGTATTCTGTTTCATGGAAGAAATTCCTGCAATTGAAATGTGCCCTAATAAACTGAATCAACAAGAACTGAGTTGTATTAGTTTCTTCTAACATCTAGTACCTGTTGCAGGTATTTTTTATTGTCATAATTATCATTATTATATTTAGAATAAACTGGCCAAAACCCCATGTATGAGTAAGATTGTATTAATTTCTCCCTTAATAAATAAATAAATACTTGTAATGCTGTTTAACAAATACCTCGACGGATGAAAATTACTTTGAATCATTTTATTTCTGTAATGCAATGAGTGTGATTTCCCAAGTAAGATTACAATTTCCATCAAAATCTATTGTCATGCCTCGTGGTTATTTAATTCATATACATTGTGAAGTGTTATTTAAAGAGTTTGTCCTGAGTGATCTCCTATAAGGAAAGAATCAGGGAGAGGAAAGCTTAAAGGTGTAACAGCTTTCTGTTACACTATCTGTTAAAAACACACTGTTTGAGTAGCCAACTTAAACCTGTGATTAGAGAACTTTTCTTTGATTATTGTAGAGTTAACATATTCGGGCCTTGGGTAAACTACCTTGACTTAGTCATATTGAAGCATGGACAGTGAGCAGAGGGATGCTAGTACTTACGCCATGCATAGATCTTTTGATATACAATGACACTTGATGATATTTGTTGCAAAGCCAGTTTCCTTTTATAAAGGGCAAGATTCATTTATCTTTTGTTTTGGCTATTTATTGACATACTATCTGATGTGAACTGTAATAGAAAATGTTGTTGTGCTTTTTACTCTGCTTAATCATTCACTTGTTTCCAGTAGATCTTATCTGTTTTATCGTAAAAAGTTTAACAGGAGGTATAAAATGTTTATAATACAGCACTTACACCTTTCTTAAGGTCATTGTATCATTCAAATATCACGTAGCTACAATTATACCAACTTGTTTATTTCAGATGATAGATAAATGCTATAATGGACATGGGGTAAGAAATTATTTGACAGACTGTACTATTTTTCACTGACCTAATTCCCTGAAAATATTTGTGTGAACACATTGATGAATTAAATTGCTCTGAACCCTTTGCCAAATGCAAGTCACAATTCTGAGTTTTTGTGGATCTTGAAATAGACTGTATTTTACCTCTTTAATGTGCACAATTAGCTTTGGTAGCCTCCAAAATACAATCATCCGAATTTCTATTTACTTGTCAAGTTTCTTGAAAGATCTTGCATTGTTCATGGGAAATGTATTAATTATAGGTTGTGGAGAAAAGTTGAAGCGAATTATCAAATTCTTGGGTCTAATTTTATTAATGAGTTGGATTCTGATAAAGACAGAGGACCTTTTGGGGAAAAGAACACTATTTCCCACCCAAAATGTATGATGATTTGCATGATTTTAAAATGGACTAAATCCTCTTCTTAACAATTTATTGTATTCCACATAAATACAGCTCAGTACCAAGAAAAAAAAAGAAAAAACATCTGTTGTTGCTGGTCAATTGCATTTTGTTTTAAATTCAATGGACAATGGCTGCAGTAGGAGTAGGCAAACAGAATAAAATAAGATACATAACATGAGATGAGACTAAAATGTTTTTGTGCAAAACAATTTAGAGCGCACTGTGATGCATCGCAAAGTTGCATTCTTTACCATTCATCTCCATCCATGCTGTCTGAATTTTCCACACTGAGCACTTAAGTGTGGAAAAATGAATTTAACTTCTACTGGGGAGGGATGCAAAATGATTGACAGAAGGAGGAATTGAAAACTATTAAAAAAACTTCTGCTTTCAGTCTAATCTATCCTCATCCTCATCAAATCCCTGTTTCTGTTGGCAGATCTATTGCTTCTTGCACAGATATTTTCTCCTCTCGTTTACTTCCTTCACCTCACCTGCAAACTAGTCTCTGCTTGATTCAGAGATTCTTTCGCAAACTCTGTGGCTCTGCTTGTGGATTTTTTTCACTCTCTCATACTAGCGATAGTGTAGATCGATGTCTAGCAACCAGTATCACAATATGTATAAGCTTTCTCTCTTATACATATCGTTATAGAATAAAATTTAGTAGAAAAAGATAAGGATATAATAGAATATCAATTGACATTTCATTATCAATTTATGTCTGGTTATAATACAAAATAATCTTAGTATAGACAAACAAGATAGCATTTTATTTTGATACAAAATAATAGCAGAATAAAGTCCAATAATACAGTACCCTCTGCAGCTCATGGCTTCAGTGCACAAAACCCCTTCAGAATACAAAGGTTGGCTGCTTCCTGAGAAGTATATTAGAGAATATGTGATCAAGAAGCTAAAACATCCTTTAACAGTGTAATATTTAATTGTTATAAATGTTCAAATCACCAAACATTTTAAACCTGTTTCTTTCAAATGTTTAAGAAGCAATTCATTTAGATTAGCCTATAAATAGCAACCAAAACAAAAAGTTAAAAAGTACTGTTGTTCTTGTGTTTTCAGAGAACAATCACCACTAAAAACACTTTCTTAGAGTATGCATCTAGATAAGCTTATTTCGTTCTACTGGAGGTCAGTCATTTCTTTCCTTTCCTCTGGTGCCCTCTGTAGGAGGAAATCATGCTGCAAAGTGAACAGTTTTACACACCCAACGGGTCTTTGTTAAATAACCATTTCACATAGTATTATCTGGCCTTAATCGTACTGTATGATGACTTGGATTTAATTTTATTTTTTTTATTAATTTATATCTTTCTAAATATATAACTGGGTGGCATTTAAATGGTTAGGTTCTACCAAGGTAGATGCAGTAAAATTAGAGAGTTTATAGAATTCTTGCTGAAACGTATTCTGTTTCATGGTAGAAAACCCTGCAATTGAAATGTGCCCTAATAAACTGAATCAACAAGAACTGAGTTGTATTAGTTTCTTCTAACATCTAGTACCTGTTGCAGGTATTTTTTATTATCATAATTATCATTATTATATTTAGAATAAACTGGCCAAAACCCCATGTATGAGTAAGATTGTATTAACTTCTCCATTAGTAAATAAATACTTGTAATGCTGTTTAACAAATACCTTGGCAGATGAAAATGACTTTGAATCATTTTATTTCTGTAATGCAATGAGTGTGATTTCCCAACAGAAAGCAGAGCAACACAGTCATTTATTCTGTTTAGGTCACAAAAGAATGAATGAGTGCCATAATCAACAAGTTATCAGTGGGATTTATAAATTTAGAGATTTTGTTAGTCCACACATGTTTTATTTTATTTTTGTATTGGGATGTTGGGTTTATTTTGTATTAGTCATGTGTATTGCTTAATTGTTAGCCACATTAGATGGGGTGGACGACCTTCATTCACAGGGTGTATCACATTGTGTGTACATAGGCCGTCTAATGAGGAAACTCTTTTTGTCTGTACAACAAGAACAGGAAAACATCATGGAGCCAGACTAATAAAGAAGAGTTATCTGAAATCCTGAGGCATAGAGGCAAGAGGCACAAAGGTCAGGGCACGGATGGCATGTCAGTTTCTGACAGGAACAGCTAAGCATCCACCTGAAGCAACACATAGACTCATTAGGTGTAGGAAGAAGGAGATGACCTTGTTCGGGGCTCATATTGTGGATGCCATCGCATGCTGACGACTTGATCACCCAGCTGTGCGGACTCCAATTTCTCTGTCCTGAAAAGATCCGAACTAGAAAAAAAAACAATTTTCACAGTTCATTTTTACCCCTGCTTTAAGTCATTTTTATATAGTTTTATCCAGTACTCGAGTTTAGGGGGGATGAGGTGTGATTGCATCCCCCTTCTAAAAAAAATCTTAAAAATCATCCCCCTTTCTTAAAAGACCATCCCCCCATACCATCCCTGTGACATTTTATTACTGAATGTATAAATGTCTACTATATATTAACAGTAATGATAATAACATTGCCCTTTCAACATTTGGCAGTCTGTGCACTTACGAGTAGCCTGACTAAATAATTGTGGCCCAGAAGGCACACATAATTTCATTTTTGACCTTGCGCAACCAGCAGGTGACGGTGTTCTAAACAGCATCACAGCCAAGCAGGGAAGACAATGCAATGTGAGGACTTCATTTTTAGGAATGCGAAAATTAACGCTTCAGGTAAGTCCAGAGTCAAAAGTAGTTATGAGTTAATGAGGCATCTTGAAGCGTTTAGACACATTGCCAAACTGTATCGATAATGCGTTTAAAACTGTCTCAGAGAATACTGACACCTGCTGGACCTTTAAAAACTCTACAGGCAGCTTATTTGACAGACTAAACTTAATTGATCTGATGACTTAGTGCAATGATATCATTTAAGCCATTGTAAGTTATATAGTATTATTTTTATATATGTCAGGATTTGGTTGTGGTTTGTTGACCCAAATGCAGAGGCAGGGAGGCAGAGGTGATTTTCTTGTGGGTCTAATAAAATTTTTTCTGAACACAGAGGCAGGAAATCCAAAAATCCAAACATTAAAACTAAGTCCAAACAAACCGAAAACCAGGAATCCAAAAATCAAAACATGAAAACAAAGTCAAAACAAACCAGAAACCATGGAGACATTAGGGGGGATACTATCACGAGGAGGAAGGCTCAGAGAGACGGAGTTGGAGGAAGTTAGACGAGGAACCAGCACTCAAGAACTGCACAGAGAGAGTATTTATGGGAGACTGAAACAAAGAGGGCTAACGAGCAGATTGGGAGCAGGTGTGAACAGAGCATAAACAGGAAAGGAGCTAGGGAAAAATGAGAACACAAGAGGGAAGCAGAGGTGAAAATAACCAGAAGACACAACAAAATACGAATGAAACCACTAAAACTAGAAAACATGGTACAAAGTAAAACAGAATACACAAAAGGAAACATAACAGAACCGAGACTATAATAATATATACATTCAATTAAACTGAAAATATCTTTGATATTTTTTGATGCAGCCAATAAATAATGTATATATATATATATATATATGTATAAGGTAAACGGTAAGGTGAAAATTTAGGGGAAAATGTGAAAAAGGATGCTTGTGGACTAGGATTTTAAATCATATTTTTAAAACAATAACTACAGTACAAATAGTAAATAAACTAAGAGTCAATTTGAAATGAAATTTTATTCAAATAGTTGAGTGAAAACTGAGAGTAATAGTATTACACAACTAGAAAATGAAAATAAAAATGCAACTGTCTTTAAATTTGTCATACCATGAGAATTAGTCTACAGTGTACAGGCATTGTTGAACATTCAAAATCTGCATTTTGGTTGTAAATTGAACATACAGTGGGGCAAAAAAGTATTTAGTCAGCCACCAATAGTGCAAGTTCTCCCACTTAAAAATATGAGAGAGGCCGGTAATTTTCATCATAGATATACCTCATCTATGAGAGACAAAATGAGAAAAAAAAAATCCAGAAAATCACATTGTCTGATTTTTAAAGAATTTATTTGCAAAATATGGTGGAAAATAAGTATTTGGTCAATAACAAAAGTTCATCTCAATACTTTGTTATATACCCTTTGTTGGCAATGACAGAGATCAAACGTTTTCTGTAAGTCTTCACAAGGTTTTCACACACTGTTGCTGGTATTTTGGCCCATTCCTCCATGCAGATCTCCTCTAGAGCACTGATGTTCTGGGGCTGTCGCTGGGCAACACAGACTTTCAACTCCCTCCAAAGATTTTCTATGGGGTTGAGATCTGGAGACTGGCTAGGCCACTCCAGGACCTTGAAATGCTTCTTACGAAGCCACTCCTTCGTTACCCGGGCGGTGTGTTTGGGATCATTGTCATACTGAAAGACCCAGCCATGTTTCATCTTCAATGCCCTTGCTGATGGAAGGAGGTTTTCACTCAAAATTTGACGATATATGGCCCCATTCATTCTTTCCTTCACACGGATCAGTCGTCCTGGTCCCTTAGCAGAAAAACAGCCCCAAAGCATGATGTTTCCACCCCCATGCTTCACTGTAGGTACGGTGTTCTTTGGATGCAACTCAGCAGTCTCTCTCCTCCAAACACGACGAGTAGAGTTTTTACCAAAAAGTTCTATTTTGGTTTCATCTAACCATATGATATTCTCCCAGTCATCGTCTGGATTATCCAAATGCTCTCTAGCAAACTTCAGACGGGCCTTGACATGTACTGGCTTAAGCAGGGGGACACGTCTGGCACTGCAGGATTTGAGTCCCTGGCGGCGTAGTGTGTTACTGATGGTAGTCTTTGTTACTTTGGTCCCAGCTCTCTGCAGGTCATTCACTAGGTCCCCCCGTGTGGTTCTGGGATTTTTACTCACCGTTCTTGTGATCATTTTGACCCCACGGGGTGAGATCTTGCGTGGAGCCCCAGATCGAGGAAGATTATCAGTAGTCTTGTATGTTTTCCATTTTCTAATAATTGATCCCACAGTTGATTTCTTCACACCAAGCTGTTTAACTATTGCAGATTCAGACTTCCCAGCCTGGTGCAGGTCTATAATTTTGTTTCGGGTGTCCTTTGACAGCTCTCTAGTTTTGGCCATGGTGGAGTTTAGAGTGTGACTGTTTGAGGTTGTGGACAGGTGTCTTTTATACTGATAACGGGTTCAAACAGGTGCCATTAATGAAGGTAAAGAGTGGAGGACAGAGGAGCCTCTTACAGAAGAAGTTACAGGTCTGTGAGAGCCAGAAATCTTGCTTGTTTGTAACTGACCAAATACTTATTTTCCACCATATTTTGCAAATAAATTCTTTAAAAATCAGACAATGTGATTTTCTGGATTTTTTTTTCTCATTTTGTCTCTCATAGTTGAGGTATATCTATGATGAAAATTACCGGCCTCTCTCATCTTTTTAAGTGGGAGAACTTGCACTATTGGTGGCTGACTAAATACTTTTTTGCCCCACTGTAGAATTAATCTATAGACCACCAATGTTTTGCTAGGTGACAGCCAGAATCTAGGAGATGTTAGTGAGGCAAGTTGAGCTGTGGCCGAAAGCAGTGGAGGAAACCTGGAGGAGAGAATCAAAGGTTTAAAAAATGCATTTTGATTAAACAATTTAAGACACGTTTTAAGATAATTATCTTGAAAGAACTGCAAAATGTGATGTTAATGTCTGGCATATCATCATAAAGGAATTAAATGTTGACATCTGACTGCAAAGTCCCATGTGTGACTTGCAGAATGCCTGTTGTCCGATCAATGGTAAATATAGTTTGACGGCCGTGTTAGAATAGTTTTAACTCATTCATTGTAAACAATAAAAGCAATACTGGTTTTCTGATAAACCATCTATTTTATAAATGTAGCGCTGTGCTGTTTTGGATTAATTTTGATACATGGGATGGTTTCAGTTCATTAAGGTTTAATAGTGTAAATATGCTACAATGTTTAAGAAACATTTTAAATGCAATTTCAAGCACTAGTAATATTCTTATGTCTTACGTTTGTATTTTATTTAGGTTTGTAATACTTGCTAAATTACTTTGCTCATTTCTGATTGGTTGAGGATCCATGGAAGTAATCTGAAAAAAAATTGGGTTGTTGATCAAAGGATGGGTAAGGAGACAGCCTGCCCGGTTGTTTCTCTAGTTGGCATAAGCTAAATCCGAACTTTTCCAGGCTATGGGAAATTATCTGGAGCCAAGTGTTCGGTTAGGACTCTTTATATTGCAGTGGACTTTAATGAGGTGCTCCAGGACACTTTTCATTTGGTCTATTGGAGAAGCTAAAAGTTAGATCGGTGTGAAAACTTCACACGACCAGTGCGAGAGCACGCCAGGTTCCAAGGCAGTGAGAAGGGTTGGCTATGGCGGCGGTGCTTGGGAACTCTAAGGTTAGAATCATCCTCAACATATATACACATATAATTTATACTAGTATATATACACGTATGTATGTATATATATATATATATATATATATATATATATATATATATATATATATATATATATATATATATATAAAAACAAAAAAATATATTTTCTCACCCCTCGTGGGGTGGTATGTGGCTCGGGTCCTCTAGCAGAGGCCTGGGAGTTTGAGGGTTCTGCGCAGTATCTTAGCTGTTCCTAGGACTGCACTCTTCTGGACAGAGACCTCTGATGTTTTACCTGGAATCTGCTGTAGCCACTCTCCCAGTTTGGGGGGTCATAGTTCCCAGTGCTCCAATTACCATTGGCACCACTGCTGCTCTTACTTTCCACATCTTTTCTAGCTCCTCTTTCAGCCCTCAGTATTTCTCAATCTTCTCTTGTTCTTTCTTCTTGATGTTGCTATCACTTGGGATTGCCACATCTATTACTACTGCCTTCTGCTGTTTGTCGATCAACACGATGTCTGGTTAGTTAGCCATCACCTGTTTGTCAGTCTGGATCTTGAAGTCCCATAGGATCTTAGCTCGGTCATTCTCAACTACCTTAGGAGGTGTCTTCCATTTTGACCTTGGGACTTCCAGCCTATTCTCATGGCAGATGTTGCTGTACACTATGACAGCTACCTGGTTATGGCGTTCCATGTATGCACTTCCTGCCTGCATTTTACACCCTGCTGTTATGTGCTGTATTGTTTCAGAGGCATCTTTGCACAGTCAGCACCGGGGGTCCTGTCTGTTGTGGTAGACCCCGGCCTCTATTGATCTTGTATTGAGTGCCTGTTCTTGTGCTGCCTTCATTAGTGCCTCTGTGCTGTCCTTCAGTCCATCCTTTTTCAGCCACTGGTAGGATTTTTGTGATATCAGACACTTCTTCTATTTGTCTGTGGTACACGCCGTGCAGCAGCTTGTCTCTCCATGATGGTTCTCCTTCATCTTTCTTGTCCTCATTTTCGGTTTTCTCCTGACGGAGGTATTTGCCAAGCCATTTGTCTTAGGGGGCCATCTTCCTGATGTACCCCTGGATCTTAGTTGTTTCATCCTGGACAGTGGTCTTGACACTCACTAGCCCTCGGCCTCCCTCGCTACGCTTTGTATACAGTCTCCGGGTGCTGGATTTGGGGTGAAACCCTCCATGCATTGTGAGGAGCTTTCTCGTCTTGATGTCAGCAGCCTCTATCTCCTCCTTTGGCCAGTTTATTATAACAGCGGGGTATCTGATGACTGGAAGGTCATACGTGTTGATGGCTTGGATCTTGTTTTTCCCATTCAGCTGACTTTTCAGGACCTGCCTTACTCTTTGTAGGTATTTGGCTGTGGCAGTCTTTCTTGCTGTCTCCACATGGTTTCCGTTAGCCTGTGGTACCCCAAGGTATTTGTAGCTGTCCTGAACATCTGTAATGTGGCCTTCTGGTAGTTCAACCCCTCGGTTCTTATCATCTTTCCTCTCTTTAAGACCATGCAACCGCACTTGTCCAATCCGAATGACATTCCAATGTCGTTGCTGTAGATCCTGGTAGTGTGGATCAGTGAGTCGATGTCTCGCTCACTCCTGGCATACAGCTTGATGTATTCCATGTAGAGGAGGTGACTGATGACTCAGGAATTGGTATCCGTAGCCAGTCTTTGTGATGATCTGGCTGAAGGGGTTCAGGCCTATGCAGAACAGCAGTGGGGATAGTGCATCGCCCTGGTATATGCCGCACTTGATGGTTACTTGTTAAATTGGCTTTGCATTGGCTTCCAGACTTGTTTTCCACAGCTTCATTGAGTTCTTGATGAAGGCTATAAGTGTCCTGTTGATCTTGTACATTTCCAAGCATTCCAGTATTCATGTATGTGACATTGAGTCGTAGGCTTTCTTATAGTCAATCCAGGCAGTGCACAGATGTGTCTGCCTGGTCTTACAGTCTCAAGTGACTGCTCTATCCACTAGTAGCTGGTGCTTGGCTCCTCTGGTGTTACTGCCTATTCCCTTCTGGGAAGGGTGCATGTGTTGAGCCATGTGCCTACTCATCTTAGCCGGTATGATGCCTGACAGGAGCTTCCATGTTGTACATAGGCAAGTTATTGGCCAGTAGTTGGATGGAATTGTTCCTTTTTGGGGATCCTTCATGATCAGAATTGTCCGTCCTTGGGTAACCCATTCTGGGTGGGTTCCATCCATCAGCAGTTGGTTCATTTGTGCTGCAAGGCGTGCATGAAGTGCGGTTAGTTTTTTCAGCCAATAGGTGTGGATCATGTCAGGGCCTGGTGCTGTCCTGCTCTTCATACCTGCCGCTCTTTTTTGCCGTTGTAACAGTTACTGGTTCTGTCATGATCGGCAGGATTTCTAGCCCAGATGCAGAACTCACGGACACAGAGGCAGGATTAAAGTTCAATATTTTATTGGATAAACACAGGGTTCTGCCCTGGAAGGCAGAGAGGACAGAGCAGGTTAGGTTCAGATACAGGTTCAGGTAAACAGACCTTCAGGTTCTCAGGTTCAGACAGGCAGGGTTTAACAGGCAGGGTGGCTCAGGTTTGCTTCCATGGAAAGTACAACAATCCGGCTCAGAGGAGAGCTCTCACTCAGCTTATATAGGGAGAGCTTTTAATCAGCAGATGGGGATCAGCTGCTTCTAATGAGCACCAACTCTCAGGAGAAGACCCACGGCGCCCTCTGGTGGGCAAGCCTCTGGATCCCAACCGACAGCAGAACCCCTCAGAAAGGAATCCACATCGCCCTCTGGAGGGCAGACCTCTGGATCCCAACAGACAACAGAAGCCCACAGAAAGGGATCCACATCGCCCTCTGAAGGGCAAACCTCTGGATCCCAACAGGTTCCTGTTCTGGGAGATTGCTGTGTGTGTTCTTAGATCCTTTAGCCACTAAGCATTGGTGTTGTGGGATGCCTCCTTCTCCCATATGTTCCTCCAGTATATATATATATATATATATATATATATATATATATATATATATATATATATATATATATATATATATATATATATATATACATGCATATATATACATGCATATATATACATATATATATATATATATATATATATATACATACATGCATATATATACATATAAAACAAAAACTGTTTTCTCACCCCTCGTGGGGTGGTATGTGTCATCCTCAAGCTCGGGTCCTCTACCAGAGGCCTGGGAGTTTGAGGGTTCTACGCAGTATCTTAGCTGTTCCTAGGACTGCGCTCTTCTGGACAGAGACCTCTGATGTTTTACCTGGAATCTGCTGTAGCCACTCTCCCAGTTTGGGGGTCACAGCCCCCAGTGCTCCAATTACCATTGGCACCACTGCTGCTCTTACTTTCCACATCTTTTCTAGCTCCTCCTTCAGCCCTTGGTATTTCTCAAGCTTCTCGTGTTCTTTCTTCTTGATGTTGCTGTCGCTTGGGATTGCCACATCTGTCACTACTGCCTTCTTCTGCTGTTTGTCGATCAACACGATGTCTGGTTGGTTAGCCATCACCTGTTTGTCAGTCTGGATCTTGAAGTCCCATAGGATCTTAGCTCGGTCATTCTCAACTACCTTAGGAGGTGTCTTCCATTTTGACCTTGGGACTTCCAGCCCATACTCATGGCAGATGTTCCTATACACTATGACAGCTACCTGGTTGTGGCGTTCCATGTATGCACTTCCTGCCTGCATTTTACACCCTGCTGTTATGTGCTGTATTGTTTCAGAGGCATCTTTGCACAGTCTGCATCGGGGGTCCTGCCTGGTGTGGTAGACCCTGGCCTCTATTGATCTTGTACTGAGTGCCTGTTCTTGTGCTGCCATGATTAGTGCCTCTGTGCTGTCCTTCAGTCCAGCCTTTTCCAGCCACTGGTAGGATTTTTTGATATCAGCCACTTCTTCTATTTGTCTGTGGTATACGCCGTGGAGCGGCTTGTCCCTCCATGATGGTTCTCCTTCCTCTTTCTTGTCCTCACTTTCGGTTTTCTCCTGCTTGAGGTACTCACCAAGCCATTTGTCTTTGGGGGCCATCTTTCTGATGTACTCCTGGATCTTATTTGTTTCATCCCGGACAGTGGTCTTGACACTCACTAGCCCTCAGCCTCCCTCGCTACGCTTGGTGTACAGTCTCAGAGTGCTGGATTTGGGGTGGAACCCTCCATGCATTGTGAGGAGCTTTCTCGTCTTGATGTCAGTAGCCTCTATCTCCTCCTTTGTCCAGTTTATTATACCAGCAGGGTATCTGATGACTGGTAGGGCATATGTGTTGATGGCTTGGATCTTGTTTTTCCCATTCAGCTGACTTTTCAGGACCTGCCTTACTCTTTGTAGGTATTTAGCTGTGGCAGTCTTTCTTGCCATCTGCTCATGGTTTCCGTTAGCCTGTGGCACCCCAAGGTATTTGTAGTTGTCCTGAACATCTGTTATGTGGCCTTCTGGTAGTTCAACCCCCTCGGTTCTGATCATCTTCCCTCTCTTTGAGACCATGCGACCGCACTTGTCCAGTCTGAATGACATCCCAATGTCGTTGCTGTAGATCCTGGTAGTGTGGATCAGTGCGTCGATGTCTCGCTCACTCCTGGCATACAGCTTGATGTCATCCATGTAGAGGAGGTGACTGATGATTGTTCCGCTTCGGAATTGGTATCCGTAGCCAGTCTTTGTGATGATCTGGCTGAGGGGGTTCAGGCCTATGCAGAACAGCAGCGGGAATAGTGCATCACCCTGGTATATGCCGCACTTGATGGTGACTTGTGCTATTGGCTTTGCATTGGCTTCCAGACTTGTTTTCCACAGCTTCATTAAGTTCTTCATGAAGGCTATTAGAGTCCTGTTGATCTTGTACATTTCCAGGCATTCCAGTATCCATGTATGTGGCATTGAGTCATAGGCTTTCTTATAGTCAATCCAGGCAGTGCACAGATTTGTCTGCCTGGTCTTACAGTCTCGGGTGACTGCTCTATCCACTAGTAGCTGGTGCTTGGCTCCTCTGGTGTTGCTTCCTATTCCCTTCTGGGCAGGGTGCATGTATTGAGCCATGTGCCTATTCATCTTAGCCGCTATGATGCCTGACAGGAGCTTCCATGTTGTACATAGGCAAGTTATTGGCCGGTAGTTGGATGGGGTTGTTCCCTTCTGCGGATCCTTCATGATCAGGATTGTCCGTCCTTGGGTTAACCATTCTGGGTGGGTCCCATCCATCAGCAGTTGGTTCATTTGTGTTGTGAGGCGTGCATGAAGTGCAGTTAGTTTTTTCAGCCAGTAGGTGTGGATCATGTCAGGGCCTGGTGCTGTCCAGCTCTTCATACCTGCCGCTCTTTCTTGGACATCTGCCGTTGTAATGGTTACTGGTTCTTGTTCTGGGAGATTGCTTTGATCTGTTCTTAGATCTTCTAGCCACTGAGCATTGGTGTTGTGGGATGCCTCCTTCTCCCATATGTTTCTCCAGTACTGTTCAGTCTCAGCCCTGGGTGGATCTGATCTTGAATTACCCTGCCACTGTGAGTACACTTTGGATGGGTTGGTGGAGAACACCTGGTTTATTCTCCTGGCTTCTGCTTCTCCCTTGTATCTCTTTAGGCGGGTGGCCAGGGCGGCGAGTCTTTGTTTGGCAGTTTCCAGAGCCTCAGGAATCGACAGCTTGTTGTACTTAAGTAACCTCTTCCCTACACCTTTCTGCAGGTCTGAGAGCTGACTAACCTCTCTTCGTGTTGCCTTGATCTTGGCTTCCAGCCTTCTTCTCCATGGGGGCTCTGCTTTGTGGCCTGTGGTGTTTATCTTATAGCCAAGCATCTCTAGGATCACTGTAGCTGTGGCGTACACTGCATGAAAAGTGAGATTTTCGTCCCCGTAAACCCCCGTAAACTCCAGCAGATCTGCCTGATTTTCGTCAGTTTCCGACAATTTGCAACCCGTGCTTGTCCGCGTTTGTCGTGCCACAAATTGTCGGAAACGTACCGTGACGTATGTGGAGAGCGATCAGCTGTACTAATGGCCCTAATTAGCATATGAATGCAGCAAACCCGCGCGGCTGGCCAGGTCTGGCTTGAATAACCTTCTCAGTATTGGCTGAAACCACTATTCTCAAACAAGTAAAATCGCTCGTGATTGGCAGCAAAACCACACGTGGCCACGTCAGGCTTTAATTTTCTTACTGAGTATTGGACGGAACCACTTCTTTTTAAACAAGTAAAGTCGCTCGTGATTGGTTGGCATATATATATATATTTACATATATATATTTATTCATATATATATATATTTATTCATTCATATATATATATATTCATATATTTATTCATTCATATATTTATTCATTCATATGGTGTGTATTTATGTTATCCTACACTACTACACAATTATTATGCTACCATCAAGGACATGAATGAATTTATACAGGAAATGAAAATTTGCCAGGAAGCTGTTTATGCAAAGAAAGAGCTTTATTAAAACACACACAACTATATACAACGCGTATCCAAACACATGCGTTTCTAAAAATTACAACTCCGTGAACGGTCCGTTTGCTTCCTCGGGGTTGGAGGTAACTGGCAGCATTCCCTCCGAGGCAGGTCCGATGTGCAGACGCATACTGTGCGTGGCCCTGTACTTCGGCATCGCTTCTAACCGGGACTGCAGCTTAACACAGAGTTCAGAGGGATCCGGCCTACGAAATGGCGGCGACCGTACAATCCATCCAGAGACACCGCCGACGACGCCATCTTCTTCGTCGGACATGAGGTCGACGGTGGCGGACTTACAGAGTTCCACTTCCTCATCTGCCAGCACACTCTGCCTCGCCTTCAGCAGCTGAAAAAAAAACAATGAATCAGCGCACTGCATATGGACACAACACATCTATTAATGCACCTGAAAAATAGTCATCAAATAAAGTCTTACCCTCTTTCTTCTGGCCCGACTCCGAGCAGATAGCCTGGCAGCCTCCGCACGCAGCGTGCTGGCTAGCAGCGTGTATCTGAAGCTCCTGCATACCGTCTCATAATACGTCTTACAGGCAGCTGGAAAACAATTAAATGAGAGTGGTATGAATAAAAAAAAAAAAAATCAAACGCAAGTCACAGTAACAAGGAAGGAGAAAACATTAAAACAAGTCACTTACACACAATGTCGTCTTTATCAACATCGTGCAAATCCGAGCAAATAGGAGGTCACCGCCTCATTGTGAGGCGACTGTAGTCTGTGAAAAAAAAAAAGTACAGCTATGGTCGGTATCCATCCGTATCCATGTCCTTTTACCGCAGAATGAAAGCATATTCTTTAAACCTTACCCCTGCTCCAGTTCATAGCGCCTGCAATTAGTCTCCGAGTTGTTAAGACGGCATATTGCTTCCTGTGAATCACAAAAAATACACTTTAATAAAGCTTTAGGCTAGGCTGCTTTTAGCTTACCTAGCTAGGCTAGGTTGTCTTTATCTTGCCTAGCTAAGCTAGGCTGCTTTTAGCATAGCTACCAGTAATCGAACATATATTTACCGCTAGCGTGGCGTTGTGCACCCGTCTTCTCTTCCTCGAGTTCGTATTAGGGTGGCCAGATGTCCGGCTTTAGGGCGGACAGTCCGGATTTTCATTGCACTGTCCGGCGTCCGGCGCTGCACCCAGCCGGACGTGTATTTGTCCTCCTTTACCCCACATACTCCGTCAGCGCTCCGCCCCGCTCACGTACGGAATACTTGTCTGTCATGTAAATCAATGAGAGCTGTTCCACATCCTCCGCTCGTCACCGCCCACGTACGTCTTCTCCGTCCTTCACCGTCAAAATACGGAGCTGAGCTATTTTTTGCTCCCCTCCGGTCCGTCCAGATCAAGACCCGCTATTGCAATCGCACCAAACAGAAAAAAGAATGTAGAGAAGACCCGGTTTGTCAAATTAAATTATAGTAAAAACAGATCGGTATCTAGAAATTAGAGCATAGTTTGAATATATTCCCAAAAACTAAGAGCAATTAATTAAATAATTGGATGCAGACTATTGGTGCTTCAACAGACCAGGAAGAAGTTGTGAGATTCTAGAGTGAATCTCACAACTTTAAAAGAAAATTCTTATTGCAGGAATGGATGAAGAGATGATGAGTTTGGAAGCAGAGAATAAACAGAGTTCATACAAACTATGTATGATCCTAGTTATCCCTGTTACAAAAATCCACAAAAGAAAGAAAATATTTGGGCAGAAACTGAACATCTGCTGGATGATGATGGGGATTTTTTTAATATGTCAGATTAAATAAAGAGTTCACAGGTTTTATACAGGAATGAGGAACTCTAATTTAATGCTCTTTTAATGCTCTTAGAAATAATTTTAATGCCATCAACAAGTATCATGTACACAAGTTATTAGTTTACATGAAATAAGGAGCTGTAAGCACAGTTCCATGACTCAAGTTTATATATATATATATATATATATATATATATATAGATATGGATAGATAGAGAACATGGTGAAATCATCTTTACTCTCGACAGGCTGCAGCCATGTCATGAATTCCTCTTTTCCAGCCACTTTTTGCAGTTTGCATCGTCCTATTCTCTAGCTCTTTCTCGAGCTTCTTTTCCAAACAACTGCTTTATGATCAATTGCAGCAGTTCTGCGCAAATTAATCGTGTTAAAAAATGGTCACTTTTTAAACACCACAATGTATTAAATAAATACAAATGCTGGGAACCAATTCTTTTTTACATGTCTTTAATATTTTGTTCTATTCAGCTACTCAAGCATCCTCTTTAACCTACTAAGAATTGTGCTATAAATGTGACTTTACCCGATTCTTATGTACACCTTAGTAATTTATTGATATGCCGCACAATGTCCTCCTTTTTGGTGCTATAGAAATGGCCACCCTAGTTCGTATATCCCGCAAAGTTGCTCGACTGCAGAGCCGCCATCTTGTCCTCTATGGACTACAACCTGGAGTGCATCGAATTCTCCAGCTGAGTGAGGCGCTCATTCATGTCGGCAGTATGCTGACGAGACAGTCCGCTGATAGCAATCAGCAGTTTCTTCTCGTCAGTCTGCGGGCTGGCCGAAAGTTGTGGACTAAGAGCAGTTGGAGGCGAGTTGAACGCGAGACGTCATGCAGCCATTGTTCACGTAACAACAAAATACAAACACGGTAAATGGAGATGAAGTTCTTCTGAGTATAGTAACACAAACATGTCTGCTAATATGCTGGTCTCGCGAGAAGTCGTAGTGCACAAAAGCTCACACGTGATTGGACGATGGGGCCGAAGGCTCATCAGGCTCCTCCAATCACATACGACGTCATTGTTATACGGAAGGACTCGCGAGAAGAGCTCGCGTCGCTCCATTCTGGAAGGTGGCGGTAATGCACCTATAAATTGTTTGCAATTGCAATTGTTTGTCTCCATAAGATTGAATTTGAGCAGGTGGACATTAGAGATAATAAATGCAACAACAAGTTTTTGAATCAATATTCTATAAATAATATGTACCCAGGAAGAACAAAAAGCACAGCTCTCTTACAAAATTTTAAGAAATCTATGATAGTCAAAATTAGGACAAATTATTTGAAATTCCCAATTCCTCCTAAATATAAAGAATTACAGTTTAAAATAATAAATAACATATATCCTTCAAATGAGTTTTTAAGAGAGAGATTTAAGTTTAATGTTGAGAATTGTGGCTTTTGTACAACTCAATTGGAAACAACTAAACATCTTTTTTATGAATGTAAAGAAGTATTAAAGTTATGGGATCAACTTCGAACCTTTCTGTCTTCTAAAACAATAAATTTAGATTTTATTTCCTGGCAAAACATTCAATTCGGTTTATCCATTAAAGAAAAAAAATTTGGAATTTTTAATCAATATTCTAATAATTGTAACAAAGTATTATATCCATAAATGTCGCTATGCAAAATGCTCCCTCTCAATCTCTGCTCTCAAAAATGAACTTTCCCTTTTCAAAAGATGTCTGAGAAAGATGCAGAATTTAAATGCAATTAAAGTGTTTGAGTTAATTGAAGAATTTCAGTTGGTAGTCCCCACTGATTAATTTACTTTAACTACTATTATTATTTTATTTATTTTTATTTATTTTATTTTATTTTATACTTTGTTCCAGCCTGTGCATTTAATTTTATTTTTCAAAAGCAGGAGTTGTGATATTTCTTCTTGTATTGAAATATTTGTTATTGACTTGTTATTTGAGATTGTTATTGTTTTCTTATATATTCAATAACAAAAAAAAAAAAAAAGTGGAAATCTAAAAAAAAAAATTAACCATTACAGCCAACTGATTCTGATTAAAACTAATTTTTGAAGTAAATTATTTTGTGTATTTTTTTTACATAACATTTGCATACACAGTAATCTAGCGTACTTTAATTAAATAAATCAATTCAAGCTAAAATGTAAGAGTCTATAATTAGGCTATACTGAGCCTGATCTATTTCTACCATCTATTTGGGGGATATTATTGCCACACTTTGGGCCACTTAAAACCAATTTAGCATGCTGACCTATGTCCTTATGACCACAGTGTACCAATCTTCTGATAGCTACTTCCAACAGGATAATGCGCCATGTTATAAATTGAATCATCTCAGAATCATTTCTTGAAACTTTTCCACTTAAGTAATTGTGAATTGAGCATATTGACAGACAACATTTTATTTTTTATCTTAAATGCAGATTTAAAAAAAAATAATTACTGCTCTAAATGTATTGCTCTGTCAGCTAAAGATCTGTTTTGGTCTCTATACTTTAATTAAATAAATCAATTCAAGCTAAAATGTAAGAGGCTATACCTGATCTCTTTGTATCAGAGATTTTCTTCCTCAGAAAGATGTCACTTGGGGTAAAACCCCCCCTGCAACCCTGGTTTGCATTTGTATAGCTCACAGCATGTTCATTTACATGTTAAAGCCTCCCCTAGAATTCCATGGGGGGGAGGCATGGGGGGAACACTGCCTAAGAAATTCCACGTCAATTTCTGACAATTTACGGGAGTTTTCGGCGAAGCCTGCAAATTGCCGTAAACTGCCGCTAACCTGAAGTTCCACGACAATCTACAGTGCCGTATATTGACGAAAATCCCACTTTTCATGCAGTGGTAGGTCAGCTCATTGGTTTCAGTTATGTCCTTAGTAGGGATAGTATGTAGCGCTGCATTTACATCTTCTAGAAGGCTTTCAGAGGGTACTCTGTCACTTAGCCTTGGCAGTCTTGGTCGTTGTACTAGGGGATCCAGTTTCAGATCCAGGTCAGCTGCCCTTACGTTTAGTGGGCCTGTTGTAGTTGGGGCTGGGGACCCAATCTCTGTGTGTTGGGATGATGATATTTCCTTACTGACCTGTTGTCCTGACTCCCCCTTGCCGCAGCATGTCAGTTGTACCTCGTCAATTTCTAGCTGTGAAAGGAGCTGCCGTTTGCGGATGTTGGAACACTGTGTTAGTAGTTGTTTCTTTGTCAATGATGACAATGGTTGTTGGAGCTGCCATAATTCCCATAGTCTCTGCATGTAACCTCTCTCACTGGGCATGCTTGTATAGTAGCATTTCATCAGTACCAAGTTTTCTGCTCTAGTCCATCTATGTCTTGTTCCAGTAGCCAATTTGTCATCAAGTTGCCCTGGTTCCCTAGCAACTGACGCGGACCTTGTTAACCCGGGCGACGTCCGAGCCGGTATGGCTCTTGTATTTGCGGTTTCACTCATGCCTGAGGTAGGCCACTAAGCACAAAGGACCTTGCCTAAGGGTCCACCTGGATGTCCATGCCGTGCCGGAGTCGTCGGTGTTACCTACCGAGCTGTCCAGTTGCTTATATATATATACACTATATTGCCAAAAGTATTTGCTCACCTGCCTTGACTCACATATGAGCTTAAGTGACATCCCGTTCCTAATCCATAGGGTTCAATATGACGTCGGTCCACCCTTTGCAGCTAGAACAGCTTCAACTCTTCTGGGAAGGCTGTCCACAAGGTTTAGGAGTGTGTTTATGGGAATTTTTGACCATTCTTCCAGAAGCGCATTTGTGAGGTCGCACACTGATGTTGGACGAGAAGGCCTGGCTCTCAGTCTCCGCTCTAATTCATCCCAAAGGTGTTCTATCGGGTTGAGGTCAGGACTCTGTGCAGGCCAGTCAAGTTCATCCACACCAGACTCTGTCATCCATGTCTTTATGGACCTTGCTTTGTGCACTGGTGCACAGTCATGTTGGAAGAGGAAGGGGCCAGCTCCAAACTGTTCCCACAAAGTTGGGAGCATGGAATTGTCCAAAATGTCTTGGTATGCTGAAGCATTCAGAGTTCCTTTCACTGGAACTAAGGGGCCAAGCCCAGCTCCTGAAAAACAACCCCACACCATAATCCCCCCTCCACCAAACTTTACACTTGGCACAATGCAGTCAGACAAGTACCGTTCTCCTGGCAACCGCCAAACCCAGACCCGTCCATCAGATTGCCAGATGGAGAAGCGCGATTCGTCACTCCAGAGAACGCGTCTCCACTGCTCTAGAGTCCAGTGGCGGCGTGCTTTACACCACCGCATCCGACGCTTTGCATTGCACTTGGTGATGTATGGCTTGGATGCAGCTGCTCGACCATGGAAACCCATTCCATGAAGCTCTCTGCGCACTGTTCTTGAGCTAATCTGAAGGCCACATGAAGTTTGGAGGTCTGTAGTGATTGACTCTGCAGAAAGTTGGCGACCTCTTCGCACTATGCGCTTCAGCATCCGCTGACCCCGCTCCGTCAGTTTACGTGGCCTACCACTTCGTGGCTGAGTTGCTGTCGTTCCCAAACACTTCCATTTTCTTATAATACAGCTGACAGTTGACTGTGGAATATTTAGGAGCGAGGAAATTTCACGACTGGATTTGTTGCACAGGTGGCATCCTATCACAGTTCCACGCTGGAATTCACTGAGCTCCTGAGAGCGACCCATTCTTTCACAAATGTTTGTAAAAACAGTCTGCATGCCTAGGTGCTTGAATTTATACACCTGTGGCCATGGAAGTGATTGGAACACCTGATTCCAATAATTTGGATGGGTGAGCAAATACTTTTGGCAATATAGTGTATATATATATATATATATATATACACTCACCGGCCACTTTATTAGGTACCCCATGCTAGTAACGGGTTGGACCCCCTTTTGCCTTCAGAACTGCCTCACTTTTTCGTGGCATAGATTCAACAAGGTGCTGGAAGCATTCCTCAGGGAGTTTGGTCCATATTGACATGATGGCATCACACAGTTGCCACAGATTTGTCGGCTGCACATCCATGATGCGAATCTCCCGTTCCACCACATCCCAAAGATGCTCTATTGGATTGAGATCTGGTGACTGTGGAGGCGATTTGAGTACAGTGAACTCATTGTCATGTTCAAGAAACCAGTCTGAGATGATTCCAGCTTTATGACATGGCACATTATCCTGTTGAAAGTAGCCATCAGAAGTTGGGTATATTTTGGTCATAAAGGGATGGACATGGTCAGCAACAATACTCAGGTAGGCTGTGGTGTTGCAACGATGCTCAATTGGTACCAAGGGGCCCAAAGAGTGCCAAGAAAATATTCCCCACACCATGACACCACCACCACCAGCCTGAACCGTTGATACAAGGCAGGATGGATCCATGCTTTCATGTTGTAGACGCCAAATTCTGCCCCTACCATCCGAATGTCGCAGCAGAAATCGAGACTCATCAGACGAGGCAACGTTTTTCCAATCTTCTATTGTCCAATTTCCATGAGCTTGTGCAAATTGTAGCCTCAATTTCCTGTTCTACCTGAAAGGAGTGGCACCCAGTGTGGTCTTCTGCTGCTGTAGCCCATCTGCCTCAAAGTTCGACGTACTGTGCTTTCAGAGATGCTCTTCTGCCCACCTTGGTTGTAACGGGTGGTTATTTGAGTCACTGTTGCCCTTCTATCAGCTCGAACCAGTCTGGCCATTCTCCTCTGACCTCTGGCATCAACAAGGCATTTCCGCCCACAGAACTGCCGCTCACTGGATGTTTTTTTCTTTTTCGGACCATTCTCTGTAAACCCTAGAGATGGTTGTGCGTGAAAATCCCAGTAGATCAGCAGTTTCTGAAATACTCAGACCAGCCCTTCTGGCACCAACAATCATGCCACGTTCAAAGTCCCTCAAATCACCTTTCTCCCCCATACTGATGCTCGGTTTGAACTGCAGGAGATTGTCTTGACCATGTCTACATGCCTAAATGCACTGACTTGCCGCCCTGTGATTAGCTGCTTAGAAATTAAGTGTTAACGAGCAGTTGGACAGGTGTACCTAATAAAGTGGCCGGTGAGTGTAGTTACTAGTTACTTCTCCCAAAAAGTAGCTGAGTTACTAACTGAGTTACTCCACAATAAAAGTAACTAGTTACTAGTAAAAGTAACTATTGCGTTACTTTTGCGTTTCTCGCCCCCGTAACCCTCACCACCCAGCCCCCACCTTCTCGCCGTGTGTTTCTTAAGCCAGCTGAATAGAGCGGACGACAAAGACAAGAACCTGCAGAGAGTTTCTTGTAACTCAACGTAAATGACATCAGGGGGGAACACCATGTGAAGTTTTTTAACAGGGCATTCAGATCTGGTGAGTACATGAAATCAATAACTGGGGATGTTTAATTCTGAAATCCTGTGTGTTTGGGTTGTTATAGATACTGCAACATCTATCTATCCATCTATCTATCTAGATGTATACTCTGTGTGTGACATAAAATATGGATCTCCATCCCTGCCACAAAGGCCATCAAATAATGTTTAAAATAAAAAATACAGTAGGTTGAAAAGTCAGAGTATCCATCCATCCATCCAGATTTCTCCTTTTCCTTATATAGGCTATCATTTGATCGTTCACGCTCTCCATAGTTCTCCTGTGGCGCGAGCACAGGGCGACTGTTGCGCGCCTTTAGCGAGCATGCGCGATTCCTGTCGCTTGCGCGGTGACTCTTGCCACCTGCGCTGTGCGGAGATGCAGAGGAAACCGTTATGTGGTGGGGAAACGCAGCTCGACGAAAAACCGGTATTTCCATGTGGAAAACGCTGTTTTGCTGCTGGAGTCATCCTCACTCTCCATCTCTCTGTGTGTGCTGTACGTTAACACCCGCCAGCGGAAATACCCACCTACCCAACTGACAGACGGAAACTCACTATACATCAGCCATTCTCATCCTCCCCTCTCTCATGACAAGGCGCGCACCTCTGGATGACCTAAAAAATAATCTTCAATATCTCTTAAGTAGCACAAACAATATTTTTTTTCTGCACAAATCTGCACAAACGTTGCACTAACCATTCAGTCTATTTGCAGAGTTTTTTGACGTGGGTGCCTTACCTGCCTAACTCTGTGTGGTTACTAACTATTACTCATCATATCCATGTGCTTCTGCTGCTTTATATAGGACTCATTCTTAGCTATCGGGGCCAGATCATTGACTACGAGTTTGACTTGGAGATTGTGTTTTTGACTTGCATGCCTTAGTTCAACTTCTCGTTCTCGGAGGCCAGTGGTGAGCGTCTGGGTGGCGCCCGCCGCATTTCATTGGCAGTTCATCGGCTGGATCCCATCTCCCTCTAAGGAGATTAACTGAACTGTTGTACCAGGTAAATGACTCACATGGATAATCATCTTTCATCAGATTATCATGGTCACTAACCTGTGTTTCTCTCTAACCAGAGTTGCCAGCTTTGGGCGGTGCCCCACCTACCCCCACTGCCGCTGCTGATCCACAGCTTGTTCTATAAATAAACGCCTTTTAAGCAATCTCTGTCTGTCTGGCCTCGAATTCTGGGTACTACCGTCTGAGCTCATTATGTGGCCAGTATGACCCCACACTCAGTCGTTGACACAAGGGGGAGCAAATAAGTCAAAAACCCAAACCGTGAAGCACTCAAGTTCAAGTGTTTTATTCATACAAAAAGCCATAGCAAAAGTGGCATAATAAAACAGTCCTTTTCTTCTCCTGATAAAACCTAAAATTCAAGAGTTTTCCTTAAAAATCAGAGGCTACGGGCGTGGCCTAGGTCTCAACATGGAGTAGACGTGTTTTGAGGGAGCTCCGACTTAACTCCACTACTTTCTCACCCTAAATAACAATATTTAAACTTCTGCCTAGCATATTCATAGTGCGCCATCACACTATGAACAGAACGACCAAGCCCAAACTTAATAAGAAAGACAAAGGCTCGGGGGACGAAACTTTGGACGACCGGACCAAACTAGCAAGCCTGGAAGTGGCTAAGGCTAACACAAGCCCCATGTGCTCTCCAGGTCCATCGGCCACCAATGAGGACGTTCTGTCAGCTATAAGTAAGCTTAGCAGCACGGTCAACACGAGGTTTACTGAGCTCAACGGATCAATTTCCAGTCTCAAACCGGCGCTTCCGGATATTTGTGACCGTGTGACATCAACAGAGGCCGCAGTGGGGTCACAGGATAGACGGATTTCGGAGCTAGAGAAAAGGTACGACAGTCTGGCAGCTCAATGCTCACTACAGCAAGCAAAGCTGGAGGACCTGGAGGCGCGCTCACGCCGGCAGAATATACGCATTGTAGGCATACCGGAGAGAGCCGAGAATGGTAGACCCACGGAGTTTGTCTGTAAACTGCTGCCCAAATTGCTAGGAGAGGACAATTTTGATCATCCAATTGAAGTGGATCAGGCACACCGGAGCCTAACGCATGCCAAAGACGGGAAGGCGAGAGCCATCATTGTCAGGATGCATTATTTTCAAGAGAGAGAGCGTATGCTGCGGTTGGCGAGGGAGAAAAGTCTGCTGCAATACGACGGTCGCTCGGTGTTCATCTTTCCCGACCTCACCTCAGCTGTAATGAAGAAACGTCAGGCGTTCCAAGCTATCAAGGAGCAATGCAGATCCAAGAAGATTCGTTATGGATTCCGATACCCGGCGCAGTTCATGGTCACCGTGAATAAAAACACCGCTACGTTCGACACTCCAGTGGAAGCCGAAAAATTCCTGAGCCGGGAGATAGAGGACTGGCAGTCTGGGACTAAATGAAGCAGGTGGACAAACTTTCCTTTCGTTGATACATTTGAGACTTTTTGAAAGCGAGAAAAGTTTTGCCATCGGGTGAGAATTGAAAGTTGTTGTTTTTTTTTTTTTTTTGTTTTTTTTTTAATAAGCTAATTGTGTGGAGTTGAGTGGCTGCTCTGGTTGGAAAGGTGGGGAAGCTTGTTACTTGTCCTCCACAGGGTGGGCGGGTAGTTCCAGCTTTAAGGTGGAGGTATGGAGATTCCGCTCTGGGTTCTGTTCAGTTATGTTGGGGGGTGGGGAGGGTTAGTTATGTTTTTGAGAATATTGTTTCTTGCACATCAATGTGTTCTGAATACCTTAAAATTATCTTCACAGTCATGCAACAGTTGATTGCTAAAATGTACACGAATTAATGTTGACTGATCCACATAAACATTGTAGGGGCGGGATTAATTTAATTAGCTGGAATGTTCGAGGAATAAACAGCCATCTAAAAAGAGGTAAAGTTTATGCACATCTGCGTTCACTGAAGGCTGATATTTGTTTTCTCCAGGAGACCCATATTAAGAAAACAGCTGCAAAAGTTATTAGCCCCTCATGGGCTTCCCATGTTTACCAGTCAAATTTCAACACAAAAACTAGAGGGGTTGCAATCCTGATTAAAAAACATATACCTTTCATTCACAAGCAGACAATTTCAGATCAAAGGGGAAGATATGTGATTGTTAGTGGGCTGCTGAATTCTATACCAGTGACACTAATAAATATATACGGGCCTAATTTTGATGATCCCATCTTTTTTCAAGACCTTTTTAATGTAATGCCGGATTGGGTTGGCTCTAATATAATCCTTGGTGGGGATTTAAACCTAATCCTGGACCCAGTTTTAGATAGACAACGCTCTCAGTCTAAATCATTCAAGAGCAGTGAATCCCTTAAAAATCTATTACAATCCCACAATATGGTTGACATTTGGAGACTGCTAAATCCCACTGGGAGAGATTATTCATACTTTTCAGCAGTACATAAGTCCTACTCTAGGATTGATTACTTCATGTTAGACTCTAGGTTGCTTGCAGCAGTATCAAGCTGTAAATATCACAATATTCACATATCAGATCACGCTCCTGTGTCACTGAACCTCAAATAAAATTTTAAAAAGGCGGGGTGGAACTGGCGTTTAAATAACACTTTGTTGAAAGATAAGGAATTTTGCTCTTTTATTTCAAATGAAATTAAGTCATACCTGAGTGCTAATGACAAGGGTGATGTAAATGACTCAACGCTCTGGGAAGCAATGAAGGCGGTTATAAGGGGATGTATAATTTCGTTCGAGGCAGCAAAAAACAAGGAATCCAAGATTAGGTTGGATAAAATAGAAGGCATGTTGACCAGCTTAGAAAACTCATACAAATTAAAGCAGTGTCCAGATACACTGAAAAAAATAACAGCTCTACGTTATGAATATAACTCTATTACGTCAAGAAAAGTTTCTAAATTACTGGGACAAGTCAAACAGAAATACTTTGAGTTAGGTGATAAACCTCATAAGCTTTTAGCCCGTCAGCTCAAACAATCACAGGCCTCTAGAGCCATACATCGTATTAAGCTTGAAGATGGAACTTTACTCACAGAACCGGATAAAATCAATAACTGCTTTGCGGACTTCTATGCTAGTGTTTATCAGTCACAGGGAAAACTAGATATTGAAAATCTGGAAATATTTTTTGAAAATTTGAATTTGCCAAAACTCCCATCAGATTCTGCTGAAGCTCTGGAAGCTGACATAACTTGACATAATTTAATCTGTTATCTCTTCACTTCCTAATAACAAAGCACCGGGTCCCGACGGCTTCAGTGCTGACTTCTTCAAAGTATTTAGTTCTAAATTATCACCTCTACTTTTACGTATGTTAAACCATTCTAAGCAAGTGTCAAGACTGCCTCCCACTTTATACAGAGCCAATATTTCGCTCATTCCTAAACCTAGCCGGGATCCAGAGGTTGTTTCATTCTACCGCCCAATTTCGTTGTTACCTCTAGAAACCAAAATTCTTGGGGAAAATTCTAGCCAATAGACTCAAAGAACACATTGGTTTAATCGTCCACCCGGATCAGACTGGCTTTATGCCAGGTAGGCATATGTTTTTTAACCTGCGGCGTCTTTTCAATATTCTATATTCAAATCATTCAAATGAGTCCATTGTTATCTCGTTAGACGCACAATGTGCATTTGACCAAGTAGAATGGCCTTATATGATGTATGCTCTCAAAAAATTTGGTTTTGGACCCATGTTTACAGAATGGATTGAAATAATTTATTCACACCCAACTGCTTCTGTCATTACTAATCAGAATATCTCCGGTCCCTGTGCTATTCATCGCGGTACACGTCAAGGCTGCCCCCTCTCCCCATTTCTCTTCTCAGTTATCATCGAACCTCTGGCCGCCAGCATAAGACAAAACCCCTCAATCTCCCCTATTGAGATATTTAATTGTAAGCATCATATTTCGCTGTATGCAGATGATATACTTTTGTACGTCTCTAACCCACGTAAATCGTTGTCTCCTCTTTTGACACTGATCAACAGTTTTGGCAGTTTCTAAGGTTTCTCTATTAATTGGGACAAAAGTGAGCTAATGCTGCTTACCACAGATGCTGATTTGGAATATTTGACGTCCACATCATTTAAGATAGCTTATGAATCCTTTACATATTCGGGCGTGTTGGTAACAAAAAAAACAGAAGATCTTTTAAGGCTGAATTGGCAAAGTAAAATTCTTCAACTCAAGCAGAATATTGATTTCTGGAAGACGCTCCCACTATCTATGGCCGGTAGGATCAACGCCATTAAAATGGTGGTATTACCGCGTTTCCTTCATTTATTTCAATCTGTCCCATGTTTTATAGGTGTATCCTTCTTCAGACAATTAGATTCTATTATTATTCCCTTTATTTGGGGCTATAAAAGAGTCAGAATTTCCAAAAAACACTTATGTAAGCCGGGGATGGATGGTGGGTTCTCCTTACCCGATTTTAAGCAATATTACTGGGCTTGCCATTTATACATCCTGGCGTGGTGGAAGAGGGGCCCACTCTCATCTGACGGGACCTGTCCTACCTGGTTATCTTTAGAGCGTCTGCATTGTTGTAATACGTCTCTACCTGCCCTCCTAAACAGCCCCATTAAAGTCAGTAAAACATTCTATACCAATAATTTTGTCATTGGCCATACTATCAGAATCTGGAATCAGATAAAAAAATTTATAAAAGCTCCAGAGGTTTACTTTGACACTCCTATTTATAAAAATCACTCCTTTGCGCCAGGTCTCAGTGACGCTGTCTTTCGGATGTGGAGAATGAAGGGCATTAATGTGATAGGTGATCTATATATTAATGGAACTTTTGCATCTTTTGCACAGTTACGTTCTGAGTATAATCCTCCCCCGTCGAGTTTTTTCCGTTATCTGCAGGTACGGGACTATGTTAGGAAAAATTTATCGGATTTTGGAACTTTAACAAAACATGAAACCCTAGAGGAAATAAATAAATTTGATCCTGTCAGTCGCGGGGCAGTGTCTCACTTTTATAAGATCTTTAACAATATATGCGTAGACACGACCAGGATTAAAAAGGCATGGGAGGATGAGTTGGGGCAACAGTTATCTGAAGATCTGTGGGAGGAGGGTTTGAAAAGTATTCAATATTGTTCAATCAATGTCAGACATAATCTCATACAGTTCAAAACTATACATAGGCTCCATTATTCGAGGGAGAAACTGAGCACGTTCTTTCCTAGTGTGTCTCCAATTTGTAATCGTTGTCGGGTTGCTATTGGTAACCTGACGCACTCCTTCTGGTCATGTGTTCAGCTGCACTCATTCTGGAAGAAAATTTTTCATTTTTTTTCAGCAGCTTTCGGAAAAAGATGGGATCCAGATCCTCTTATTGCCATCATTGGAATCTCCAGTGCTTTGCAACCAGCCACTAAAAGTGAGAAAATGGCTGTCTTGTTTGGTTCGGTGATTGCTAAAAGATTGATTTTGAGATTTTGGAAGAATGACTCTGTGCCCTCATTTGATTTGTGGTTGGGAGAACTAGCAAATACTCTGCATCTGGAAAGACTGAGACACTATAACGAAGATAAGGGTGCTGTGTTTGAGAAAGTATGGGACCCTGTACTAAAATTCCTTCAACGAAAAAGTGATTAAGACTGACTCGTCACTACCTAATACTCTGTATAACTTTCCTTTTTTTTCATGCTTGTGGAATGCTTTAGATCAATATATGTTTTTTTCTTCATATTGTTTTGACTGTGAAAGTGTTCTATGATGTGCTGTTCTGGGAGGGCAAGGGTAGGGTGGTGATTTGTTCTTTTATGTCAATTTTTGTATATTCTTCTGGAAAATTTAATAAAAAAAAAAAAAATCAGAGGCTAGAAGTTGTTATGCTGCTTCTGGTGTGAGTGATCAGCCTGGAGCACCCACTGGCGGATCCACAGCTGACTCTGCGGCGCTCCGGCACAGTTCCACTCCCTGGCGTGCCACGCCCCTTTCCAGACCGATCCAGCTAAAAAGAGAAGCAGGGAGAACGCCAGCATCCACGCGCCAAAACCCCGTCGGAAGATATATTCCTGTTTATGCTTTAAGCGAGGGGGAGCGCTACTTACAGGCGCGGGCAGAGGTTCCTCCTCTGCCCTAATACTCCTTACTGGGCCATCTGTGCACCCTCCTGGCGCACGGATCCTGCCTGCCTCTCCCCCGGCAGCGCGTCCGTCTCTGTCACTGGCAGATTCAGTTCCCCTTCTCCTTTCCTTCAGGCTCCTTTTATGTCGGCTTTAATCGGCCCTTGCAGCAATTACGCAGCGCAATTAATGCACTTCGCCTTAGGGTGGCCAGATGTCCGGCTTTAGGGCGGACAGTCCGGATTTTCATTGCACTGTCCGGCGTCCGGCGTCCGGCGCTGCACCCAGCCGGACGTGTATTTGTCCTCCTTTACTCCCAGATTCCACATACTCCGTCAGCGCTCCACCCCGCTCACGTACGGAGTACTTGTCTGTCATGTAAATCAATGAGAGCTGTTCCACATCCTCCGCTCGTCACCGCCCACGTACGTCTTCTCCTTCACCGTCAAAATACGGAGCTGAGCTATTTTTTGCTCCCCTCCGGTCCGTCCAGATCAAGACCCGCTATTGCAATCGCACCAAACAGAAAAAAGAATGTAGAGAAGACCCGGTTTGTCAAATTAAATTATAGTAAAAACGGATCGGTATCTAGAAATTAGAGCATAGTTTGTATATATTCCCAAAAACTAAGAGCAATTAATTAAATAATCAGACCAGGAAGAAGTTGTGAGATTCTAGAGTGAATCTCACAACTTTAAAAGAAAATTCTTATTGCAGGAATGGATGAAGAGATGATGAGTTTGGAAGCAGAGAATAAACAGAGTTCATACAAACTATGTATGATCCTAGTTATCCCTGTTACAAAAATCCACAACAGAAAGAAAATATTTGGGCAGAAACTGAACATCTGCTGGATGATGATGGGGATTTTTTTAATATTTCAGATTAAATTAAGCGTTCACAGGTTTTATACAGGAATGAGGAACTCTAATTTAATGCTCTTTTAATGCTATTAGAAATAATTTTAATGCCATCAACAAGTATCATGTACACAAGTTATTAGTTTACATGAAATAAGGAGCTGTAAGCACAGTTCCATGACTCAAGTTTATATATATATATATATATATATATATATATATATATATATATATATATATATATATATATATATATATGTATATATATATATATATATATGTATAGATATGGATAGATAGAGAACATGGTGAAATCATCTTTACTCTCGACAGGCTGCGGCCATGTCATGAATTCCTCTTTTCCAGCCACTTTTTGCAGTTTGCATCGTCCTATTCTCTAGCTCTTTCTCGAGCTTCTTTTCCAAACAACTGCTTTATGATCAATTGCAGGAGTTCTGCGCAAATTAATCGTGTTAAAAAATGGTCACTTTTTAAACACCACAATGTATTAAATAAATACAAATGCTGGGAACCAATTCTTTTTTACATTTCTTTAATATTTTGTTCTATTCAGCTACACAAGCATCCTCTTTTAGTAATTTATTGATATGCCGCACAATGTCCTCCTTTTTGGTGCTATAGAAATGGCCACCCTACTTCGCCTCCTCAGACAACTACTTCAGTCCAGTGGGCATGGATTGTCACAAGGGAAAAACAAACCAAAACAACCCAACATGCAGGAAAAATTCAAAAGTCTAAAATAAAGGAAAATAATCATATAAACAAACATCAAAACATGCAGAGCTCAAAAAGAAAATACAGAGAAAAACAAATCATATCTTCATATCTGCAAAGATAAAACTAACATTTAAACGAAAGAAAACCATAAATCATATTTTTCCCTGTGCAACAATTACAGTGAACAAGGAATTACTAGGCTAAGCCAGTTAGTACCTCACAGTGAAGTTGTGAAAAAAAAGAAGAACAGTCCAAGATCCAGAGTTCATACAAGCAAAAATATATTTATTTCCAAGATTCAAATGTACTCAGAATACAGTATAAACAATGGTGGTCACGTAAGTGAAAGCTAAAGCAGGGGAGGAATTCAAATGTTCCTGCAAAAATACATCACTAAATGTCCTTATTAATACTAATGACAGCAATGCCATGATTAGCCCCTACAGCCTAAGTAAAAATTACATTTACATTATGAGTAGATACAGTATAATAATTAATGGCCTTCATGCTGTGTTCCTTTTTGTGTTTTTTTTTTCACATTAATCTTTTCATAGAAGGCATTGGTGAGGATTAACTTGAACTTAGTTGCTGTAGACAATTTTGCAGCAGCGTTATGCTTTATGAACGTAGTAGAACGAAGTAGCTGCATCAATTTTCTAATAGTTTGATGGTTCTGCCAACAGATGGCTTATACATCCATTTATATTTGTATGATGTGTTGGGTTCTGGAATTCTATTTAGGTTTAAAAAAACTATCAAACAGCTACATAAGTTTCTTGGAAGTATATGCCAAGTATTCACTTCTGGAGTGTGATTTTCCCAGTCAGGTTGAATACTTGGGTTGTTTAAAGCCATCAATTGACCCAGCCATGAGCATTCAGATAAAAAATCTTTCATTATGTCCTCAGTTTTAATGCTTTGTGTTTAAGTTTCAATAGAAAAAAGATCAAATATTTTCTGTGAGAAGAAAATTAAGCTTCAAAATATGGCATAAGTTAACATTAAGGAGTGCCTTTAAAATGACTGCAATTAAGAACAAACCTCATCATCATGGTTATGTGTGTGGTACAGAGCTAGCTGAAGATCCTGAGCAGCAGACTGTTTCAGCTGTGTCACACGAAAAAATAGTTGATTTTACTAAAAACACTTATAACCCACTTAAAGATAATAGTGTTCATGAGTTGTACCTTTTGTAAAACTTCGTCACTCAGGTTTTCTTCATCAATAAATATATTAATTTGTTGCCTTAGAACAGACACTTTACTTATTGCATTTTCAAAAGCATCCTGAAACAGAATTTAGTTTAAATCAGATAAATCCCCATGAAAAGTAAACAGATCATAATTACAAAATTGATGTTAGTAGTTATCAAATTGCTTCTCTGTCATTAATACCCAATTGTAAAAGAATAACAAAAAGCTGATACAAAGGTTTTTAATTGTTTTTGTCATGTATTGTACTTTTTAAATATTTTAAAAATGTGCAAAAGTAATTTTCACACTAATTGTGGATATGTCATTTTAGAGAAGAGGATTCGATATACAGTGGTGTGAAAAAATGTTTGCCCCCTTCCTCATTTCCTGTTTTTTTGCACGTTTGTCACACTTAAGTGTTTCGGAACATCAAACCAATTTAAACAATAGTCAAGAACAACACAAGTAAACACAAAATGCAATTTGTAAATGAAGGTGTTTATTATTAAAGGAGAAAAAAATCCAAACCATCATGGCCCTGTGTGAAAAAGTGATTGCCCCCTAAACCTAATAACTGGTTGGGCCACCCTTAGCAGCAACAACTGCAACCAAGCGTTTGCGATAACTTGCAATGAGTCTTTTACAGCGTTCTGGAGGAATTTTGGCCCACTCATCTTTGCAGAATTGTTCTAATTCAGTTACATTAGAGGGTTTTCGAGCATGAACGGCCTTTTTAAGGTCATACCACAACATCTCAATAGGATTCAAGTCAGGACTTTGGCTAGGCCACTCCAAAGTCTTTATTTTGTTTTTCTTCAGCCATTCAGTGGTGGACTTGCTGGTGTGTTTAGGATCATTGTCCTGCCAAGTTCGAACCCAAGTTCGTTTCAGCTTGAGTTCACAAACAGATGGTCGGACATTCTCCTTCAGGATCTTTTGGTAGACAGCAGAATTCATAGTTCCATTTATCACAGCTAGTCTTCCAGGTCCTGACGCAGCAAGACAGCCCCAGACCATCACGCTTCCACCACCATATTTTACTGTTGGTATAGTGTTCTTTTTCTGAAATGCAGTGTTCCTTTTGCGCCAGATGTAATGGGACACACACCTTCCAAAGAGTTCCACTTTTGTCTCATCAGTCCACAGAATGTTTTCCCAAAAGTCTTGGGGATCATCAAGATGTGTTTTGGAAAAATTGAGACGAGCTTTAATGTTCTTTTTGCTCAGCAGTGGTTTTCTTCTTGGAACTCTGCCATGCAGGCCATTTTTGCCCAGTCTTTTTCTGATGGTGGAAGCATGAACACTGACCTTAACTGAGGCAAGTGAGGCCTGCAGTTCTTTGGATGTTGTTGTGGGGTCTTTTGTGACCTCTTGGATGAGTCGTCGCTGCGCTCTTGGGGTAATTTTGGGCGGCCGGCCACTCCTGGGAAGGTTCACCACTGTTCCATGTCGTCGCCATTTTTGGATAATGGCTCTCACTGTGGTTCGCTGGATTCCCAAAGCTTTGGAAATGGCTTTATAACCTTTTCCAGACTGATAGATGTTAATTACTTTCTTCCTCAATTGCTCCTGAATTTCTTTGGATCTCGGCATGATGGGTAGCTTTTATGGATCTTTTGGTGGACTTTACTGTGTCAGGCAGCTCCTATTTAAGTGATTTCTTGATAAAAAATAGGTGTGGCAATAATCAGGCCTGGGTGTGGCTAGAGAAATTGAACTCAGGTGTTAAAAACCACAGTTATAGTATATTTTAACAAGGGGGCAATCACTTTTTCACACAGGGCCATGATGGTTTGGATTTTTTTTCTCCTTTAATAATAAACACCTTCATTTACAAATTGCATTTTGTGTTTACTTGTGTTTTCCTTGACTATTGTTTAAATTGGTTTGATGTTCCGAAACACTTAAGTGTGACAAACACGCAAAAAAACAGGAAATGAGGAAGGGGGCAAACACTTTTTCACACCACTGTACCAACATGCCATAGTAGGTATAACATTGTGCCCAGGAGTGTATAAGAAAGCTTGTGGACGCAAAGAAAACTAGAGAAATATTAAGCAAAATAATGTTAAACAAAAACAGTTTCCAAAGCTTAAATTGTTGGTTACGGTTTAATATACAATTATACTTCCTATTAAACATTTATTTTATAGGTCTATGGCCCATATGAAACATATTCTTTATGATTTTTGCACAAAATCATTCTCATAATTTAGATAATGAGATTTTAAACACCAAGGCTAGAAACAATGGTTCTCCACCACATCATTGATCCTGAGTCAGACGCAGAAGGGGAAGAAGTGGAATGTCCAGCACGACCACCAACTATGCAGCAAGTAATTCCCTAATTTTAAGTATGTGCCCTATCGCTACAGGGCAACCAGTTAAATGCTATATCTGGTCGCATATACAATAATAGTTGTGTATATCTTTTTAGTTGCGGTCTAAAATAGGAAAAGTGTAACTCCCAGATTCCACAACTCCGTCTGTGATCTGCTCCGCCCTGCTCACGTACGTCCTGCGGAGCACTTGTCTTTCATGTAAATCAATCAGAGTTGTTCCACATCCTCCGCTACTCCTCCACACGTCTCTGTCCATGTACGTCTTTTCCGTCCGTCACCGACAAAATACGGAGCCGAGCTATTTTTTGCTCCGCTCCGGTCCGGCCAGGTCAAGATCCGCTATTACAATCGCAGCAAAGAGGAAAAAGAACATTGAGAAGATCTGGTTTGTCAAATTAAAATATAGTAACAACAGATCGGTAACTAGAAATTAGAGCAAAATTCATATATATTCCAAAAAACTAAGAGCAATTAATTAAATGATTGGATGCAGACTATTGGTACTTCAACATACCAGGAAGAAGATTTATCTCCTCAAAGTATTTATTTTATACCGAGAGGCTGAAAAGTTTAATCAAATCCATTCAAAAAAAAATTCTTATTGCAGGAATGGATGAAGAGATGCTGAGTTTGGAAGCAGAGAACAAACATACCTCATTAAAGAAAAGCAGTTTTGAATTATCCCCGTTAAAAAAATCTACAACAAAAAAATATTTGGGCAGAAACTGAAAATATTGTAACGATTCTGTGTTTCATTCTGTGTTTGGTTCTATTGGGGTCCATAGGGATATGTGTATTCTGTTCCTTTCTTTTATGTGTTTCCTTTGCCTAACTCTGCTAGCTCCTGCTCTCATGTGATAGGCCTGTTATATCGCATGAGGGGGGGAAGCTGGAAGTGCAGCGGTTCCAGGAGTGTTGAGCGGGTTGAGCGAGGCTCACTGAGGAGCTACCGTTTTGTGTGTGCTAGCCATGTTGTGAGGGGCATGAGCTGTAGCCTCAGAAATAACAGCTCGTGTTTGCTAAATAAAACCTGTTGACGGCATTACCTCAGCTTAACTGGCATCATTACACTGTAATGAGTGGCGCCTTTGTGTGGACTACAGGCCGCTGAACGGGGTGACAAAAAAAAGAGTTGCCTAGGGTGGATGAGTCCCTGGATCTGGTGTCTGGTTTCAGCTGGTTTTCCTCACTGGATCTCCGCAGCAGGTTCCCCTCTCAGAGGGTGCCCGACCAAAGACTGCTTTTTGTACTGGGCGGGGACTCTGGCAGTTCAAAGTCCTCTCATTCGGACTGTGTAGTGCACCAGCCACCTTTTCCAGGTTGATGGATCGGGTGTTGGCTGACATTCCCCACCAAGAATGTCTAGTATATCTGGATGACATACTGGTCCATAGCACCTCTTTTGCAGCAGCCTTTGGCTCCCTTCATTGGGTGCTGGAAAGAATTAGAGCCCTAGGCCTGAAGCTCCACCCAGATAAATGTCATTTCATGCAGCAGGAGGTGACATTTCTGGGCCACCAGATTTGGAGGGAGGGCATCAACACCATGGCGGAGAAAGTGAAGATGGTGACAGAGTGGCCAATTCCCACTACGCAGAGGGATCTTAAGAGTTTCCTGGGGTTAGCCTCTTATTACCGGACTTCGTGCGGGGATTTGCAAGCATAGCAGCCCCACTTTTCCAACTCCTCCAGAAGAACCAGGAGTATGTGTGGACAGAACAGTGCCAGGGGGCATTCGACTGCCTGCAGCAGGCTCTGACTGGAGCCCCAGTACTCGCTCCAGCTGACCCCACTCCCCCCTTCATTCTCGACACTGATGTAAGTGGAGTGGGGGTCAGGGGTGTCCTCACCCAGGTGAGCCCAGAAGGAGAAAGGGTCGTTGGTTACTTCAGTAGGGCCTTTACACAAGGCAGAAAAACGTTACTGTGTGACAAGGCGGGAGCTGCTGGTGGTGATACTTTCGCTCCGGCACTTTAAGAATTCCGCCTGCCTTTCACTTTAAGGACTGATCACTCTGCTCTCCAGTGGCTGATGTCCTTCAAAGAACCCGAAGGCCAAGTGGCCCGGTGGCTGGAAGACTGCAAACCTACAATTTTATGTTGTCCATCGGGCTGGAGCTAAGCATGCTAATGCTGATGCTCTATCCATTCTCCTCCTTTCTACTGCCCACTTCCTCTGAAATTTCTGACCTCATTCGAAAATCCAAGTCCTCTACCTGTTCTCTTGACCCCCTCCCCACAGCTCTGGTCAAAACCTGTCTTACCTCCCTCCTCCCCTTCATTACTTCCATTATTCATTCCTCACTCTCTTCTGGTATTGTTCTTTCACTTTTAAAACCTGCATCTGTCTCCCCTATTCTAGAAAAAACTTGGTTCTGATCCCTCTAACTTTAATAATCTTCGTCCCATTTCTAATCTTCCCTTTATCTCTAAAATACTTGAAAAAATAGTGTCTGCTCAACTCCACACCTTTCTTACCCTTAACAGTCTTTACGAGCCTTTCCAGTCTGGTTTTCACCCCTCTCATAGCACTGAAACCGCCCTAATAAAAATCACAAACGATCTCCTTATAGCTGCTGACTCTGGACTCCTCTCCATCCTCATCCTTCTTGATCTCAGTGCGGCCTTTGATACCATTTCTCACCCCATTCTCCTCAATAGATTATCCTCTCTTGGCATCTCTCACACCCCTCTTGACTGTTTCGCTCATATCTCTCCAACCGCACTCAGTTTATACAGCTCAAATCTCAGCCCCCTCCTCTTCATCACCTACCTCATTCCCCTTGGCAGTATTTTTCCGATATTCAACATTCATTTTCACTGTTATGCCGATGACACCGAGCTTTATTTATCCAGTAAACCTTCTTCCTCACTCTCCCCCTTGTCCCTTACTAACTGCCTACTTGAAATTAAAGACTCGTTCACCTCAAACTACAACAGAACTCCTCCTCATTGCCACTAAATCCACCCTATCCAAAATCAAAAGTTTCTTACTACCCATTGACAACTCCTTGGTCTCCCCCTCCCCGCGGGTCAAGAGTCTGGGTGTCATCCTCGACTCCTCCCTCTCCTTTCAGTCTCACATAAACAAAATTACCAGGTCTGCATACTTCCACCTTCGCATCATTAACCGTCTCCGTTCCTCCCTCACCACTCGTACTGCCTCTGTTCTTATCCACAGCCTCATCAGCTCCTGTCTTGACTATTGTAATTCTCTCCTTTTCGGCCTCCCTCATAAATCTCTCCATAAACTTCAACTTCTTCAGAACTCAGCTGCTCGTGTCATCACAAGTATCCCCTCCTTTCATCATACTGTATTTCCCCTGTCCTTCACCAACTCCATTGGTTCCCAGTTCAATCAGAATTCAATTTAAAATCCTTCTCTATACATTCAAAGCCATCCATAACCTTGCTCCTCCACATCTGTCAGACCTCCTTCACATTGCCATCTCCTCCCGCTCCTTTAGATCCTCCTCCTCCATCTACCTCACTGTACACCCAGCTCGACTTGTCACCATGGGGAGCAGAGCCTTCAGCCGCTCTTCTCCCCAGCTCTGGAACTCACTTCCTCCCGACCTCCGCAGTATTGACTCTCTCCCCTTATTCAAAGCCAAACTCAAAACCCATTTGTTCCAGCTCGCTTATCTGTGAATACACTGCTCTTTTCCCTATCCATAATTGTTTTTATGTTCCTGTATCTGTATTTTTGTATTTTCATCTTTTTTATTTATCTTTTGTATTTTCTGTAAAGTGACCTTGAGTGTCAAGAAAGGCGCTGTTAAATAAAATGTATTATTATTTATTATCCAGGCAGCCCTGCGTTATGGAGGGATGCAGTTACTGTGACCGGAGGAAGAGGTTGGAGTAGGAGCAGCTGAACCTGAGCCAGCCAGTGTCGTATCAAAGTGACTGGATTTCCTGCAGAGGGCATCGAAGGAGCCTGCCACAGGAGAGGAGAGATGGCAGATCGTAGTCCCCAAAGGCCTGCAGGAGGTTGTCCTGCAAGCGATGCATGGAACCACAGGGTCTAGACATTTTGGGGTCACAAAAACTCTCCGACAGGGTTTTTACTGGGGTCGGTGCAGGAGGGATGTAGAGGACTTCTGTCGTCGCTGTGACCGCTGCACAGCCCGGAAGGGACCACCAGGCCAGTCACATGCCCAACTGCAACAGTTCGTAGTAGGGGCCCCTATGGAGAGGGTGGCGGTGGATGTCATGGGTCCGCTACCACGCTCTGACAAGGAAACTGCTATGTCCTGTCGGATATTGACTATTTTACAAAATGGCCAGAGGCCTATGCCATCCCCGATCAGGAAGCAGAGACAGTGGCAGATGCCTTGGTAGGAGGGTTGATTAGCAGGTTTGGGGTACCGGACATTATTCGTAGTGACCAGGGCAGAAATTTTAAATCATGCATGTTTTTTGTGATGTGCAGCCGTCTTGGCATCCAGAAAACAAGGACGATACCACTACATACCCAGAGTGACGGACTGGTGGAAAGACTCCACCGCACCTTGGGACAGCAGCTGGCTAATCTCACAGCGGAGCATTGGCGGGACTGGGACGAGCACCTCCCACTGGTGCTAATGGCATGCCGCTCAGCTGTACAGGACTCCACAGCATGCACACCATTGCTCCACATGTTGGGGAGGGAGTTGCGCACGCCAGCTGACCTATCTTTCGGGCACCCCCCAGATGCGCCTGCTGCTCCAGCTGGTCCTGAGTATGCCAGAAAGATCCAGGACAGGTAAGAGACGGCACACGCATTTGCTTGGAGGCAGCAGGAGAAAGCTGGCGTGCGTCAAAAAAGGAACTATGATGTTAGGGCGAAGGGCCGACACTTTACACCAGGGAAGCTGGTCTGGGTTTACAAGCCCCAGAGGAAGGTAAACCCTTGGCTTTACCTCGGTGTAACTGACATCATTACAATATGCTGGATGATGGTGGGGATATTTTTAATATGCCATGTTAAATTAAGCATTCAAAGGGTTCATACAGGAATGAGGGAATCTAATTTAATGCATTTTAATGCTCTTTTAATGCTATTAGACATAATTTTAATGCCATAAACAAGTACCATGTACACAAGTTATTAGTGTACATTAAATATGAAGGAGCAGTACGCACAGTTCCATGCCATGACTGTTGTATATATGCACATACACACACACCTATATTATATACAGTATATATATATATATATACTGCCTGGCCAAAAAAAAAGTTGCCACCAAAAGCAAAAGGTCACTCACTCTAATACTTTGTTGGACCGCCTTTTGCTTTGATTACAGCATGCATTCGCTGTGGGATTGTTTCGATAAGCTTCTGCAATGTCAAAAGATTTATTTCCATCCAGTGTTGCATTAATTTTTCACCAAGATCTTGCAATCCAGTTGGTGACTTTTTTTTTGGCCAGGCAGTATATTTATATATATATATATATATATATATATATATATATATATATATATATATATATATATATATATATACACCATCTACATACTACGTACTATCCCTATTAAAGACATAACTGAGACCAACGAGCTGACCTACGCCACAGCTACAGTGATCCTGTAGGATCCTGTAGGATCACTGTAGCTGTCGCCAACTGGATTCAACTAAGCCAGGGGTCTGCAACCTTTCATATCCAAAGAGCCGTTTTGCCCAGAGTACTACCAAATAAAAGTTGTTTAGAGCCGCAAAATATACCATGACTTTTTCTAGAAAACCTTTTTTTTTAAATCTTGTATAGGAAATTAGTTGTTGCCATCTCAAACAATCAATTCATATATTTTTAATGTTAAAACGTATCATTTTCAAGCTAATTCATAGAAAAATGTCTCTTAAAACATATTTCTGGTTCTTTTAATCTTATTTCTTTTCCATCTTATAAAAAAGCTAAAGCTATTGATACCGGTATATATTATAGTAAATTATTTAGCTCTTTATATGCATTTTAGCCACTATTAAGAGCCGCTGGAGAGGGTCCAAAGAGCCATATGTGGCTCTGGAGCCGCAGGTTGCAGACCCCTGAACTAAGCAAATAGGTACAAGCCTCCTATTGGATAATTACTGCATGGGGCGATTATCTTTCAGCTGGCAAAAACTTCATTTAACCCCAAGGTGATAGCTTCAGTGATATTGAGATAGGATCCCAGTTTTCAGCTGCTAAATGTAATTTTTTTTTTTTTTTATCACAACAAATAAAGAAAAAATGCTCTAATTTTTACAGATGAATTACATAACATTTATAACAGTTTTTCTTGAGTTCTAAGTCAAATTTTATAGAAAACAGTAGTTTTAACTCAAATTAGGTCAAAAATTTGTAAAATTCATAAATTTTTAAATTTAAAATTTTTATTGAACCTCATTGAAAAGAAATTTCACTTCAGGCAGCTCTCTTAATATATTTTAATTTCTTTCCCTGTTTTTATTTCATGCTTTTCTGTGCCGCCATGAAAACACCCTGCCCCCCTCCTGGTCCCCTGGTACATTTGGTCTAGATCCGCCACTGTTCTTCCCCTTCACTAGACGTGGATATGCTTTAGTATATTCTGCTGTAAAATGAGTCCTATATTTTTTGTTTTTTACTCGAGGATTCAACCTCTGCAGTTTGACAGGATGCACAGCTTTGAGTGGTAACTAGGTGACAGTGTAACCCAGAGAAACTTATCGGGCTGTTTCACCAGCAGCCTCCTCCCCACACCCTGATCTCTCTCTTGTTGTTCCTGCGCAATCACAGTAGTTCTAATCGACCCGTGATGCACGAATCATTGTATTGCCTGCATGCTCTCACTCGCATTAAAAATGCACCATTTTGCAAAATCCTGGATAATTTATCTGACTTGCAGGCATCCGTGAACAACTATCGATATCAGGGAGACTCCCGGAACTTCCGGGAGACTTGGGATGTCTGATATATGTATATATATATATATATATATATATATATTCTCTAGCTTTTTCTCCGCTTCGAGCTTCCTTTCCGAACATACGGCTTTATGGTCAACTGCAAGCAGTTCCACACAAATTAATCGCGATATATCTGACGAAAATGTTTTATAAACATTTTTAATAAAGCATTTCAAATAGGGCTTGGACGTCATGACGTAATTACTTTGCGTGGCCGCCATGTTGATGGCCTCCTTCACTGCGGCTCAGACTACTGCCTATGACTACCGCATACTGTACTCCCTCTCAGCCGTGTTTTAATTTAATTAATTTAGCCTTAACTTGATTTCAACCATGGTAAACCGTTGTTGTATTGTGGGATGTAACTACGGAACACATGATCGCCACGGGAAAAGCAGAAAATGGGTTAACTTTCCACAGCTTTCCTGCCTGGAGGCGCAACCTCGGAGACCAAGAGTCAGAAATAAAGAGTCGTCCGCTAGCTTGGATCGCGGCTGTAAGACGACCGAACATAACTTTCCACAGTATCCCAATGTCAATGAGAGTGTGTTCCCTGCATTTTCATTCTGGTAAGTTAAAGATGCACGGTTTTATTTTATAGCCTACATTGTTTCTTTCCTTCAAGGTTGGGGTCTTTTATGGGAAAATAATAAAAATGGCAGCGGGAAAAGGCTCAAATATGTGAGAAACCTGGAGGGTTTAGGGAGGGTTGGCAGTTAACGTTACTAACAACACCTTTGAAACACATAGCAGCTAGTTAAAAGTACATTGCATGCGTGAGTGGTTGTTAGCACTAACAGTTAGCAATTACTAAACTAGCAGGTTCCAGAGCCCGTCTGAGCACAGCTTACCTTCGTACGGATTACTGTGTTCCCACTGTTTGCTGGCTTTATAGTCTGCAGCTCCTGAACCAACCCTGGGTTGCCTGAACCCATCCATCCATGAACTGCACATGAGACTCCAAGGACTTGTAGCTTCGGAACTGTTTTGAAGTATAGGCGCTCATACCACAAACAAGGTAGTGGAAGACGTCTGATATACAAAACTGTGGCAAAAGGTTGTTGTCGGTGCTCCACTCATTGTTTGGAACTTCATATGGATCCAAATTATTAATAATGCTGATTTTGTCAACATACCGGTCCTTGGCTTCTCTATTTAATCTGTCCCGGTAAATTCCAGATCCTTTTCGGGATTTTAACATATTTTTACTCTCTACTACCAGAGGCGTGCACAGACATTTTGGGGGGCAGGTGCTCAGGAGGGGGGGGAGGGCACTTTTTAGCGCATGTTTAACACTTACTTATAAAAAAAAAAATAAACGCATGTTGAATGAAATTTGACTTTTATTTGTAACATTCTCTAAACGTGAGTTTTCAATGGAAAAAAGTCACATCACCAACAGAACAGACTAAAGCATACTTCTTTCATCTGGCTCATCTCCCTGTTTTCCCTCATCCATCTGTTCTCCCTCATCCTGGTCTTTTTCTGTCTCTGTGTCTTCCCTGAACTCTTCCTCATCTCCTGTCCTGTTATATGTTGATGGTATAGAGCTTCCCTGCTGTGACTGGCTACAATATATTAATAATAACCATCATGACAATAATAATAATAATAATGATAATAATAATAATAATAATAATAATAATAATAATAATAATAATAATAATAATAATAATAATAATAATAATAATAATAATAATAGCTTTAACAAATATGCCACATTAGTTTAAATAATGGGCTATTAGGGCAACATGACTGGAAGTCTTGTCACGTGGATATGACTTATGGTAGATTACAAATTAATAGCTATTTTAATACCTGCTGCACAAACCACTTAAAAATAAAATGTGAACAGCTTTTAAGATTTTTCAATATGATTAACCCTCCTTTCTTGGCATTGTGCTGCAATTACTAAATCAATATACAATTAAGACAATAAAGAGACCAAAATGTGTTAACAAAACCTATACAACAGAAAACGTTTGTCTTAACACATAGATTTGTACAGAAGAGGATTAGGGCCACTGAAAAAAAAAAAGTTAACTGATTTTTAAATTTTATTTCAGTTTAACATGGGAAAAAAGTCAGAATTCTGACTTTTTCATTGTCAGAATTCTGAGATTAAAGTCAGAATACTGAGCAAAAAGTCAGAATTCTGACTTTTTCATTGTCAGAATTCTGAGATTAAAGTCAGAATACTGAGCAAAAAGTCAGAATTCTCAGCAAAAAGTCAGAATTATGAGAAAAAGTTAGAATTATGAGATTAAAGTCAGCATTCTGACTTTTTTCCCATACTAAACTGAAATAAAATTTAAAAATCAGTTAACTTATTTTTTTTTTTTCAGTGGCCCTAATCCTCTTCCGTAGATTTGCAATTGCAAACTCTACCAAAATTATTTGTAGCCTATGTGGTCGTCCTCACGTTATCTGTCATTGACTTGGGCTACAGTGTAAAACTTTCAGAATCAGAATCAGGTTTATTGCCATTGTTAGTGAAGGAGTTCACAAACTAGGAATTTTTTGTGGTACAATCGTGCAACATGAAACATATGGAATAGGTAAATAAAATTATAAAAATATCTAAAAACTGTGGGTATACGTCATGCAATAAAATAGACTAATGTATATACTTAAGATAAAAAATATGGATACAAAATATAAAAAGTAAAATAGCATCTTACAAGGAGACAACTAGTTTATCTGGTGACCAGTCGGCAAAATGCTTGTTTGGTGCTGCTGAATGAGACATTTTAATGCACAACAAAATGATTCTGCTTGATCTGTATATTACCTGGCTAATGGGGCACGGGAGAAGCAGCCTGTCAGCGACCGTTCCTGCTATCTGAAAACTGCTATGATGCTGCGCATCTTGCATGCCCTGCGGGCGACCGAGCGAGTTCACGTGACAAAGGAAGAGAGAGAGGCTGGTCGGGTGTGCGCAAGTAGGTCGGTCATTTCGGGGCATTGTTTCAGTCGTTTTTAATGGCTCAGGTTTTCAAAAGATCATTTCAAAACCGACCTCAGTAAAATCTTAATAATATTAATAATAATAATAAAAAAAAAACGAGTTTCAAAAGGGCATTTTCTTTGATAGAGGGCAAACTTCCTAGTGCTTTAGCACCACCTAGTGTCTATGTGTGCACGCCCCTGACTACTACGTCTCTTTCTTCAACAACAACAACGTTGTATCAGAGCTATGTTTACGTTCGCATAAGCATGGCCGCCACGTCCCACAATGCAACGCGGATCCCAAGCCCTATACCACGATAAACATATTTAATTAATTTTAGTGCCAAAAAAGGGCTTAATTTAAAAAGTGATATAATGACTTTTAATGATTTTTACTGATCCACGGAAACCCTGGTTAATTTCCTCATGTTTTGCTGCTTTGAATTTAATAACATTGCCCCTGCTCTCCTCAAACTCTGAGTCAGAGTGGAGCAGGACGGGAGGAACAGCGGATGCTCTAGTCTAGGCTTTGCTTTGCGAAGACGGTCTGGAGAGCAGCGGGCAGAGCGGAGCGGTGACGGGGGATGTGGGATTTCGGGGTAAGTAGGAGATGAAATGGATGCTTGATTCGGATGTTGATGGTTGGAAATGCTTCTATCACGGTTATGATCAAGTCTTTTAAATATTGGCATGTTGCAGCACTACTTTTCCATCCTCTCTGGTGACCCATGAAGTCAAGAGTTCCCTTTGAGATTCTGGGTCTGATTTTTAGAAGATATTATCCATGTTTAACTGATCTTTTATATCACTATGTGCCCAGTAAGTCTCTGAATGCTGGTGAGCAAAGTCTATTAATTATGCTGAGCAAAAGGCTAAAGGTAACAGAGTGTACTGTAAGCTGATATTGGTGCCAAACACTGGAATTCCCTGAAACTGAGAACTATGGACTAATTTACAATATGTCCTTTAAAAAGCAGCTTAAATCATTTGTCAGCTGGACTAAAATAAAGATCCGGTGCAGGGATTTTTTTACTCCGGCATTTCTTTTTCTTGCTTTTATTGTTGAACTATAGCATTATGCTTCGTTCAGAACACTTGCAGCAGAAGCAGCAAAAACGTGCATGCTGCTTCATCTTTGATGCTGTACAAGTTTAGTTCTTATGCGCAGCTGAAGCATCAATAGCTACGTTTACATGGACACAACTAATCGGATTGAAGGCCTGATCAGATCAAAAATGTTTCATGTAAACATGTCAGACTGAAGATTCTAATCCGATTCGGTCCGATCGGATCTAAATTTAATTCCGAAAGAGAGAGGTGGTTTTTGCCGATCGCCATTCCGATTGGCGTCCATGTAAACACCCATTCGGATCTTAAGAGTAAAATAATCTTCACTGCGCATGTGTGCGACGTCAGCGTGACGTTTTTCCGCCTTGTCAACAACAGGAAACCACCGGTCGCTCTCGCTCTTGTTGTGAACAACATGGCGGGAGGAGTCTAGGAACGCCGACTTATACACTCAAGTTCATTTAAAGCTGCAAGAAGCAGGAATTTATCCTCCTCCTCTTCCTCTTTTCTCTCTCCACAGCCCACTCGCTCTCCCACGCCGGTTCAATCGCTCATTCTCTACATTTTCTCTCGGACATTTCGCTGCCAAGCGCTTTTTTCCTTCTCTCTCCTTTTTTCTTTCCGCTCGCTCCGAGCGCATCGTTTGTCAGGCCACCCAAAAACCAGACGCAGACAGAACTGCCAATTTTGGCAGGAAGTTCTGCGCATGCTTAAAAGATTTAATCTGATCCAACGCTTGGTACATGTATACACACGTCATGATCGGATCATTTCATTTAGTGTCCATGTAAACGGAGATTTTGATTTTCCGATCAACCAAGGTTTGGATCGGATCGGGGAAATTTTGCGCATGTAAACGTACCTATTGTTGCTTTAGCTGCGCAGTCAAAAAGTGGGTCTGATACACGTTGGGGAGAGCTCAAGGGAAGCGCTGCTTCGGCTGCTCAGAATGTGCTGCAGGACCTTTTGACTTTGCATGTAAACTAGCTGCTTCTGCTGTGTGCGGCCAGAACGTAGCATTACCTAATACCTATTTTGCTTTTAATTTAAAGTATTTTTTCAATATTATTATCATGATGCATCAGAGGATACAGTACCTGTATTTTCGCTTTAACTGAATGTGGTAGTTCTTTGTTGGACATTTCTTTGAGTCTGGTTTGAGAAACTGGGTTGTTCTCAGTTTTTCCTGTCTTTATTGAAAGAGCAACGTCCTTTGTCACTTTAAAAAAATTAAAATAAAAAGTAAAAAAAAACTGCCACATCCAGATCCTATTATTCTTATTTAATACTCATAAATGTTTATTACTTGGCTTTTAAGGATAGAACTTCTTCCTCTTTCTTTATTTTCTCACTGTCAATTAAAAAAAGATGGGTGTTAGTTAAAATGAAAATTCACACATTAATATACATGTAGCAGGAAGCTTGTATTTGGGTTAGTAAAAAGAAGGAAAGGGATATAAATGCTTTTTAAATAACCTTTAAAAGTTGTTTTAAAAAATGTCTATCAATGACTATAAGCTATAATTTTAATACAAACATTTAAAACCTTTACATTAGTTTTTACATATAGCTACATCTATTAATTAGATGTAATGCCCTGTAACAGGATACATCTTCAATAAACTGTGATGAAGACATTATAACTCTTTATTCCTCCAAAGAAAAAAAACACAAATTTTCCTTGGACACAAAATTTCCTATAGAAATAAACTAAACCGAGTTGTTTCAGATAAAATATGTATTCATATCTTTTGGATGTTGTTGTTTTTTCATGGTGATCAGAATTAACACATAAATATTCAATAAAATGTTGTTTTTAAGAAACGTTTGTAAGTCTGAGTAGGGTCCTCTTACCAATATGATCCAAGACTGGTATTACAACTCACATTAAGTCAAAAGCTAAGTAAATACCTCAAATGAGTCTTTAATTTGAGACGTGATACAGAATCACAATCCCTAACTTATGGACAAAATTGTGACAGAATTAAGGAAACAAAGGCAAAAAGTAAAAAAAAAAAAAAGACTTCAGTTTCTTGTTTTCTTTTTTTATTTGAGCAGTTTTTTTTTGTCTTTTCTCTCTTTATATCTTAAATACATTACACACTGGTTAATTGTGTTTTAAAATTCTGATGTAGTCATCTACTCTACGTCAACATGTTAACACAACCAGAAAATATGAGTCAGAACTTAATCAGAGAATACCGTTTATCCTCTTAATTTATTCTCTTCTTCTTCATCAATTCAATCTCTTTTAGTTTTTACAAAAATACATGACAGATTCCTTTTCTGCCAACATTTAATAGCCAAACATGAAGCCATAATGTGTGAATTTAAGAACGATTGCAGCAGCCAAATGTATGCAGTAACTATACAGGATTATTGAACACAGCAGTGTTTAGTTGATGTGAGTGACAACAACATGGCCACAAAGAGAGACAGGGGTCATAGGGCCAGATCTATCAAAGGTTTGCGTGTATAAAAACGTGAGCTATTTCACTGCGCACGCTAAAAAATGTACAAACTGATCTATCAACAGCGTGCTAAAAGGATTTGGTCTTTAAAACGTGCTAAATAGCGCCTCTTATCCATTTAGTACTTTTTCTGCAATGAATATGCAATATGGGGCGTTTACACGCAAAAGTGCGTCTTGTGGGAGGAGAACATGTAAATATATTAATTTAGCACTCGCAAAGTGATTTATCAAACCTGAAAGCAATTTTGCTAACGTTATCTGACTCTATATTTAACACGTTTCAAAAGAAGGTGCAAATGGTCTGTATGCGTAATTGCGCACACATGGCAGCGGTTATTGTCGCAAGGAGACATCGAAATGAAGCAAGGAGACGCAGAGAACGCATTTTTTCACTCCGTATGAATATTTTTGCAATGAACGAGGAAACGATCATCAAAACTTATCGTTTATCCAGCATTGCCATTTTGGAGCTGTTGGAGGAACTCCGAATGGATATGGAGCCAGGCACAAGGAGGACCCACGCAATACCAGATATCACAAAACTCCTTGCAACATTGCACTTTTTTGCATCTGGGTCATTCCAGCGTACGGTTGCAGCGAGAGCTGGGATCTCCCAATCTCGTTTTTCAAAAGTGCTGTCCGACGTTCTAAATGCCATGTCGCCCTGACGCCCTAACGGATAAACCAGACCTCCCCCCTGCGCCTGTGGAGCAACATGCCAATGCTGCGGGGATGCGTACGTGCAGTGATCTCATCCACAATCACTTCTTATGAGCCATTTGGTATGTGCATTTTTCTACAGGCCAAAAACGCCAGTTTTATTTATTTTTTATTTTTTTTACTGCAGTGAAGTATAAATTCAGCCACATACCACCTTAGGGAATAAAGGTTGCCAAAGTTTTTTCTTTATATATATATATATATATATATATATATATATATATATATATATATATATATATATATATATACATATATGTTGTTTTACTGTAAGATTTAAATTTCTTAATGCACTAGTTTGTACAAACTACTTTGCCGCAAACCACAAAACGCGCAAAACCATCATTTAAATAGGGCGTCTCCAACAGTTTTGCACCTGCCACCAGTTACGCAATCACTCTTGTTAAATCACCCGCAAACCATGGTTCAGCCCCTTGCACAAAATTCCAGTTTGCGAGCGCAAATTACTGCACGCAAAATTGGATCTTGATAAATCCGGCCCACAATGTTAAAAAACAATTGTTTTGTGCCCATCAGTCTGGGGAGGGTCATTAGGACATTTCCATACATATTTAAGTTAATCATCCGAAATATTTTTCCCATATGGAAAACATTTAGGAAAGCTGCCCATTTTTTCATCGAAAACAAGGTCACCATGCATTGCTCAGAGAAATGTCACAATCTATTATAATTCTATCACCATTTTCACATTTTTGGCTGGTGATTTAAAATAAGAACAAACTAGTAGTATGGAACAATCTTTTTTTTCCTAATCAGTGAGAGCGAAGAACAGATGCATGTCCATTATGCACAGCTACATTTATGAAGACAAACAAATTATGTAAAGCCCAAAAAATATTTTTAGATGTTCTTTTTGACAGCTAAAGTTAAGCCTAAATTTGGATCAGCAATAGGAAAATAATTAGAAATGTAAAAGAATTCAAATTAAATGGGGGAAAAAAATGATCAATAGAACGTCTGGTCAATAAAAAGTCTAAACAAAGTTTATAAAAGCTCAATGTTTTTTAATTAAATTTGGACAGTGTGGAATCTTCTGTTTTGTTTTTCTTTGTTTTTTGTTTGGTTTATTAGTATGAGCTGGTAAATAAAATATAACCAATTAAGGTCCAGCAAATATTCACTATGTTAATTCACAATGTTACAATATGCTAATGTTACTAAATGTAAACCTTCAATCACCTTGTCTATCTGGATTTCTATTATTGATACATTTTTCAAGCAGGCTAACAAAAAGTTTCTTACATAACATCACAAGGCTTCACATTACCACATCTGTAAATTAAACAAAAAACAAACAAAAAATGAGCAGTGTTTTCTATTTTGTATCAAACCAATGAGGAATTTTATTATAGTCAGTGTAGTTCTGACATCCAAGATATCACAGTCAAAATGGCTTATATAGGATGTAACAGTTCTTTGGGAACTGAATCAAATACAGATAGTGTCTCTTTTATGCTTAAGTTAATCTATATATGAAAAGTGATTAAAGCACGCATTTGTGAATGTATCTTAAATATACATCAAAACACCTCAAAGCTGAACTTGGACAATATGGTAATACATACACATGTTGATCCTGCCTTTCATCAGGCCTCTCTGATTTGCGATCAAATTGGTTTTCTCTGTACCTGTTAAATGAAACAAGAAATCGTTGAAGATTAAAATATCAATCAAAATATGATACAACAAAAACATTAACTTCCTGCAGATTGGTTATGTCACAGAGTACCAAAAGGATCAACATACTGCATCATGTTTTCAAACGTATACTAAATTTCCCTGGAAGGACACTGCTTCTTTTTCTATAGAAGGCGCAGCTTCCTGCCGTCTGGACGTATCATACACTGCATGAAAAGTGGGATTTTCGTGAATATGCAGCACTGTAGATTGTCGTGGAACTTCAGGTTAGCGACAGTTTACAGCAACTTGCAGGCTTCGCCGAAAACTCCCGTAAATTGTCAGAAATTGACGTGGACTTTCTTAGGCCCCGTCCACACGAAGTCAAAACGAACACGAAACGCTGATATTTTCCAAAACGTTTGCCGTAAAGACGGAGACGTAAAATAAATGTGAGCGTCCACACGAATGCATGAAAACGCTGCAAAATGTATGCCAGGCCTGTAAGTGGCGCTGTGGTGCCAAAGCAAAAATAAGCGACGAAATGTTGGGCATGCGCACTAATATTTATACATGGTTGCCCTGCGGGTCCATTTTCGTGGTTAAGTCAAATTCAGGTGCTGAACTATGTCGTCGATATTGCTCTGTTCTTCCTGGAGATATTCCAGAAGAAGAAGATTCTGTTGTAAGCCCGACAGCAGGCTGAGTAGCATTAGCAGCAACGGCGCCATTGTTGTTGTGATACTGGTCGCGCAAGCGTGTTTAGAGGCGACGCTATGACGCATGCTTGTAAAAAAAAATATGCGGTTAGAGCGTAAAGATGGAAACGCGAAAACGGCGTTTCAAAATCTTCCCACTCTGAAGGCTGAATAAAAAAAAGATCGTTTACGGACCCCCGAAACGCAGGCTTCGTGTGGATGAGAGGCTGGTTTGGTGAAAAATTTGTGCGTTTAGGCCAGGGTTCGTCTTCGTGTGGACGGGGCCTTAGGCAGTGTTCCCCCCATGCCTCCCCCCCATGGAATTCTAGGGGAGGCTTTAACATGTAAATGAACATACTGTGAGCTATACAAATGCAAATCAGGGTTGCAGGGGGGGGTTTACCCAAGTGACATTTTTCTAAAAGGTAAGAAAATCTCTGATACAAAGAGATCAGGCTCAGTATAGCCTCTTACATTTTAGCTTGAATTGATTTATTTAATTAAAGTATAGAGACCAAAACAGATCTTTAGCTGACAGAGCAATACATTTAGAGCAGTAATTATTTAAAAAAAAATTGCATTTAAGATAAAAAATAAAATGTTGTCTGTCAATATGCTCAATTCACAATTACTTAAGTGGAAAAGTTTCAAGAAATGAGTCTGAGATGATTCACTTTATAACATGGCGCATTATCCTGTTGGAATTAGCCATCAGAAGATTGGTACACTGTGGTCATAAGGTCGGGCCAGGTCAAGATCCGCAATTGCAATCGCACCAAACAGGAAAAAGAACATCGACAAATTCCGGTTTGTCAAATTAAAATATAGCAGCAACAGATCGGTGACTAGAAATTATAGCACAATTCTTATATATAAAAAAAAAATCTAACACCGTTTATTTAAATGATTGGATCCAAACTATTGGTTATTCACCAACGAGGAAGCAGATTTCTCATCTCCATCAAAATATTTATTTTATACCGAGGGACTTAAACTTTAATCAAATCCATTCAAAAGAAACTTCTTATTACAGGAATGAAAAGAGATGCTGAGTTTGGAAGTAGAGAACAAGTTCATTCAAAAAAAGCAGTTTTGAATTATCCTTATCCCCATTACAAAAATCTACAAAAAAATATATATATATATATTTGGGCAGAAACTGAACATATGCTGGATGATGGTGGGATTTTTTTAATATGCCATATTAAATTAAGCGCTCACAGGGTTCATACAGGAATGAGTGACTTTAATTTAATGCTATTTTAATGCTATTAGAAACGATTTTAATGCCATCAACAAGAACCATGTACACAAGTTATTAGTGTACATGAAATATGAAGCAGCTGTAAGCACAGTTCCATGACTCCTGTATGTATGTAAATACACACACACACACACACACACACACACACACACACACACATATACGTATATATATATCCTCTAGCTTTTTCTCCGCCTGGAGCGATATAATATATCTGACGAAATTGTTTTTATAAGCATTTTTTATTAAAGAATTATAAATACTTCGATAAACATATTTAAATAATTTTAGTGCCAATTAAGGCCTTGATTTAAAAAAAAATGAATGAATTGTAATTATTTTTATTGATCCGCGGAAACCGTGGTTCATCTCGCGCATGCTCTCTACAGCGGAGGATGTATGCAATATGCTTTTCAAATAAAAAACAAAATTGTACGGTTACCTGCTGGAACAAGTGAAAGTAGTGAGATATTTAGGTGTGTGGATGGACTATAAATTAAGTTTTGGAGTTCATATTCAGAAATTAATAGAAAAATGCAAAAAAGGAATAAATGTGTTAAGATGCTTGTCAGGAGCTGATTGGGGAGCAAGCTGTCAGTCTTTGAAGAGAATTTATTATGCAGTGATTAGGTCAAACATAGATTATGGTAGTATAGTTTATAGCTCTACGAATAAAACCTTACTTAATAAGATAGAAGTTATACAAAATCAGGCTTTACCTATTTGTTGTGGAGCATTTAGATCATCTCCAGTAGTATCATTACTAGTTGAATTGGGAGAAATGCCACTTGAACAACGAAGGACTCAACTGAGAATGAGATATTGGGCTAGTGTAAAAGGACATGAAGAAAATCATCCAGGCAGACTTCTTCTGAAAGATTGTTGGGAATATGAATATAACGAAATACAAAGCTTTGGATGGGTAGTAAAGAAAGAGGCAAGCAGTTTGAATTTGAAAGATTATGTTATAACCCCAACTGTTCCAATACCGGCAATACCCCCTTGGATGTTTTCTACACCAATGATCGATTTACAAATACAAAAAATAATCAATAAACGGGGGGGAAATACACCAACTGATATCATAGTACAACAACATTTAAGTAAAGAATATTATTCAGTTCTACAGGTATATACAGATGGGTCTAAGGAGCCAGAGTCTGGAAGAACAGCAGCAGCAGTATACATTCCGACATTCAAAATAAAAATTGCAAAAGGAATATCTAATCATGTGTCAGTATTTACAACTGAAGTATTAGCTATCATATTAGCACTACAGTGGATCGAAGAAGTTCAACCACTAAGAACTGTAATATGTACTGACTCAATGGCTACGCTAAATAGTCTTCTAAGTGGAAAATCTGAAACTAGGCAAGATTTAATATTTGAAGTATTGCAAAGTCTATTTAGAATAAGGCAGTTAAAAATACTAGTATACTTTCTCTGGGTGCCAGCACATGTGGGTGTAGATAGAAATGAGAAAGCGGACAAGCTAGCAAAGAAAGCATTAAATCATCAGCAAATAGAAATGAATGTATTTTTAAGTAAATCAGAAATGAAAACATTGATTACAATTGAAACTCGAAAGAAATGGCAAACGATATGGAATAATGAGTCAAAAGGAAGACATTTGTATCAGATTTAAAAGTTTATTGGAAAGGAGAGGAAAAGATATGGAAATAGGAAAAAATATATAATTATTTCAAGGCTAAGAATAGGTCACACAGCATTAAACTACAGTCTTTTTAAAACAGGGAAACATGAAACAGGAAATTGTGACAAATGCAGAGATCCAGAAACAGTACAACATATTATTTTTGAGTGTACTGCGTATGTAAGGGAGAGAATGAAGTTCATACAAGAGTTGAGAAAAATAGGGATTAATGGGAATTCAATAAAAGCATTGTTAGGAAACGAGATAAGACAAACAAGAGTTAATGAAACTAAAAGATACAGGAACAATTAATAGGATTTAGTTATAGGATTCTTTTTTTTGGGGGGGGGGGGTATAGCGCAGTCTTCCAAAATTGTGCACTCCACACTCCAGATCAGTAGGTGGCAGAATTGCACCTTTTACATTGGCCTGCCAATCCGCCATAAAACAACAGAAGAAGAAGAAGACGAAGAAGAAGAAGAATGTATGCTTTGCTTTGTGCAGGCGGTCTGGAGAGAAGGACCTCGCGAGAAGGACCTCGCTGCAGCAAACAGAAAGGGGCGGGGACGGACCTTTCCGGTCTGGAGCGGAGTATAGTAAAACTCCTCTTGGACGCGATGGCGACTCTGCATCGAACAAGACGAACTCAAAGAAGAGAAGCTAGCGATAAATATATGTTCGATTACTGCCTGCTAAGCTAAAAGCAGCCTAGCCTAAGCTACGGCTAATAGCAGCCTAGCCTAAAGCTACGGCTAATAGTAGCCTTGCAAGAACAAGCTATATTAAAGTGCATTTTTTGTGATTCACAGGAAGCAGTACGCCGTCTTCACAACTCGGAGACTAATTGCAGGCGCTATGAACCGGAGCAAGGGTAAGATTTAAAGAATATGCTTTCAAAAGGAAATAGATATGGATGGATACCGATCATAGCTGTACATTTTGTTTTCACAGACTACTGTCGCCTCACAATGAGGCGGTGACCTCCTATTTGCTCGGAGCCATATCAGCAAGTCCAATTTGCACGATGTTGATAAAGACGACATTGTGTGTAAGTGACTTGTTTTAATGTTTTCTCCTTCCTTGTTACTGTGACTTGCGTTTGATTTTTTATTCATACCACTCTCATTTAATTGTTTTCCAGCTGCCTGTAAGACGTATTTTGAGATGGTACGCAGGAGCTTCAGATATACGCATCCAGCTAACACATTGCGTGGAGGCTGCCAAGCAATCTGCTCGGAGTCGGGGTAGAAGAAAGAGGGTAAGACTTTATTTGGTGACTATTTTTCAGGTGCATTGATAGATGTGTTGTGTCCATACGCAGTGCGCTGATTCATTGTTTTGTTTTCAGCTGCTGAAAGCGAGGCAGAGTGTGCTAGCAGATGAGGAAGTGGAACTCTGGAAGTCCGCCACCGTCGGCCTCATGTCCGACGAAGAAGATGGAGTCGTTGGCGGTGTCTCTGGATGGATTGTACGGTCGCCGCCATTTCGTAGGCCGGATCTCACTGAACTCTGTGTTAAGCTGCAGTCCCGGTTAGAAGCGAAGCCGGAGTACAGGGCCACGCACAGTAGGCGTCTGCACATCGGACCTGCCTCGGAGGGAATGCTGCCAGTTACCTCCAACCCAGAGGAAGCAAACGGACCGTTCACGGAGTTGTAATTTTTAGATACGCATGTGTTTGGATGTGCGTTGTATATAGTTGTGTGTGTATTTTAATAAAGCTCTTTCTTTGCATAAACAGCTTCCTGGCAAATGTTCATTTCCTGTATAAATTCATTCATGTCCTTGATGGTAGCCTAATAATTGTGTAGTAGTGTAGGATAACATAAATACACAGCATATGAATGAATAAATATATGAATAAATAAATATATATATTTATATATATATATATATATATATATATATATTTATATATATGTAAATATATATATATATGCCAACCAATCATGAGCGACTTTACTTGTTTAAAAAGAAGTGGTTCCGTCCAATACTGAGTAAGAAAATTAAAGCCTGGCGTGGCCACGTGTGGTTTTGCTGCCAATCACGAGCGATTTCATTTGTTTGAGAATAGTGGTTTCAGCCAATACTGAGTAGGTTATTCAAGCCAGACCTGGCCAGCCGCGCGGGTTTGCTGCATTCATATGCTAATTAGGGCCATTAGTACAGCTGATCGCTCTCCACATACGTCAGAGTCCGTTTCCGACAATTTGTGGCACGACAAACGCAGACAAGCATGGGTTGCTTGTCGGAAACTGACGAAAATCAGGGAGATCTGCGGGAGTTTACGGGGGTTTACGGGGACGAAAATCTCACTTTTCATGCAGTGATATATCCATTTTTACCCTACTATCATCCATCCTTGATACAGTTAAACTTATAAATATCTTACGTATGTCACATCATGTTTGGTTGCTAGTAGTATTGTAAATCATTGTAATATTTACCTGTGATTGATTGCATGAATGTCAAAGTTAAATCATAATTAATCACAAATTAATCAGCGATTTTATTTCATTTTTATAAATATGATCCATTTCCATGCCTTAAGACACACATGTTTGTGTTTCTTTAGGAATCAGGCTGGAAAAAAATTCTTTTATGTAAATGTTGTTTATTATAATTGCAGCAATACCAAACATGATAATTATCAAGAGTATTCCAAGGGAATAATCTATAAGGGTACTTTGATTGAAAAGCAGGATAATCTTGTGCTTTATATTTTCTAAAAAGATAACTTTGTTTACCTGTCATGGTGAAAAATGAACATAGATTTTTTTTATTATATGGGATCAAAAGAAGGAAACAAATAAAGTAAAAGTGTGGATTGATATTTAACTACAAATCAGTGCCCCAAGTTCTCTGTGTTCTATGTTTTATTGTAATGAAAATGTTAAAAAAAAAAAAGAGTATTAATAAAATGAGGATTAATAATAATTAATAATCAACTAGGACTAGCCTTAAAGGGGCTGTTTAAATAAGATTTATTTTTGTGCTGGTTTTACGTGTTTTCTTTCTTTAATGCACACATCTATCACATCCCAAAGGTCTAACTTTACAGAAGGAAAACAGTCTTAGAATGTTTGCTTTGTTTCTCTCCCTGTGTTTCAGTTCAAATTTTCCTAGGTAATTTCACTTTTCCAGGGCTTACTTTCACTTATACCTGGGCTTGGTATGGTGTAGCCTTTTTAAGATTAACCCAAGATTGTTGAAGAGACGGAGTTCTCTGCAAAAACAAATCACGCAATACATTGGGCTACCAGCAGTGACAGTGACTTGGAAAGTGATAAATATATTATTTTTATATTCTTAATATTTTACAAAAAAAGTAGTTTTAAGATGCTGTGGTAGTCTTTTGTAACAGATTAAAATGTACATACAGTATATGTAAAATACATAACAATAAATTGCCAACATTAACGCAAAATGTCTGGTTAAATCCATTGTGGTATGTATACGGTAATGAACTATGTCCATTAATAAACAACTAGGGCAACCTGTGATTTGTGTTTTTTTTTTTTTTTTTTGACAGTATGTGATTGATAATTTCACTTGCTTTAAACAATAAAAGACTTTGGACAAGCTTTGTTTTATTAACCTTGCCTGCAAGCTGAATTCCTGCACTATTTTGGAGTTAATAAACAAAGATAAATCCATCTTGTTCTACTTCAGCCCAAATTGTTTAATTCTGACGAAAATAGGTTGACTTTGTAAAATTCAGCTTGATTAAAAGCAGATCTCACAAATACTCAAGGGGTTTTTTGTCACAGGAAAACAGGCAATAAGTGTTACATTATAAATCTGAGATGAAAGAAAAAAAATATCCAACCACTTAGTAGGATTATGTGGATTTTGTGGGGAAACAATGATTTATTTAAAAAAAAAAAAAAGAAAAAAAATTGCACTACTACCAAGAATACAAAGTTTCATTCAATAATATGTCAGCATAAATAGGCCTAGATCAATAACCCTAAAACCTTCACAACCAATTTATAAGTAAACTAAAAGTCTCAATTTATATCCGTAGAAAACAAAACAAACAACCCATCCATCCATCCATCCATCTTCCTCCGCTTATCCCGGATCGGGTCGCGGGGGCAGCAGCTTAAGAAGGGAGGCCCAGACTTCCCTCTCCCCAGCCACTTCTTCCAGCTCTTCAGGAGAAACCCCAAGGCGTTCCCAGGCCAGCCGAGAAACATAGTCTCTCCAGCTTATCCTGGGTCTTCCCCGGGGCCTCCTCCCGGTGGGACGTGCCCGGAACACCTCACCAGCGGCTCTACTCCGAGTCCCTCCCGGATGACCGAGCTTCTCACCCTATCTCTAAGGGAGAGCCCAGCCACCCTACGGAGGAAACCCATTTCGGCCGCTTGTATCCGCAATCTCGTTCTTTCGGTCATGACCCAGAGTTTATGACCATAGATGAGGGTAGGAACGTAGATCGACCGGTGAATCGAGAGCTTCGCTTTTTGACTCAGCTCTCTCTTCACCACGATGGACCGGTACAGCGCCCGCTTCACGGCAGACGCTGCACCAATCCGCCTGTCGATCTCCCGCTCCCTTCTTCCCTCATTCGTGAACAAGATCCCAAGATACTTAAACTCCTCCACTTGGGGCAGGACACCCCCCCTGACCCGGAGAAGGCACTCTACCCTTTTCCGGCTCAAGACCATGGCCTCGGATTTGGAGGCACTGATCCCCATCCCGGCCTTTCACACTTGGCTGCGAACCGATCCAGCGAGAGCTGCAGATCACGACCTGATGAAGCCAATAGGACCACATCATCTGCAAAAAGCAGAGACGCAATCCTAAGGCCACCAAAACGTATCCCCTCAACACCTTGGCTGCACCTAGAAATTCTGTCCAAGAAGGTAATGAACAGAATCAGTGACAAAGGGCAGCCCTGGCGGAGTCCAACTCTCACCGGAAACGAGCCTGACTTACTGCCGGCAATGCGGACCAGACTCTAACACCGGTCATACAGGGACCTGACAGCCTGTATCAAAGGGCCCGGCACCCCATACCCCCGGAGAACCCCCCACAGGGCCCCCCGAGGGACACGGTCGAACGCCTTCTCCAAGTCCACAAAGCACATGTAGACTGGTTGGGCGAACTCCCATGCACCCTCCAGGACCCTGCTGAGGGTGTAGAGCTGGTCCAGCGTTCCACGACCAGGACAGAAACCACACTGCTCTTCCTGAATCCAAGGTTCGACTATCCGACGGACCCTCCTCTCCAGCACCCCCGAATAGACCTTGCGGGGGAGGCTTAAGAGTGTGACTCCCCTGTAATTGGAGCACACCCTCCGGTCCCCCTTTTTGAATAGGGAGACCACCACCCCAGGCTGCCAATCCAGGGGGACTGCCCCGGATGTCCATGCAATGTTGAAGAGTCACGTCAGCCAACACAACCCTACAACATCAAGGACCTTGAGGAACTCCAGGCGGATCTCATCCACCCCCGGGGCCCTTCCACCGAGGAGCTTTTTAACCACCTCGGCGACCTCGCCCACAGAGATTGGAGAGCCCAGTCCAGAGTCCCCAGGCCCAGCTTCCTCAATGGAAGACATGTTGGTGGGATTGAGGAGGTCTTCGAAGTATTCCGCCCACCGACCATCAACATCTCGAGTCGAGGTCAGCAGCACACCATCCCCACTATAAACAGTGTTGGTGCTGCACCGCTTCCCCCTCCTGAGACGCCGGATGGCGGACCAGAATCACTTCTGAGCCATGCGGAAGTCTTTCTCCATGGCCTCTCCAAACTCCTCCCACACCCGAGTTTTTGCCTCAGCAACCATTCGAGCCGCATGCCGCTTCTCCCGCCGGTACCCATCTGCTGATTCCGGAGTCCCACAGGCCAAAAAGGCCCGATAGGCCTCCTTCTTCAACCTGACAGCATCCCTCACCTGACAAACAACCCTAATAACTGAAAGTCCAAAACTGTCCGTTCTTTTTATTTTACTAAATATGTCCAAACAGGAGTTCCATATCCTCCGAAGTCAAAGCTAAAATCCTGGATATCCAGGAAGGTCCAGATCTCACCTGTCATGTTGGTACCAAGGTTTCTAACCCACATGCAGAACACACGGACTCAGAGGGAAAAGTTTCAACAGTTTATTTAGATACACAATGTTAATAAAGAACTGATTCAGGGGGAAACAGGTCCAAGACTGGTCACGACTGGTTTCTCTGCAGAGAGGGACAGAATGGTTAGCTGATGTCCAAGTATGCTCGCTGGTTGAATGAGTGCAGGTCTGTACCTGTTCAGTGGTTTGAGCTGAGCGGCAGAGGAGGGGAACCAGGAGGGTCCAGAGGCAGAAGGCAGGGAGAGTGCTTGGTAGAGGCAGAGGCTTGATTTCTGATATTGCAGTTTCTGATCTGAGTTTCTCTTCCAGTTTCTTCTGAGAGCGGGCAGGCAGGTTACTGACAGATTGACTTTCCAGGGTTCTTCAGAGATCAGACAGGCTGGTTTCAGACTGAGAAACTCCTCCTGAGTTTCTGGGCTCAGACAGGTTCTTCCTAGGAAGCAGAGAGGACAAAAACAGGTTAGGTTATGGTTCAGGTTTCAGGGGAGTCAGAGAATCAGACAGGCAGGTCGGCTCAGGTTTGCTAACCATAACTGGCATAACACTCTGGCACTGGAGTGTTGCTCTGCCTCTCCTTAAATGCTGGTCTCCTGATGAGCAAACAAGCTGCAGGTGTGGTAGTCAGCTTCAGCTCCAGGAGACCCAGGGCGCCCTCTGCTGGAGAAAGGTGGACAGACCTTCAGATCCCAACATCACCGGAGCGTCTTTCTTTCCCCTGGGCGGCATCCTCTGGGTGCAAACTCCAATCAGTTTTCTACATGGCTGGTCTGCAGCACTGGGACAATCTTTGGCTATGTTTTATCTTTCCTCCTTTTTTTTTTTTTTTTGGCTTGTTTTTAACCGAAAACCAGACAAAAACTTCCGCTGCACAGACCTGTCAGTGCGCATCTTCCTCACCTGTCAAGCCGCGACCACTGGTCAACGCACACGCCCCTTTTTATTAATACATTTCTCCACACCAAAATAACCCAGCATGTTAATTTCCATCATCATTTTTTAGTGGAGATTTAAAATAATGTCATAACTGTTCTACAAGACAGTTTGCTATCTGTACAGTTTAATGTACTTTATACAAAAAGAGAAAACAACATAATGGTTATGTTACACCTTATTACCCTGTAGTATTATGGTTTGGGGTTTGACATATAATTCTGATTAAAGCAAGATGTGGTGAGCCCTCATCTGATTGTATCACTTTGCCCTCCTTTTCCCAAATGATTTTGAGGAAAAGATCTGAGGAAAAGTCCTGCATATATGTGATCAGATAAAAGTGAGTCATATTGGATGAATGATGATACAGTGAAGAATAATTTTTAGAAGCTGTTTTTCTTAAGTCATCAGAATCAAAAATAATTCTGAATTTCACTTAATGCACTACTTCAATTACATTATGGAATAATATAGAAATAGAGGGAAAATCCATATCCATGCCTAAAATGTACAATAAATGTCAAAGAGGAAAATTGGTCAAATTTAGGTTCAGTTTAATATAAAATTTATTTGCCATTAAAATAGTTTAAGGTCCACCTGACAGTTTTATTTAGCTCATGTAACATTTAAAAAAACTGGTCAGGAGTATGGCTTAGTAAAGTAACGCTTAGTTTTCTTTAACTTAAAATAATCAAATAAAAAAAGGCAGTTAACACATTTCAGATTTACAGAGAGTGTGTTTAACTTAACTTGTCTCTGTGTGTAATCCTTTTTCCTCTAGTGCAGTCTTGTCCTCACTGAGTCTACAGAGTGGCACACCTTTTTTTTTATTTCAAATTAGGTGTCAAAGGTTAACTTATTGCTGACTCCACCCTTTAACGTTAGTAGAGGTGCTGTGACTCCTGCATTTCACTGCCACAAAGCTAAACAGCTTGAATGTATTAGACATGGGGGACTCTTTCGTCATAGCAATAGATTTTGGTACTGCATACAGTGGATATGCCTTCAGTTTGACTGCCAAGGAAGCTAAAAGTGATATCCATGTAAAGAAGTGGGGAGAAGATGTTGGTCAACAAACTTCAAAGGTTCCTACTTGTATCCTCTTCAATGAAAAGGAAGAATTGATCAGTTTTGGGTATAAAGCCCAAACTGACTATTTCAAAATGAAGGGAAAACAAGCCAAAGAATCGTACTTATTTTTCTGCTTCAAGATGTCCCTGTATGGTAAAGTAAGTAAAACAACATATTTTATTTTTTTTTAGGTACTGCATTTGTTTATGAAGATGTAACAATGAATCAGGACAACACCTTATCCTATATATGAATATTGTTACTCCATGTAGTTGATGTTTTGTTCTACACTGTATGTTGTTACGATAAGGATTCAGCCTCAGACGTGATTGACTTCATGCTTTTTATTGTCCAGAGTTTCAACAGGAATCTGAAAATCAAAGCAGCCAATGGAAATGAATTACCAGCTCTTAAGGTTTTTACTGAAGGTCTCAGATTCCTTAAAGATGATGCATTACAAACCATTAATGATAGTTCAACTGGTAAAAAGTTTATAGCCACTGATTTCACCTGGGTGCTGACAGTTCCTGCCATCTGGGATCCTTCAGCTAAACAGTTCATGAGAGAAGCTGCAATGCAGGTAACACATATTCAAAAATCTAATCAAGAAAGGACAGTTGTGAAACATTTTCTTATGCTGTGTTTGTTAATATTCCAGGCAGGGATTGTTGAAGAAAGAAATAAAGAAAAACTTATCATTGCTCTGGAACCAGAAGCAGCAGCTCTCTGGTGTAAGCAGCTGCCTGCTGAAGGTTTCGTAGCAGAACATCAAGGGCAAACCAAACTAGAACAATCTCCAGGAACACAATATATTGTTGTTGACTGTGGAGGTATTGATTTATAATATTTATTTTTGCTTATTTACTGTTGTATTGCAAATACACTTTAAGTGTATTTTTGTAAAGAAGATTTCACCTTAAGATTTGTTTTGTGTAAACAGTTTTATTTAAAAAAAATAGCACCTATTTTAGTTTTGTCCAAACACAAATGTTTTTTAGTAGAAAGTTTAGAGACGATTTTTTTCTAAAGGATTTGCTTTTAAATATGTATTAGATTTAGGTTTAAATACTTTCAACGTGAGGTTGGAGGTTGGTCAAGGACCCAAATGCTGGGGAAAACACACATGAAGAGCCAAGTAACGACTATAAACCATGCAATGAGGAATTGCAGAGGTGGTGCATATATAGGGGAACAGAACAAAGAATGGACTAATGAGCTGATATAGAGCAGGTGTGGATAGAAGTAACTAGAAGGGAGCAAGGGGAAAGAAGACAGGCACAAGGGGGCAATAGAGAGCAACTCAAAAAATGAAATAGAAACTCCCTTTTTTTCCCACAATGGGGAAATTGTACTGTTACAGCAAAATGGCAGAAGTGGTCACACAATGTGGACCTTAGAATGTGTATAAAAATAACAATAAATAAACCAAAGATCAACAAAACAGAGACATAGATAACTCAAAACTCAAAGTCCAGAAGGGGAGAAACATAGCACAAAGATAGTTAATCATTAACTGATCTTCTCTCAGCTACAGCTTTTTATGCCTTAAGGAAAATTTTTATGCTGGTAGTGCTGTTAGTTTTGCTTGTTCGCTTTTTTCCACTCCGCATTTTAGGAGGAACCATCGACATCACAGTTCATGAAGTCCTGAAAGGAGGAGCATTAAAAGAACTTCATAAGGCCTCTGGGAACAATCTGGGAGGACAAATTGTGGACCAAAGATTTAAAGAGTTTCTTAGAAAGATATTCTGTAATGGAGTGTGGGATGAATTTGAAAAAAAAACATCCCAATGATGTTAAAAAGATGATGTATGATTTCACACTTTTCAAAAAACAAGATGAAGATGTGAGCATTAGCTGTCCTTATAGCCTTGGGAAGATTGCTCAGGATAAGAAGGCAATGGAGGAGTACTTTGAAAGGGTAGAAGGAGCTTCCTGGGATGAAGGAAGTATAACCATCACTAAAGAGAAACTAAACTCTTTCTTTACAGAGAGTCTGCAGGGCATAACTCAAAGTCTCAAAGAAATCCTTACCAAAGCCCTAAACATTAAGTACATTTTATTAGTAGGGGGCTTTGCTGAGAGCAAGATTCTGCGAAAACATATTGATGATAAGTTTGGGGTTAAGTGTAAAATTCTGTGTCCAGTTAGGCCACAGGAAGCAATCCTAAAAGGAGCTGTAGAGTTCGGAAGAAAGCCACACTTGGTGGCGTCTCGGAAAAGTGCTTTCACTTACGGAGTCAGAGTATCTCGAAGGTTTGACAAGTTCAAGCACAAGGCAGAAAAAAGATTCACCAACAAAGAGGGTGAATGGTGCGGGGATCTGTTCATGAAACTGGTGGAGGCCGATGAGGATGTGGATTGGGATGAAATCAGAACCTTCACCTTATATCCGACCGAGGCACATACGAAGATGATGAACTACAATTTTTACTGCACCAAAAAGACAAGTCCAATATATGTGGATGAGGAGGGAATGGTGAAGCTTGGTTGCTTCCTTCTACACTCTCCAAACACCAAGCGTGGTATGAATCGGGAACTTAAACTAAACATAAAGTTTGGCTTCACAGAAATGACCATAGAAGGAAAAGACCTAGATTCTGATTTAACATCATCAATTGAGCTCGATTTCATGAATAATTAAAAATCTCAAAATATTTTTTGAGTGTAGAGAAGATTGTATTTCATGCATGTCTGCATGTATATCTGATTTTTTTCCTTATACATTTTATTTCTTTGATAGTGTGGAATATCTGTACACTAAAAAACTTTGCACAGCTACTTTCCTAAAATCTGAGATTTAAAACAATTATTTGCATATGAAATTATATTTAACTTAAAACCTAATAGAAATAGCAGTTTAAATGAATATGTAGAACCACGTAAATGTTATTTATTCTTTAGTTCCTCTGTGTTTTTGTGTCTTTATGGTTGCCTTTTTGTTTGTGACTTTACCCGGAGACTGTATTAGAAAAAGTTTTTTTTTAAATAAAATCAATTAACTGTGAGTATTATAATGTCCGTCCCAATTAGCTTATTTTAAAGCTCCAAACTTAACATATCCAGCTAATATTACAATGAATCCAGTTCAGTTGGGTGCTTACCAGTTTGGGTGATTGACTTCAATCATAATAATCACCTTCTTTTACGAACTCCTTAGTTAGTCACTGCCTTTGCAACAATCTCTCAGCCTAAACAGCCACGTATAGACAGAAGATAGAGAGACCAAGAAAGCCATTCAACAGAACAGGGAGATCGGTTGATAAATACAACATTAATATTGGGGTAATAGAAGGATTAATAAATAACCACAGCAAACTGAGAACTACTTACAAGTGATTATTGAGAAGGATCTGTTAGTAACTCTCAGCTTAATGAAAGAGCTGTAGTTTACCTACCATTTGAGGCTGAGTAAAAAAAACAAAAAGCCAAACATTCAATAAGTCGAACATAAACTAAAACAATACCAATACAAAAAAAAGTAGCAACAATGTGGCTCAAAAGCAGGATAAAATATCAAACAGCAGGTGAACTAAACACAGCAGTGCAGAAGACTGATCTCCAAAATAAAATAGGAACAGAGTTTTACAGAGGAGAAAAGTAACAATACAGAAATCAAGTATTCAAGAGAAATGACAAAATAAACACAAAAATGTGTACAACAAAAAATGGAGAAAAATAGTTATCTGATCGATTGTTTTTGTGAAAACACTATCCCTTGAAAGACACTTTTATAGCCTACTTAAACATGTGATTGGAGGACTTTTTTCTGATTATTGCCAAGGTAACATCCCTGCGTAGTGTGTAATCTACCTTGGCTAAAACATGGACAATGAGCAAAGGGATGATTGGTACTTACGCCTCGGATAGAACTTTTGAGGTAGAGGATATTTCATCCCGTATTGTCACCAAAATAGGTGACAATGGCTATGGGTTGGAGCTTTATCATTTTGAGCTGCTGGCTTCAATGTGCTGACTCAGCAATGCTGAGAGCTGCAGAGGAAGAGATGGCTTGCATAGGAGAAATATGTCTGAGGTCATAGGCGAGTACCAGTCTGTCAAAAATCAATTGGCACGTTCAGCGGCAAAGAATCGCTGCAACCACTTCGGTAGCATTGAGCTGGTCTAGGGATTAATATTAAATAAATTGCAAAGAAAAAGTTAAAACATGCACAGTAACATTAAAATAGGATCCCATAAACCAGAAAGTGTATCATGGCATTAGTTACACTTTAAGCTCATTATTTAAAGATAAAGAAAACACATGACACAGGAGAGATCTGATAAAAAGAAAACAAGTTTTTTTTTTTTATCAGTTACCACCACCAAAATTAATATTCAAAGAGACTTCAGTTTTCTGTTTGTATCATTCTTTGTAAAACTAACAAATCATTTAAGAGAGGATTAGATCAATGGTTAAAAGGAGTTGAGTGTGGTTCTAAGTCTTGGCATACTTCACTGATAATTGGAAAATTTGGTGTTAACCATTGAATGACTGTTTATTTTTATTATGATCTTTACCATAAAATTCTTGCCTAATGCTTGATAACAGTCATTGCTGGTAAGGGTGGCACAGACAGTTTTTTTTTATACAGGCCAAGGTTAGTTTGACTGTCAAAAGTTTGGCTTTTGTCTGGTGTGAACTGTACTAAAAACTTTGTGGTGGTTTTTATTCTGCTCAATCATTGATGTTACCAACAGAGCTAATCTGTTTTACTGTAAACAGTTGAAGAGTGGGTATAAAATGTTTATGATACAGCACTAACAGCTTTCTTAACCTCATTGGAATCTTTGAAGTATCATGCAGCTGCAGTTATATAAACTTGAATATCTTTTTTCAATTACACTAATATATAAGATATGGGATATTTTTTTTATTTATTTTTTATTTTTCAACAGAGTTCATTATTTTTTTTGCACAACTTGATTCCCTTAATGTATAAATCTGAATTTTCATGTGAATTGAACGTGAGCTTTTATGCATCTTTTATGCATCAGGCTGTATTTTACCTCTATGATGCATACTACGCTTTGGTTTCTAAGTTTCGAGTTTTGGTCTCATTGTCAACTTTCTTGAAACTTTCTTACAGAAACGGAATTTCCCTTAAAGTTTAATAAAGTATTATTGCATTGATTTAAATGGGAGCAGTAGAAATATGTAGAGAGAATAAAATAAGATATATTACATGAGATGAAAGTGAAGGTTCAAAATTACTATTACTCTTGAACAGAGATGGCAAAAGTACTCACTTTCCGTACTTGAGTAAAAGTACAGATACTTGTGTTAAAAAATACTCTGGTAAAAGTGGAAGTACTGATTAAACTTCTTTACTCAAGTAAAAGTAACAAAGTACAGGCTTGTAAATTTGCTTAAAATATAAAAGTAAAAGTAGAAACCACTTTTTTTCATGCCGTTGCCTACATTTTAAATGGATGTCTGCCAATAGGACTAGATCTCTGTTGTGTTCATTTTCAATCATCTCGTCACCCATACCACTATGCTAACGCCACCGCCACCAAGCTGCAATGATTTGCCGCTAATGAATACCGCCGAATCTGTCGATTCATCTTGTAGTGGTGCATCAAATGCAATGTAGATTCCCATCCAATTAGATTGAATTTGGTATTGATGACGTGAAAAATAATAACGGTAACTCCATTTAAATGATTCAAAACTAAAGTAACGAGCCAATTTTTAAAAATGTAAGGAGTAGAAAGTACAGATATTTGTGTAAAAATGTAAGGAGTAGAAGTAAAAAGTAAAGTAAAAATATCAGAAAAATCTACTTGAGTACAGTAACGAAGTATTTGTACTTCGTTACTTCCCATCTCCGCTCTTGAATGACACAAAGAGGAAATGCCAGGGTCAAACACACATGGGGATCAAAGTAATGAGGAGAAAGGTTTTTATATGGGGGACAGAACAAAGAATGGGCTAAACAGCTGATATGGAGCAGGTGTGGATGGAAGAAACTAGAAGGGAGGTAGGGGAAAGGAGACTGGCACAAGGGGGCAACAGAGAGTAACTCCAAAAATGCAACGCAAGTTTAATATAAGACTAAAGTGAAAAGAAACCAATAACCAACAAAACAGAATGATATAAATGACTGAAAACTCAAAAAGGACCTTAAAAAAAAAACAATAAGTCCAAAATGGGAGAACCATAGAAAAAAAAGGTACCATTGTATTTTTAACCTGTGGTCTTTTGTGTTTATTTAATTCAGTCTGGATTCACTCTTCTTTCAGTAGCACCCAGATGAAAAGAGACACATTTATTTGGTTCGTGATTAATAACTCTGCTAATAGCCATAGTCTAAATAACTAAATTGTTGAAAGACAACTGAAATTTTAACAGTGGGATTCAGGAGTCCAACCTTTTACGCAAGACTAAAAACCCTGGTCAGGTAGCAAATAACAGTTATAATCATTCAGCTGATAATAATTAATCAGCTTTACCCATTTGAATGACCTATTATTTAACTTCCAGTTCTATTTATTCAATATATTCATAATCTACTGGTAAACTTGCACAACATATTCATCCTTCTTCTTCCGCTTGTTCTGTCTGGGTTGCGGTGGGGCCAGTGCCTATCGCCAGCAGTCTATCAGGGTAAAGCGGGGTACACCCTGCACAGGTTGCCAGTCTGTTGCTAGGCAGTGGAATAGAATTTAAAAAAAATTCTGTATTTGAAAAACTGGCATTATAATTTATATCAAAATCAGAATTACTTAATCTCTTCCAGGATATTCTTTTCTTGCAGTGCAACCATTTAAAAATGAGAGAAAAATAAAATTGTAAGTACAATAGAGCATATAAAGAATAATATAATACGACAGAATAAAATAAGGAAAACTTCTACTCATACAGTAAAATTACACCCCTCCCTTATAAAGTGTATTAGAACCACTCCCATATAAACACATCATATCAAATAATATTTAATAAAAAACAATCTCATTATAGAAAAAACAAATAAGCCTTTTAGTTTAAGGATAAAATAAAAGCATAATAAACTTCAACAACACCCTCTAGAGTGCATGACTTTGTTGCACACTATCCTGTAAATAACAAAGTTGGGCTGCTTTTAGAGAAGTATTTTAAAGAATACATGACCAGGTAAAACATTCTTTCACGGGAAAAATATAATTGTTTCAGGCTGCAAATTAGATAAACCAAGCATTTTAAACCTGTTTTCCTTCATTTTTTTTTGTTTAAAAAGCAAATTATGTTAGTAAAAAAAACAACAACAAAAAAACAAAAATATACAAACTGTTGGTTGATGTTGGTGAAGAATCCCACCTAAAAACATAATTCCTTATGCATACTCTTATTCCCTTCTACTGGAGAATCATTATGGTTTAAGGTCAGATGTTTTTTTTTTTTTCTTTCCTCTTGTCATGATCGGTACACGAATGTGACCCAATTATGCAGAACACCACGACACAGGAAACAGATGAAAAGTTAACAGAGTTTATTGAATACAATCCAATGGTAGTATGTTCTGGTATGGTCCTGGGCAACGGGTTCACCGGAGTCTGTGAGGAAGACAGTTAGTTAGCTGGGCTCTTAGCGGTTTGTCCTTTGATAGTCTCTGGTTTGTACCTTGTGGGTCCTTGAATGGATCTTGGAGAGGAAGGTTGTTGGAACTGGAGAGAGTCTGATTAGCTGAGTCCGTTAGCTGCTTCAGCGTCTTGCTTCTGAAAGGTAGCTGACCTTGACTTAGGATCTCCAGCTCTTGGTCCAGAGCTGCAAGAGAATCCAGGGGAAGTCTTCAGGTTTGGCTCTGAGGGCAGGCTCGGTGGGTTAAGCTCTTCCAGAGCTTCACGAAGGAGAATCAGATTTTCCTGGAAAAACAGAGACAAGATTAGGATCCTGTCAGGATCTCAGAGCAAGCAAAGTTTCTCAGAGGTTCAGGGCTTAGGTGCTAACCAACTGGCTCAACACTGCGGCGTTGAGGCAAGGTCTGAAGACAGCTTAAGTAGTGGGTCCTCCTGATGATGGTAACGAGCAGCAGCTGTGCAGAGGGCTCTGCTCAGGAGGATCCACGGCGGACTCTGCTGGAGAAGAGAGGTACTTCTCCAGCCTCCAACAGTACCCCCCCCTCAACGACCGCCCCTTGGCGGTCCGGAGGAAGTAGATTGGCAGGAACGCTCGTACTCCTCGATCAGGGAAGGATCGAGGATGTAAGAGCCGGGAACCCACTGACGGTCTTCAGGTCCGTAGCCCTCCCAGTCGACGAGGTACTGCCAGCCGCGACCTCGCCGACGGGAGTCCACGATGCGACGGACGGTAAATGCAGGATGACCATCGACTTCCAGGGCGGGTGGAGGGGAGTCGGATGGGGGGCACAGAGGGCTAGAGACTACGGGCTTGACCTGAGATACATGAAAGGTGGGATGGATGCGTAGACTCGGAGGTAGCTGGAGACGGACTGCGGAGGGACTGATGACCTGGGAAACTTTAAACGGACCAATGAATCTGGGAGACAGTTTCCGAGACATGCCCTTGAGGGGAATGTCCCGGGTAGACAGCCATACCTCCTGTCCGATGGTGTACTCAGGAGCGGGACGTCTCTTAGAGTCGGCAAAACGTTTGGTGGTTTCTGATGATCTGTTGAGGGTAGTGATGGTTTCCTTCCAAATCCTTTGACAGCGGCGGATGTGTTGGTTGATGGTCCTGACAGATATCTCCCTTTCATCTGCGGGAAAAAGTGGTGGTTGGTATCCATGACTGACCTGAAATGGTGACTGGCCGGTGGAAGCGGATCTCTGGGAGTTATGGGCGTACTCGATCCAAGGGAGATACTGGTTCCAGTCGGTGGGGTTGTTGGAAGTTAGGCAGCGGAGGGTGGATTCAAGGTGCTGGTTCATGCGCTCGGTCTGACCGTTGGATTGTGGATGATAACCTGAAGTCAAAGCAGACTTACAACCCAGAGCTGAACAGAAGGCTTTCCAAACTTGTGAGATAAATTGAGGACCACGGTCTGATAGGATTTCCTGGGGAATGCCATGTAATCTGAAGACGTGTTTCACGAGAAGCTGAGCAGTCTGGAACGCCGAGGGGAGCTTCCTGAGAGGGACTAAATGACAGGACTTGGAAAAACGGTCAACGATGGTGAGTATTGTGGATATACCTCGAGAGACGGGGAGACCAGTGACGAAATCTATGGCAATGTGGGACCATGGACGTGAAGGGATCGGAAGAGGTTGAAGCAGACCAGAGGGTGGCTGATGCGAGGCCTTGTTTCTAGCACAAATGGGGCAGGCCAGCACATATTCCTTTACGTCCCTGTGGAGAGTGGGCCACCAGAAGCGTCTGGTGATGAGAGCGATGGTTCTACTGACTCCAGGGTGAGCCGAGAATTTGGCAGTGTGCATCCATTGAATGAGCCTGGACCTGACGGAAGACGGGACATAAGTTCTGTTAGCCGGACCGTTACCTGGGTCGGGTTCCGTGGCCAGGGCGGAGTTAATGAGATCGGAGATCTCCCAGTTCACGACTCCCACAGTACAAGAGGCCGGGAGGACTGGCTCTGGAGTCTCGGGTTGATCGACGGAGTATAGGCGCGAGAGGGAGTCTGGTTTCACATTCTTTGATCCGGGTCTGTAGGAGATAACGAGATTAAATCTGGAGAAGAAAATGGACCACCTGGATTGACGAGGATTGGCCTGTTTGGCAGACTGAATGCTAGCAAGGTTCTTGTGGTCAGTCCAGACTAGAACAGGGTGCTCAGCTCCCTCTAACCAGTGTCTCCACTCCTCCAACGCCAACTTAATGGCTAATAGTTCTCGATCTCCAACACCGTAGTTCTGTTCTGCTGATGAGAGTCTGCGAGAGAAAAAAGCACATGGATGAATCTTTTGATCTGAGTCGAGTCTCTGGGAAAGGACGGCTCCGACGCCAGAATCCGAAGCATCAACCTCGAGGATGAACTGTTTAGAAAGGTCAGGCTGAATTAACACTGGTGCTCTGGAAAACAATGACTTCAGTTTGTCAAAGGCAGACTGAGCTTCGGGAGTCCATTGAAAATTCCTCTTAACCGAAGTTAAAGAGGTCAGAGGTTGAGCCGTCTGGCTATAATTTCTAATGAAACGACGGTAAAAATTGGCGAACCCCAAAAACCTTTGAAGCTGTTTTCGAGTTTCAGGAATCGGCCAGTCCAATACCGCCTTTATCTTGTCCTCAGCAGGCTTAACCTGCCCGCCCTCGAGCACAAACCCCAAAAATGTCACTGATGGTTGGTGGAATTCACATTTTTCTGCCTTGACGAATAACTTGTTCTCCAGTAGCCTCTGTAACACCAGGCGGACATGTTTCTTGTGATCAGTTAAGTTCCGTGAATAAATGAGTATGTCGTCTATATAGACAAAGACAAACACATTTAAAAAATCTCTGAGAACATCATTCACTAGTGCTTGAAAGCAGGCGGGGGCGTTTGTTAAACCAAAAGGCATCACCAGGTACTCGAACTGACCTAATGGTGTCTTGAAAGCAGTCTTCCATTCATCACCTTCTCTGATTCTGAGGAGATGATATGCGTTTCTCAGATCCAGTTTGGTGAAGACTGTTGCCCCCTGAACTGGTTCAAAAGCTGAGGCTAGGAGAGGTAGAGGGTACTTATTCTTTATAGTGATTTGGTTCAACCCTCTGTAGTCAATGCATGGTCTTAATGAACCATCCTTCTTGCCAACAAAAAAGAAACCAGCACCCAAAGGAGAAGAGGACGGACGAATAATTCCAGCAGCTAAAGACTCGTTAATATACTTCTCCATTGTCTCTCGTTCTGGTTTGGAGATGTTATCTAAACGGCTGCTGGGTAACGGTGCTCCAGGTAACAACTCAATTGCGCAGTCATATGGTCTATGTGGTGGAAGGGACGTAGCACTGACCTTACTGAAGACCGGGGCCAAGTCATGGTACTCAAAGGGGACTGAAGATAGGTCAGGAGAGTCCATCTCCTCCCCCCCTCTAGGAGGCCCCACCACGGGGGCTGCCGACCGAAGACAAGTCTCATGGCATGACGTAGACCATGCTTCCACGTGACGTTCAGTCCAATTAATGCGTGGATTGTGTTTCTCCAGCCATTCGAATCCGAGCACCAACGGGGAACATGCGGAGGGAATGACAAAAAATGTGATAGTTTCACGATGGTTACCTGAGAGGAGGAGCTCGAGGGGTTGAGTTTGATGAGTAACTTGGTGGAGATTTTTCCCATCAATGGCGGAGACACGGATAGGTTGAGAAAGGGGAACAGTTTCAATCATCAACTGTTGAACAAGGTTAGAGTCTATGAGGTTCCGTTCACAGCCTGAGTCAATAAAGGCAGAAAAGGAAAGGTTCTGATTATTACAAAACAAAGTGGCAGGAAGCATCAATCGAGGAGATTTCTTAGAGTTGGTTTGGCCCGCCAGACTCCTCAGATCCTCTGGCGGGCCCTGCCTTTTGATTTAGCCGGGCAGGAAGCAATGAAATGTCCACTTTCACCACAATAGATGCAAAGTCTGCTCAAAAAACGTCTTTGTCTCTCCTCAGGAGTAAGCCGAGTGTGTCCCACCTGCATAGGTTCGACCTCCATACCATCAGAATGTGAAGCCTGAACAGGCAGAGGGAGGGACTGGGCTTTTGGTTGCTCTGTGGGAGGAGAAGAAACAGTCATAAAATTTGAAGCAGATGTAGAGGCATGAGACCCAGAATTTCTTATCTTGGAGCTGTTTCTGGCTCTAATTCTGTTGTCCAATCTAATAGTTAGTTTGATTAGATCCTCAAGGGAGGCTGGCTCGTCGAGAGTTGCCAGTTCGTCTTTTATATTCTCATTTAAGGCCATAAAATAAGCTCCCTTCAGAGCGCTTTGATTCCATCCGGAAGCTGCTGCCTTAACCCGGAATTGATCGAAAAATCAGCCACAGATGAATTTCCCTGCTTAATACTGAAAAGAGCACGAGAGTCAATAGTTTGATCAGTTTCTTGATTAAAAACCTGGGAGAACTCAGAAATGAAATCAGAGTATCGGCAGTTGAGACTTTCATCTGAGGAAAATCTGGCCTGGGCCCACTCCAAAGCTCTTCCTGTTAGTTGAGAGAGAATAAAGGTTACTTTCTTAAAGTCCGTCGAAAAATTGTTGGGAGAGTTCTGGAACAATAATCTGCACTGAAATAAAAATCCTCTGCATTCCTTCATATTACCCGAAAATTTTTCAGGAAGGCTTAGGCGGAACTCTGATGACGTTACTGCTGGTGACCTCGGAGGGGGAACTGGACCCGGAAATGGTTGCGCTGCCGGTGTGGCATTAGCACTGTTCAGGCAGTTAGCAAAATTTTGGATTACTTGGTTCTGTAACTCTATGTGGGTGTTTAACTCACTGAGAGCTTGAACATGTCCATGGATCTGAACCTCCCGTTCTTCCAATAGACGACGGAGGTGGTCTGCTGGGCCTTGTGTTTGGCCGCAGTGTTCTGTCATGATCGGTACACGAATGTGACCCAATTATGCAGAACACCACGACACAGGAAACAGATGAAAAGTTAACAGAGTTTATTGAATACAATCCAATGGTAGTATGTTCTGGTATGGTCCTGGGCAACGGGTTCACCGGAGTCTGTGAGGAAGACAGTTAGTTAGCTGGGCTCTTAGCGGTTTGTCCTTTGATAGTCTCTGGTTTGTACCTTGTGTGTCCTTGAATGGATCTTGGAGAGGAAGGTTGTTGGAACTGGAGAGAGTCTGATTAGCTGAGTCCGTTAGCTGCTTCAGCGTCTTGCTTCTGAAAGGTAGCTGACCTTGACTTAGGATCTCCAGCTCTTGGTCCAGAGCTGCAAGAGAATCCAGGGGAAGTCTTCAGGTTTGGCTCTGAGGGCAGGCTCGGTGGGTTAAGCTCTTCCAGAGCTTCACGAAGGAGAATCAGATTTTCCTGGAAAAACAGAGACAAGATTAGGATCCTGTCAGGATCTCAGAGCAAGCAAAGTTTCTCAGAGGTTCAGGGCTTAGGTGCTAACCAACTGGCTCAACACTGCGGCGTTGAGGCAAGGTCTGAAGACAGCTTAAGTAGTGGGTCCTCCTGATGATGGTAACGAGCAGCAGCTGTGCAGAGGGCTCTGCTCAGGAGGATCCACGGCGGACTCTGCTGGAGAAGAGAGGTACTTCTCCAGCCTCCAACACCTCTATTGCCCACTAGAGGAGAAACAAGTACTGTAGTGAACAGCTTGATACAACAAGCAGGGCTTTCTTAAATAACAGTTGACATATTTTGGTTCTACCAATGTAGAGGCATTGAAAACCTGTTGCAACCTACTCTGGTTCATAGAATACATTTCTTCATTGAAAATGAAGGAATTGAGTGAAACTTAGTTTTATTAGTTTCTTCTGACATACAGTGTATAGTACATGTTGCAGCTATGTTATTATCAATCTATCCATTTTCCATCACTCTTATCCGAAGCGGGGCACAAGGGGTGTTGGTACCTTTCGCCAGCTGTTATTATTATCTATCGCTATTACATTTATAATAAACTGGCCAAATTTCCATTAATAAATGAGTAAGATGGTATTTCTTTCTCATCGCTATAAATTAATAATTGTAATTACACTTAATAACAAAAACTTAAATGGATAGAAATTTGTTTTCTTATGTTTTCTTTTTCACAGTTTTCTTTCCTGCAGTGAGTGTAATTTTCCAGCAGAGAGCAGAGCAGCACTGTGAAACATTCTCAAGAAGAGTAAATCAATACCATTATCAAGGAGTTGTCAGACAGGTTTATTCATTAGAAAGCAAGACCATGGATAAAAAAGCTAGATGTTTAAGCAGCAACAATTTTTTAGACATTGTTTTTCAAATTTTAAAGCACAGTTTTGATTCAACAGATCTTTTCCAAATACCTACCTCTATAGATTTACATTTGGAGCTTTACAAGCTTTAATATATTTTATTGGGATTATATGGGAACATTTCACAACAAAGCAGTACATACATCAAATGGGAGTGATAATTCCACTACTGTTTCTTTTTTAATCGTGATTTAAAAATAAATAAGCACAAGTCACATTAGACAGAACATTCCTGTTTGTGGAGGCCTAGGCTGGTAGATGGTGGAGGTGTCGTTGGAGGGCTAACAGGCAGACTTATGGAGGAACAGAGGAGCAGCGGAGTGGAGCAAACTGTCAACTGGGTCTCTGGAAGAGGTAGGTGTTCTGATAAGGTGAGCAGTGTAACTCTCAGCGTCACAAGAGGAATCCTTCCAGGGCTTGAAGGACCAGATACATTTCAGAGGATCTGTAGAATTCCCAAAACTGGCAAACACTCTGGCGAAGAGGTGGTGACAGTCAGCTGCTCGAATACTCCTGTGAGGTGATGACCAATGCGCTGCAGGTGTGGGTAATTAAGACAAGAAAGGAAGCCCTCCAGGACAGAAGTGAACCAATGGCACCATCTGGTGTATGAATGGTGAAACTGAAAAAGAACACAAAACTACCCCCACAAACTGGAACCACAACAAGATGTTGAAACTTTGTAGTAATAGTTATTTATAAAGTTATACAGGCTTATTTTTGCTGATGTGCAGGAAGGGTGTACAGCTTGCTGCTTCTAGGGTTTTTCTCAAGTGATCGTTTGGTAATAGATGGGGACATCCTGTATATCAGGAAATAATTACAGTTAATTACTTTGATGTGGCTGATCATCAAAGATTGGTCACACAAAGGCCAATGCATAGGCCTGATAAGGCACATGAGGAAAAGTGCATTGCAGTTAGCCTGGCGAGCCAGACAGATTGATAAAGGGCATAAGTCATGTTCGTTTGGTTCTCCAAAGACTTCTCGAAAACAAACTTTTTGTCAAGGCTGAAAAATGTGAATTTCACCAACCTTCTGTCACCTTTCTAGGATTTGTGCTCGAGGGCGGGCAGGTGAAGCCATCGGAGGACAAGATTAAAGCAGTTCTGGACTGGCCTACCCCTGAGAATAGCAAGCAACTCCAAAGGTTTTTGGGTTTCACAAATTTTTACAGGGGATTCATAAGGAATTACAGTCAGACAGCCCAGCCACTCACTGCTTTGACTTCTGTCAAGAGAACTTTCCAATGGTCTGCTGAGGATGATGTCGCATTCAATAAACTCAAGGCTCTTTTTTCCAGTGCACTCATTCTTATTCAACCTGATCCCTCTAAACAGTTCATTTTAGAGGTGGATGCATAAGACTCTGGAGTGGGAGCAGTCTTATCCCAGCAATCTGATTCTGATCACAAGACTCACCCATGCACCTTCTTTTCTCACAGGCTTTCTTCAGCTGAGCAAAACTACGATGTTGGCGATAGAGAACTTCTGGCTATCAAATTGGCTCTGGAGGAGTGGCGGCATTGGCTAGAGGGCGCAGAACACCCCGTGTTGGTATGGACTGACCACAAAAACCTATCCTATATCCAGTCTGTCAAAAGATCAAACCCACGTCAATCCCGTTGGTCTCTGTTCTTTTCTTGGTTTAACCTGATAATTTCCTAATGACCCGGATCCAAGAATGTTAAACCTGACTCTCTTTCTCGCCTGTACTCACCTGATAAACCTGAAACACCTGATTCTGTCCTTCCTGCCAGCTGCACCGTAGCAACCGTTTCCTGGGAAATCTCCGACCTGATAAATCTTGCACTTGTTTCTGAACCTGACCCAGGAAATGGACCTCCAAACCGAAAGTACGTACCCACCTCTGTAAGATCTCGACTAATCCATTGGATGCATTCTGCCAAGTTTTCAGCCCATCCAGGTGTTATCAGAATCTCATCAGCTTCCTTCTGGTCTGCTTCACCCCTTACCTGTTCCGTCTCGTCCCTGGTCCCACATAGCAGTGGATTTTGTAACCGGCCTCCCTGTCTCCAAGGGTATGACTACAGTACTCACAATCATTGATCGCTTCTCTAAGACCTGCCATCTTGTTCCCCTCAGGAAGCTCCTAACAGCCTTCCAAACAGCTCAACTGTTCATAAAACACGTTTTCCGACTCCATGGCATCCCTCAGGAGATCCTGTCTTACAGAGGCCCCCAGTTCACAGCTTAGGTCTGGAAGAACTTCTGCTCTGCACTTAACTCCAAAATATCACTTTCCTCAGGTTACCACCCTCAATCCAATGGCCAGACAGAAAGAATGAATCAAGAACTAGAATCTACTCTCCGTTGTCTGACTTCCACCAACCCGACCGATTGGAGTCAATTCCTACCCTGGGTAGAGTATGCTCACAATTCTCATAAATCACCTGCAACCGGTCTGTCTCCATTTGAAATCTCCCTAGGTTACCAGCCACCACTCTTTCCTGCCGATGAAAAAGAAATCACTGTTCCGTCTGTACACCATCACATCCGCAGCTCCCATAAGATCTGGAAAGACACCATCTCAGCCCTGAACCGGACATCTGCACAAAACAAAAGATTCTCTGACCTTAAATGACGCCCAGCTCCAATCTACTCTCCCGGACAACAGGTTTGGCTTTCCACAAGAGATATTCCCCTCAAATCCATGTCCCGCAAACTCTCTCCCAGGTTCATTGGTCCATACAAAATAGCCTCAGTCATCAACCCGTCTGCCGTTCGCCTGCATCTGCCACCTTCTCTCCGAATTTATCCGACATTCCACGTCTTGCAAATCAAGCCTGTTCTGACCAGCCCTTTGTGCCCTCCGTCCGACTCCCCTCCACCCGCCCGGGACATTGATAGTCACCCTGCCTTCACCGTTCACCAGATCTTGGACTCCAGTCGCCGGGGCCGTGGTTGGCAGTACCCGTCGACTGGGAGGGCTATGGTCCGGAGGACCGCACCTGGGTTCCGGGATCCTTCATCCTGGATTCCTCCCTGATCGACGACTACCGTGAGTCTCTGCCTTCTACATCCTCTGGACCACCAGGAGGCGGTCGTTGAGGGGGGGTACTGTTGGGATCTGGAGGTCTGTCCACCTTTCTCCAGCAGAGGGCGCCCTAGGTCTCCTGAAACTGAAGCTGACGACCACACCTGCGGCTCATTGGCTTATCAGGAGACCAGCATTTAAGCAGCGGCAGGACAACACTCCAGTGCCAGAGTGTTAAGCCAGTTAGGGTTAGCAAGCCTGAGCCAACCAGCCTGTCTGATTCTCTGACTCCCCTGAAAACCTGATTCTGAACCTAACCAGTTTTTGTCCTCTCTGCTTCCTAGGAAGAATTTGACTGAACATTGGAACTCTGGAAGAGTTTCTCAGCTGAAACTTGCCTGCCTGCTCTCAGAAGCACATCTGTGGATTAAACTATCTGAACCTGCCTGTCCGCTCTCAAGAAGAGAACTGGAAGAAACTCAGAACTTGAACACTGACAAGTCTGAAGTCGAGCCCTGCCGTTGCCTAGCCCTCTGCCGACCATCTGCCTCTGGACCCTCCTGGTTCCCTCCCTCTGCTGCTCAGCCTGAATCACATTACAGGTACAGACCTGCACCACTCCTCTGACTAGATCAACTGCATCCTGGCTAACCTAACTATCCCTCTCTGCAGAGAACCCTGTGCGATCAGTCCTAGATCTGTTTCCCAGCATTCAGTTTATTAACTTGTGTTTTCTCAATAAACAGTCAAACTTTTCATCTGACTCCATGTGTGTTCTGCTTGTGGGTTAGGAACCTTAATCCAGGGGCGTTGCTAGGCACAAAGCTTTACTGGGGCACTGGCCCCCTACCGCATATGCCCCTCCTTCCATACACAAATACAGACAAGCACACTGCCCCACCCTGATACATTCCTACCAAAATTACCAGTTGAGATATTAATAAGTGTAAGTGTGTAAGTGTTTTAACAAACATGAACATTTTCAACATTGCAGCTATAAAAAAATAAGACATCACCAACTTTGACAAATAAAAAGCTTCCTTATACACATTCCGAAGTAATCATTAATTTCTAGGTTTCAGAGTTTTAGTTCAGGTGAAAGTTTAACTCAACATGAACTAAGTTTTTTGAGCATTAAAGTGTACCTCCTATTTTTCATTTTTCGCAAAGCGGTCAATCACTTGACTGTGACTCAGCTTAGAAAGTTCTTCTTTTTCAACTGATAAAATAGCAAGATGATGGAGCCTGTCTTGTACCATTGTGCACCTCAGCCAAGTGTGGATCCTTCTCATCACACTGAATGACCTTTCACAACTACAGCTGTAGACTGGGATGGTGAGGGAGATCTGGATGACCTGCGTTAGTGTTGGGAATATGATGTTATCAAGCAAGTTGAAAACACACTGCATATCCTTGATGATAAGGCTTTCTTTATCAACCAGAAAAAGCTTTCAAACTATTTTGAATTAAATGTAAGTTTTTTTTACTCCAAATTGGTCCTGGGGATAGTGGGACAACTTCACTTGTTTAGGACCATCATGCTTTCCCCCTAAGTCACTAATGTCCCCTTCTTGTTTGTAGATGCTGGTTGTTGCATCCTCATCACCTTCATGGTCCTGTCTCTCCTGTCTTACACCTGTCTTTTGCCTGTCAGTCTCGCCTCCTCCTCCCTTTCCTACTCCAGCACCTTCATTCTCATTCTCTACAGCAACATTAAAAAACCTAAATTTATATTTATGTAAATATCAGTCATATTGCTTATAATGTTCCTAATGTAACTGCTTAGCTTAAATCACTAATTCATCACGGGACCTTACCTCCCTCTCTCTCATCTTTTTTTACTGCTTCCCTGTCTCTGCTTCGTGTGAGGAATTTCCTGATATCCATCTACAAACCAATGCAGTAACTTTCAGTTAGTAGCCTATAAATCATATGGTTTCACTGGGAAAATAATAAAATTGACAGGTAAGAAACGTTACCAGAACTAAAAATGCGTCGTGGCCGCACAGTGTCCCATCCAACTCAGTTGAGAGCAGCGCGTTAGTTTACCTGCAGTTCATGCAGTCACATGCGCGGACGTGGGGGCGCTAATTCATCCTCAATTTGGAGTTAACAAAACACTTGCTATGCATTTGAGTAGAAATATACGTCTCCTCCCGTTGGAATTATCTAAATTGATTCATAAAAAAAAAATGTATTACCTTTGCAAATATTCACGAGATTTATACTGGGGCACGTGCCCCAGTAAATGGGGTCTGGCGACGCCGATGCCTTAATCCCATCATGACAGTAATGACTCTTCTCAATAATTACCAGGTAGTATTACCTCTCAAGATAATTACATTATATGTCACATAACAGCTTCCAACTTTTTATATCAGCTGGCAGTGATATACTTGTGAGAAGAAAAAATATTTCCCAAAATATATTTTTCTCTTAACAGAGGAATGAACAAAGTTTAAACATAATCTGGCCTCTGATTTCAAAATCCTGAACTCAAGAGTCCTTGACTGCTGTCTCTGCAAATATGTACAAAACTGCTGCAAGGTCTGGCAGTGACAGGGAGAGCGTTTCAAGCTTAACAATTCGGATTTTCCTTGATTTAATCTGATGTTGGTGATTCATCTGAAAAAGACGTCTACGCCTTGATCCAGACTTAATGACCACTAATGAGGGTAGGAATGTAGACTGTCTGGTAAATCAAGAGCATTGCCTTTTTGCCCAGCCCTCCTTTTACCACAACAGAATGGTGCAGCTTCTGTATTATTATTAATTTCTTCCGTCACTCACAACGCAGTACCTCAAGATATGTAACCTTCTCACAATCTGAAGGGACTAGTCACCTTTTTCTGGTTGAGAACTATGGCCTTGGCTCAAAAAATGTTGTTATTTACAGTCAGCAGCTCCCCATTCCCACTAAAAATGGTTCTAGCAAAACATTGCTTCCCCCTCTGGAGGTGCCATTCATTTCCCCAGCCTTACCCCAATTTGAGAGAAACTCTCCAGGAGGTGGGAGTGCATTCCTGACTGAGAGGTTTGCCCGATGTTACCAGCAAACCCTTACTATTTATTTGGGCCGATGAGGCTTCCTCCTTTTCTGGTGTAACTACTGTAGCTCAGCACGAGATTGTGACTGGTGGACATGTCTGACTCTTTCTTCACTAAAGTGTCAAAGATATGGAACTGAAGGTCAGAATATATAATTCACTAGTCAATCATTAACCTGGCGCCAAGTGCACTTATGGACATCCTTATTTTTTAACACAGTGTTCATTCTGGAATAGGTTTGCTTAGTATACCAATATTGGTTTAATACTAGGGTACTGCAGCATTTAAAACGGTACTAGACTGTATCTGGTTGGAAACCATTTGCAGCAATGCCTGCCACAGTGTGATTTAGTTTTGTGATAAAGATTTAAGGCCTTTTTTTTATTCATTTGAAGTGTTGTTGACAAAAAAAAATAGTCTGATTGACTGATGCAATTTTGCCTTAGTGTGTATCTGCTGTCAATAATGTCCTGTGGTATGAACTGAAATGCTGGACCCAATCAAATTAGTCTGTGAGGCAATCAAAAATTTTTACGAGTTGGAAAATAGATGATAAATTGCATGCATTCTATCGCTTGCTTTTTAGATCACAAAGATGACCAGATATAACTGTGACTTGCACAGAATTGCTTATGATAACAGAGAAAATGTACATGTAAGCAAGAATGTGAAACTTTTATCATTCCAGCTAAAAGTTATGACACTGTTTATCTTTTGTTAACTAACCAGTATCTTGCAAATCTTATCTCATGATAGTTACTAAAGCTGATATTATAGTTTTACTTCACATGCTAGACTTGACACTCTGAACTTGTGAGTATCATCAACATGTTGTTAAGGTATAATCAAACTTTTTATATTGGGTGCCAGTAAAGGATGGTAAAACAATATTATAATGTAGATAATTTCTCAGACTTCCCAAAAGACATATTTCAAAAGTGAACAAGGTCTCAAATGCATTTTAACTGCATTAATTGTTCATATTACATTTTTGGGATAAAATAATACCCAGAAGGCAATATAAATGCTTTTAGCTTTAACAAATGTGATTAAAGCAGGTAAAAATAGATTTAAAAAAAAATGAAAAATAGACCTATTCAAAAAGTTTTGACTCTGCAGATATGATATACTGTAGCTGAAGAACATTGTAGTGTATTATATACATTTTAATTAAATTAGATATGTAAGGTCTCAAATGTAATAGGGAGAACATATCCATTTTCAAATTATATATTTTCATTTGAAAGACCACATCCATAATCAAAAAACTTTCATTGAGTTTTTAATATTACTTTTCAAGAATGCAATTTAGATGATTTTGAAACACATATTTTTTAAATCTTATTCTGTATTCCTTTTTTCAGGAAACATTAACTATTTTTTTTTTCATGTCTTTTGCTGAAGATCCCTGTGTGTCCTCAAAAAACAAGACAATTTTACATCATTCTTAAATAGGTCATAGAATGATTATATAGAGTATTTGGTGTTGGTCCTTAAGGTCTCTGATTAGGGTGTATAACATTGGTTGGGCTGAAAATTGTGTATTCTCTGTTCTATGCGCCCTAGAATGAAACAACAGGTTTTCTTCCTTTGATAGTATGCTCATGAATATTTAGATGAGCTGTCCGCCGATTGAGCAAAGACGCATCATAGCAACAAGCACTCAGTGACAGAAACATTGAAATTGTTGATATGTTTAGGGTGACCAGACGTCCTCTTTTTCCCGCACATCTCCTACTTTCCGGGGGGGGGGGGGGGGGGGTTCAAAAGTCCTTCGGGATTTTCGTCGACTACAGTGCAGCACGTAGTCGAAACACACCAGGCACTTAAACTGAGCCGTCAGCTCCGGAGCTGGTCAGGGATCCAGCGGGGGACAAAGATAGATAGATAGATAGATAGATAGATAGATAGATAGATAGATAGATAGATAGATAGATAGATAGATAGATAGATAGATAGATAGATAGATAGATAGATAGATAGATAGATAGATAGATAGATAGATAGATAGATAGCATTTATTGTCACTGAACAGAATTCAACGAAATTTCCATTGCAGCTCCCGTGCAAAAGGTCAAATATATACAGTATAAATAAGCAAACACACAATAATAATAATAACAATACATACAACTAAATTAACTAAAGGCACTCAGCCATGCCAAAGAAGTAGCAGCAGGTCCAATTATGGCAAAATACAGATAATGTGACAGTGCAAAGTGCAGAACAATGTGGCTGTGTGTGTGTGTGTGTGTGTGTGTGTGGGGGGGGGGGGGGGGGGGGGGGGGGGGGGTTCAAAATCCTTCGGGATTTTCGTCGACTACAGTGCAGCACGTAGTCGAAACACACCAGGCACTTAAACTGAGCCGTCAGCTCCGGAGCTGGTCAGGGATCCAGCGGGGGACAAAGATAGATAGATAGATAGATAGATAGATAGATAGATAGATAGATAGATAGATAGATAGATAGATAGATAGATAGATAGATAGATAGATAGATAGATAGATAGATAGATAGATAGATAGATAGATAGATAGCATTTATTGTCACTGAACAGAATTCAACGAAATTTCCATTGCAGCTCCCGTGCAAAAGGTCAAATATATACAGTATAAATAAGCAAACACACAATAATAATAATAACAATACATACAACTAAATTAACTAAAGGCACTCAGCCATGCCAAAGAAGTAGCAGCAGGTCCAATTATGGCAAAATACAGATAATGTGACAGTGCAAAGTGCAGAACAATGTGGCTGTGTGTGTGTGTGTGTGTGTGTGTGTGGGGGGGGGGGGGGGGGGGGAATCGACCAAACCCGACCCGCTGACAGTAATCTGGACACAGGCGGTCCCGTGCTTCCCCCCACCAGCTTTACCCCTGCCCCTCCTCTGGCTGAGGATGGGCGGCTCATGGCTATCTACTAAGGTTAGCAGCCCAAAAGTCGACACCTCATCCCGCCCCCAAAACAAACAAAAAAATAAGAAAAGTTTACTCCATTTAAGAAACCCAAATCTGGTCACCCTAGATATGCTACCATTGCTATCAACAGCTTAGCCACAAAATAGTACTTACAGCTTCACGTTGTGAAGGCCTTACTGTTGGATCAGCCCCTCGTTTCAGTAAAACAAGTTTAGCAAATCCTGCTTTGAACTGTCCAATGTTTTGAAAGATGTCTTCGGTAAAATGCTTAGAGCAAATGAGCAGCTGAGCATCAACCTTTGCAGGGATATTCTGATAGACAAAAGTCTTTGAAGCTTTGGGAAGTGAAAAATGTTCCCTTTCTCATTGCAGCCTGGAACACAGCATTAACGCCCGTGATTCTGGCTCATTTTCAATAGAGAAACCCAACTGTAGGCTAAACACCTAAACTAGTGTCTTACATCTTTGCGACCTCTATTCATGTTCTTGGGCCAGTGAACCACTTGGCTGGTCTGTATGTAAATTTTGGGGCGTGACAAAAGTACAGGCCAGAACCAAATAAGGCACCATCCCCGAGTTTACATACACTCTAGGCTTCGTTTGGATTCGCCCGTTTTATGGTGGAGGTTTGGAATTGTGAGATTTGCATAGAAAGGAGGTGTTGATGGGGTTTGAACTTCTCTGTATGTCCATTTCACCCACTGTAATATTATTACTCATCTATGACAATGTAAACTCAGTTTTGCATTCTATGACCCCTTTAAGTAGGTTGCTATGGAGGCTGCAATTCCTACTGTAAGTTCACAACCTTCACTGACTGTCCCTGTTTTGTGAAAAATGCACAATTAAGGGAAAGCATCCACATTTATTTGCATTTTAATGACATGTCTACCATGACGTATTGTATGAATAACATATGTATAATCTTCCATTTGGTAATGAAGACAATTTTCACCCTACTATTTTTGCCAAAGATGCTCCTCAGAAGAAGGCAGAATATCATTGTCATTATCATTGTCAAAGCATAAGAGCTGTTTTTTGGTTAGTGTTGTGCAGGTACTGTTGTGTATTAATCTGCACTAATGATAAGATAAAATAAAGTTAATGTTTTATAAGTTTAAAGTTGTTTTCACAAATACTGTTATAAGAGCCATTCAAGGCCAAAAGGAGAAAAACAGAGCAGTGAGTATGTGTAACTGTTGCACCTGGCCCCAAGAGGAGGGTAATCTGCAGGAAAACGCAGGGTTGAGGCCCCTTAGTGATAAGAAGCACACTCATTAAAAATGAAATATTTGACATCTCAAGGTTGCCCAGCTCAGCAAAATTTGGCCATACAACTTGTGATAAATAGAGTTGTTATTTTCAAGGCACACGGAGCGCTAATGGTCCCAGAAAGGGTGATGCTTTGACTAAGACACGAGGGGGGAGCAGTAGGCCAGACTGACATGGCTTGAAGCAAGGAAAGGATGTGTTCTAACATGTTTGTGATTAAACTGTCATAAGTTTCTGATTTGAATGCCCCAGATGTTTTCATGGCCTGAGAGATTGCTCTCACAAGAATGAGATGTGTCTATGAATGTCACTGTGATTTGCAAATAAATATCAATATGACCTTTACCAAAGACTGAAATATGTTCTGAAGGGGGTTTTCCACCGATAAGAAATGTATAAAAGGGAGCTGGCTTCACCATTTGTTCAGCTTCGGCTCACCGGTGACCAGCTCAGTGTGAATGTGTTGTGTTTAGCAATAAACACACTGGACCCGGACTCAGCTGCCTCTGCCTAAAATTTTTTGATCTTTGTTTGAGACTTTTTCTGCTTTTTAAGAACTTTGAATTTTTATAAAACTTAGCTTCAATTTTAAGTCTTCAAGAAGAGAATTATAGACGACAGTACCAGGGACATGTCTGTCTGGTTTTGACAAGTAGATGCTAGGCAGGGTACGGGAGACAAGTGGTCATTCAAGCTTAATGTAACTTGCACTTCTACGCCAAGTTTTGGTGCCTGGGGATCTAAACTGCTCATTAATGTGTGGTCTTACTGCTGAGGGTCTTTGCAGCAAGTCCTGCAAAATGGGAGGTTGCAGCATTTGAGGTTCAGTGATCTTCGCCTCATCTTGCGCCTCTTTGTCCTGGGAGCTTTGCTACTGCTGATTTGTTTCACTGATATACAGTCACTGATCAAAAGCCCACTTAATTACACTTACCTACATGCAAACATTCACACATGTTCTAGTTGGTAAAAATCAAACAAGTACAGGATATTTAAAGAACTTTGAAGAAAAGAATGATCATAATGTCTTAGGACAACATGGGAGTAAGGTTATTAAAAACTACTGTGTTACTGCATAAAAAACTATATCTTACAAGGGACGAGGCTGATAAATGGTTATAGTAATATTTTTCCTTACAAACATTATAAAGTTATAAAAACATCTCAAGCCACATTAAAGGATGTAGATCGTTTGCTATCTAGCAAATATAGTCCTAATAATCTTCCCACTTTGAATTTTGAACAGCAGCATGTTGCTGCAAATCTTAAGTGAATTATGGATTGATACTTTAGAGAAGAATTGCCACCAGTATATGTACATGCTTTCTTTACTACTGTTTATTTTGTTTTGTTTTTATAAAAAATAAAAATAAAAAAAAATATTGGAGAAAGGCAGAAGAGAGCCTAGCAGGTAATCAAGTCAATCACAGAAAAAGTCAACATTGCAATAGTCAGTTCTTTTTTAAATGTTATCCAAATGTAATCTTAAAAAGAAAAAAATAACTGATATAACTTACTATTTAACTTATGTCAGTTATCATATAAATTTGTGTATGTCTACAATTAGAGTGGAAATACAATATTGTAAAAGTGCATAGAGAGTGAATGTCATGATCATGGCTCTGGGACCTGCCCTAATTGGTGATTTCACCTACCTGCCTAACCTTTTACTAGATATTACTCATCTTATCCATGTGCTCCTGCTGCTTTATATAGTACTTATTCCTCTCTATTTGTGCCAGATCATTGACTTTGAGTATGACTTGGAGATTGTGTTTTTGACTTGGATGCCTTAGTTCACGTTTTAGTTTTCAGAGGCCAGGGGTGAGTTTTTTTTCTATTTCGTAGTGTTCCTGTTCATGTTCCGTCTCTTCTTTACTAAGCGTGCCCTGTTCCTTTCCAGTGGAGAGAACTACTTTTAGCATACCGTAGTTTTCCTGATATCTGGCCTTGTTCTGCCTTTCAGCTACTGTACTTGCCTGTTACCACTCCTTGCTGGGCTGCGGACTTCGGGATCTCTGAGCCTTCCTGTTCGGAGCGGTTTCCCTGACCCGACTCGGATTCTTGCTTGCGCTCTGGGCTACAGTATCTGGTTCACACTGGGTGCCGCCTGCCGCATTTCGTTGGCAGTTAATCAGCTGGATCCTACCTCACTCTAAGGAGATTAACTGAACTGTTGTACCAGCTAAATGACTCACATGGATAATCATCTTCTGTTAGATTATCATGGTCACTTACCTGTGTTTCTCTCTAACCAGAGTTGCCAGTGATGGTCGGTGCCCCGCCTACCTCCACTGCCACTGCTGATCCACTGCTCTGTTTTATAAATAAACACCTTTTAAGCAATCTCTGTCTGTCTCGCCTCGAATTCTGGGTCCTACCATCTGAGCTCTTTACAGTGAACAAGGAATTACTAAGCCAATTAGTACCTCACAGTTAAGTTGTGAAAATAATGAAGAAAGATCCAGAGTGCATACATGCAAAAAGATATTTATTTCCAAGATTCAAATGTGCTCAGAATACAGTATGAACAATGGTGGTCACCAAAGTGAAATTTAAAGCAGGGCAGGAATTCAAATGTTGCTGAAAAAATGCATCACTAAATGTCCTTATTGATACTAGTGACAGCAATTCCATGATTAGCCCCTACAGTCTAAGTAAAAATGACATTATGTATAGATACAGTATAATGATTAATCTATACCTTTAAAAAACATGGCCTTGATGCTGTGTTCCTTTTGCATTTTTTTTCACATTAATCTTTTCATAGAAGGTAATGGTGAGGATTAACTTGAACTTAGTTTCTGTTGAGTTTTGCAGCAGAGTTAGGCTTTATTACCGTATTTTCACGACTATAAGGCGCATATAAACGTCTTTTTTTCCCCTCAAAATGTGCAGCGCGCCCTATAGTGCGGTGCGCCCTATATGTGTTGTTACTGCGGACGTTTGAGACCACAATGAGAACATTAAAGGGGGAAGTGTGTGCGTGGATTGTGTATAAAAGAACAGGTATGTTCTTTATGCAGAACTCCTCATCTCCTCATTGAGGAGATGATGAAAGAGTGGCTGAGGGAGTTGTATGTAAGGAGACCAGGTGGTTTTTTCCACGCATCACCATCACTGTTAATCTGTGACTCCATGCGTGCCCATCTCACAGCAGATGTGAAAAACATGGTGAAACAAATGACCGTTGTGCTTGCTGTTATTCCGGGAGGTCTGACAAAGGAACTTCAATCGCTCGACATCGGTGTGAACCTGCCGTTCAAAGTAATGCTGCTTTCACACCGGACGCAGCAAAATCGCGTCTGCTGCTTCATTTTTGCTGCTTGTACCAGTTAGTTCTGACGCGCGGCTGAATCAGCTTTGCAGCTTCAGCTGCGCGGTGCAAAAGTGTGTCTGGCGCGTGTTGGGCGGAGCTACTCTATCCTTTCTTTGCCTTGCAGCTATATTTGCTGTGATCAGTGGAAATAAAGTAGTTTTAATATGTTTTAAGGGAGAAAGTCCACCTGAAAACTTAATCATTGCAGTCAGTTCATCCAAATTACTGTCCTGCCTTCTAATATTAGTTCTGTCGGAGCCGCTCAGACCCCCACATACAGCGGTGCGCTGTCAGTAGGAATCCCATTCAACAGCAGCCTCTGGCCGGGTCGCCTCCTCGCTGTTCACCCGGGCAGCTGGTAGGTGTTTTTCATCTAAATAATCTAAACTGCAGGCACCAGGATAATAAAAGCGAACATATTCTGCCAGCAGATTTCTGCATTTTAAGTTAATTAATGCTTCAATAAACTGTTTCAGAGGAGTGATCACAGCGCTCTGTGTCATCAGCGATGTGTCTGTCTCACGGCCAGCTCCCAGGTTTGATTAATACTTTGTAATAAATACATGAATAAAGCACAAACATACTCAGTTTTGCTCCCGCTCTATTTTTAAATACGCAGTAGAGGTATTTCAACGTAGTAGAGGACATGTACCTGTATATAAAACCCGCGCCCTATAGTCCGATGCGCCTTATGTGTGTGTTAAATACAGTAATGGCACACATAACTGAGACTGCGCCTTTTAGTACGGTGCGCCTTATGGTCTTGAAAATACGGTAAGTAGCTGCGTCAAATTCTATTAGTTTTATGGTTCTGCCAGCAGATGGCTTATACATCCATTTATATGTGCAGGGTGTGCTGGGTTCTGTAATTCTATTTAGGTTAAAAAAAGGACATTATGAATAATGTTTTTTTTTTGTCTCTTTGTATAGGCTAATAACATGACTTTGCCTGTTTAAGGTCATAAAACACAAAGGTTCTATATCAGAACTAGCTACATAACTATACACTACAGCTGAAACGTGCTTTGGAATAAGGTCACACCACCTTAAGCAGCTTTGCTACACAAGTTCTTTGGAAGTATATGCCAAGTATCCTTTCCTGGAGTGTGATTTTCCCAGTCTGGTTGAATAGTTGGGTTGTTTAAAGCCATCAATTGACCCAGCCATGAGCATTCAGATAACAAATCCTTCATTATGTCCTCAGTGTTAATGCTTGTGCATTTCTGGTCCAAAACCTATGGAAAATAAAATATTTATCTTTGTGTGTAAGTATCAATAAAAAAAAGATCAAAAACTTTCTGTGAGAAAAAAATGAAGCTTCAAAATATGGTGTAAGTTAACATTAAGTAGTGTATTGGCAGCATTTAAAATGTCTGCAATTAAGAACAAACCTCATAAACATGGTTACGTGTGTGGTACAGAGCCAGCTGAAAATCCTGAGCAGCAGACTGTTTAAGCTGTGTCAACTGAAAAAATAGTTGAAATTAGTAAAACACACATAACCCACTTAAAGACAATAGTGTTCATGAGTTGTACCTTTTGCAAAACTTCATCACTCAGGTTTTCTTCATCAATCAATTTATTCATTTGTTGCCTTAGATCAGACACTTTACTTTTTGCATTTTCAAAAGCATCCTGAAACAGAATTTAGCTTAAATTAGAGAAATCTCCATGAAAAGTACACAGATTGTAATTACACAATACATGTAAGTAGTCATCAAATTGCTTCTGTGTCATTAATATCCAATTGTAAAAGAATAGCAAAAAGCTGATACAAAGGTTTTCAAAGGCTTTGTCATCTATGGTACTTTTTAAATATTTTAAAAATGAGCAAAAGTCATTTTCACACTAATTTTGGATATGTCATTTTAGAGAAGAGGACTGGATATACCAATATCCCATAGTAGGTATAACATTGTGCCCATGAGTGTATAGGAAAGCTTGTGGACGCAAAGAAAACTAGAGAAACATTAAGCTAAATAATGGTAAACCAAAACAGTTTCCAAAGCATACATTTTTGTTTAAGCTTTTAGGTTTATTATACAATTATACTTCCTATTAAACATTTTTTTATAGGTCTATGGCCCATACAAAACATATTTCTTATGTTTTTTGCACAAAATCATTCTTATCATTTAGATAATGAGATTTTATAGACCAAGGCTAGAAACAATGGTTCCCCTCATCTACATTACTGATCCTGAGTCAGACCCAGAAGGGGAAGAAGTGGAGTGTCCAGCACAACCAGCAACAATGCAGCAAGTAATTCCCTAATGGTACGTATGTGCGATTTTGCCACAGGGCAACCACTTAAATACTATATCTGGTCATATATACAATACTAGTTGTGTATATCTTTTTAGTTGCAGTCTAGAATAGGAAAAGTTTAAGTAGGAGATGAAAGGGATGTTTGATTCCTGTGTTCATGGTTGGAAAATGAGTTCACTTTGAGATTCTGGCTCTGATTTTAAGAAGCTATTATCCATGTTTCACTGATCTTTTATATCACTATACACTCAGAAAGTCTCTGAATGCTGGTGAGCAAAGTCTACTTATTATGCTGAGCAAAAGGCTAAAGGTGACAGAGAGTACTGTATGCTGATATTGCTGCCAAACACTGGAATTCCCTGAATCTGAGAACTGTGGACTTATTTACTATATGTCATTTAAAAAGCAGCTTAAATCATTTGTCGGCTGAACTAAAATAAAGATTATTGTATTATAGCATTATGCTACGTTCAGACCGTTCGCAGCAGAAGCAGCAAATATGCGCATGCTGCTTCATTTTTGATGCTGTACAAGTTTAGTTCTGATGGGCAGCTCAAGCATCATTTGCTTTAGCTGCACAGTTGAAAAGTGGGTCTGATTCTCGTTGGGTGGAGCTTTGCCTGTAACAATGATGGATAAAATCGAGAGAGTCGCTTGGCTTATTTTAATGAACGCCCTCGTCAGGGTGCGTCATCGCCATATCTGGATTCACCAGATAATTCAGAGGCTTTCAGTTGTTGAGAGTTTCACCATCTACTCCAGGAACTCAGAGTTGACGAGAATCGCTTCTAGTGCTACCATCGTCTCACTCGAGCCCAGTTTGATGACCTGCTATCCCTCATTGGTGCAGCAACGTCATGTGGTGGAGCTTTTCTCTGATTGGTTGATGTGGCGCATGAAGCAGCAAATGTTGCAGCTGCTGCTTCTGAAGGAATGTCACTCACGTCAGATGCTCAGAAGCTTGTGAGGTGACCTGACTTTGCATGTAAACCAACTGCTTCTGCAGTGTGCGGTCAGAACGTAGCATTATAGCTGTGCAACCATATCTTGTACATTTTCAATACCTATTTTTCCTTTAGTTTGAAGAATTTTATTTTAAATTATTCATCATGATGCATCAGAGGAATCAGTACCTGTATTTTCACTCTAACTGTATCTGGTTTTTCTTTGTTGGACTCTAGGTGCTTTTTGATTGCAGGCCAACGTAACCTCAGGTCATCATACATCTCTTTGAGTCTGGCTTGAGAAACTGGGTTGTACAGGCTCTCAGTTTGTCCAGTCTTTATTGAAAGAGCAACCTCCTTTGCGACTCTAAAAAAGGAGAAGAAAAAGTAAAAACAAAAAACACTGCCACATCCAGATCTTATTATTCTTATTTAATACTCAAAAATATGTAGTACTTGTCTTTTAAGGATGAAATGTCTTCCTTTAATTTCTTTATTGCCTCTCTGTACGTTAAAATAAGATGAGTGTTAGTTAAAATGAAGATTCATATAATTAATATACATGTAGCAGGCAGCTTGTATTTGGGTTAGTAAAAAGAAGGAAAGAGATATAAATGCTTTTTGAATAACCGGAAAAAGATGTTTTAAAAATATGTCTGTCAATGACTATAATCTATTAATAATTTTAATACATGCATTTAAAACATTTACATTAGCTTTCACATATACATCTATTAATTAGATGTAATGCCCTGTAACAGGATACATCTTCAATAAACTGTGATGAAGATATAATAACTCTTTATACCACCAAAGAAAAAAAACACAAATTTCCCTTGGACTGAAATGTTCTATTTTCCCTCCCAATTTCAATAACAGGCCAATAAATGTCAGTATTTGACAAGTTAAGAATGAAAAAGTGTTGCAATGGAGAGTCTTAGAAAGAAGGGTTTTCTTCATTAAATATTCTTAGCAAAGATAAACAAAGTAATGTGGATTGCCAATTAAATGTTCTAAGAATCTCTAAATTAAAAAGTGTAACTGATTTTTTTTAGGTGTTTTTCTTTTTTATTTCAAATATATTTCTAAATATGTTTCAGTCAGGTTCATACCAGGAAAGTAACCAGTTTAAATGAAATAAGTAGTTTCTTATAAAAATTAACTGTGGCAAACTAAAAATAAAAAAGACAGAGCCTCGTGAGAAACATTTAACAAAATACATACAGTGTTTTCAGCCTATATGCAAAATGGTGACTATGTTTGGATAGAATTCACAATACATTTGAACTTATGTTGAAAAATAGTAGAGTTGTTTTGCACAATACCTGCAAACATTTCTAATGCAACCTTAATATTAGATCCCTACTCATGAGTGTACAGTATGGGAACTAATTTGCATATGAATACAGATGGTTGATTACCTTGAACTGATTATTACAGGCAACTTTCAAGTTTACAGTGTGTTAAAGAAATTTGACCTGTTTGCTCTGTTTGTTAAATGTTAACCCTAAACTGTGAATAGGGGCTATTGAAAACTGAGTTGTTTCAGATAAAATAGCTATTAATATATTTTGGCTGTGTTGTTTTGTCATAGTGATCAAAATTAACAAATAAACATTCAATAAAATTTTGTTTTTAAGAAACATTTGTAAATCTGAGTAGGGTCCTCCCACCAAAGTGATCTAAGACTGGTACAGTATTACAACTCACATTTAGTCAAAAGCTAAGTTAATAACTCAAATGAGTCTTCAATTTTTGACATGATACAGAATCACAATCTCTGAGTTATGGACAAAATTGTGACAGAATTAAGGAAACAAAGACAAAAAGTAAAAAAAAAAAAAAAACTTACTTCAGTTCCTTGTTTTCTTTTTTTATTTCAGCAGTTTTTCGGTCCTTTCTTGCTTTAGATCTTAAATACATTACATACTGGTTAATTGCGTTTTAAAATTCTGATGTAGTCATCTACTCTACATCAACATGTTAACCCAACCAGAAAATATGAGTCAGAACTTAATCACAGAAAACAGTTTATCCTCTCCATTTCTAGAGCTTAACTTAAAGCTAATCTGGTCCATACCAAGATCTACAATCAATTCAATCTCTTTTAGTTTTTACAAAAATACACAAGAGATTCCTCTCTGCCAACATTTAATAGCCAAACATGAAGCCATAATGTAAAAGCTGTGTGAATTTAAGAACGATTGCAGCAGCCAAATATGTTAAATAACAGTACAGGATTATTGAACACAGCAGTCTTGAGTTGATGTGAGTGACAACAACATGGCCACAAAGACAGACAGAGGTCGTAGTGTTAGAAAACAATTTTTCGGTAACCATTGGTCTGGAGAGGGTCATTAGGACATTTCCAGACATATTGAAGTTAATTATCCGAAATGTTTTTCCCATATGGAAAACATTTAAGAAAGCTGCCCATTTTTTCCATCTAAAACAAGGTCACCACGCAATGCTCAGAGAAATGTCACAAAATATCATAACTCTATCAGCATTTTCACATTCTTGGCTGGAGATTTAAAATAAGAACAAACAAGTAGTATGGAACAATCTTTTTTTTTCTGATCAGTGAGAGCGAAGAACAGATGTGTGTCCATTATGCAGAGCTACATTTATGAAGACAACCAAAATATGTAAAGGCCAAAAAATATTTTTAGATGTTCTGTTTGACAGCTGAAGTTAAGACCAAACTTGGATTAGCAATGAGAAAATGATTAAAAAGGTAAAAGAATTTAAATTAAATGGGGGAAAAAAACGTCTGGCCAAAAAAAAGTCTATACAAAGTTTATAAAAGCTCAATGTTTGTTAATTAAATTTGGACAGTGTGAAATCTTCTATTTTTTTTTTTTTTTTTTTTTGGTTTCTTAGTATGAGTTGGACCAGTAAATATTCACTATGTTAAAGCACAATGTTACAGTATGCTGATATAATTTAGATTGTGTAAAAAATGTTACTAAATGTAAACCTTCAATCACCTTGTTTATCTATATTTTTATTATTCATACATTTTTTAAGCAGGCCAACAAAAAGTTTCTTACATAATATCAGAAGGCTTCAGGTTACCACATCTGTAAAATAAACAAAAAACAAAACAATGAGCAGTGTTTTCTATTTTGTATCAAACCAATGAGGAACTTTATCATAGTCAGTGTACTTCTTGAAAATTTTTGACAGACATCCAAGATATCGCAGTCAAAATGGCTTACATAGGACTTAACAATACTTTGAGAACTGAATCAAATACAGATAGTGTCTCTTTTATGCTTAAGTTAATCTATATATAAAAAGTGATTAAAGCATGCATTTGTGAATGTATCTTAAATATACATCAAAACACCACAAAGCTGAACTTGGACAATATGGTAATACATACACATGTTGATCCTGCCCTTCATCAGGCCTCTCTGATTTGCGATCAAATTGGTCTTCTATGTACCTGTTAAATGAAACAAGAAATAGTTGAAGAAGAAGAATAAAATTTTAATCAAAATATGATACAACAAAAACCATTTACTTCCTACAGTTCTGCAGATTGGGTTTGTCACCAAGTACCAAACGGAAACCAACTGCATCATGGTTCCAAATGTATACTAGATTTCCCTTGAAGGACACTGCTTCTTTTTCTATAGAAAGTGCAGCTTTCTGGGGTCTGAAGGTTTCTTATACACATTTTTACCCTACTGTCACCTATATAAATGCTTTTTGAATAACCTGAAAAAGTTAAAAATATGTCTATCAATGACTATAATCTATTAATAATTTTAATACATACATTTTAAACATTTACATTAGCTTTCACATATACATCTATTAATTAGATGTAATGCCCTGTAACAGGATACATCTTCAATAAACTGTGATGAAGAAATAATAACTCTTTATACCACCAAAGAAAAACAAACTCAAATTTTCCTTAGACTGAAATTTTCTATTTTTCCTTCCAATTTCAATAACAGGCAAGTTTTGAATGAAAATGTGTTACAATAGAGTCTTAGAAAGAAGGGTTTTCTTTATTAAATATTCTTAGCAAACATAAACAAAGTAATGTGGATTACCAATTCAATGTTCTAAGAATCTCTAAATTAAAAGTTTAACTGATTTTTTCTATTGAAAACTGAGTTGTTTCAGATAAAATATATATTAATATCTTCTGGATGTTGTTGTTTTGTCATGGTGATCAAAATTAACACATAAACATTCAATAACATTTTGTTTATAAGAAACATTTGTAAATCTGAATAGGGTCCTCTCACCAATATGTTCTAAGACTGGTATTACAACTCACATTTAGTCAAAATCTAGGTTAATAACTCAAATCAGTCTTCAATTATTGACATGATACAGAATCACAATCTCTGAGTTATGGACAAAATTGTGTCAGAATTAAGGAAACAAAGACAAAAAGTAAAAAAAAAAAAAAAACTTACTTCAGTTCCTTGTTTTCTTTTTTTATTTCAGCAGTTTTTCGGTCCTTTCTTGCTTTAGATCTTAAATACATTACACACTGGTTAATTGCGTTTTAAAATTCTGATGTAGTCATCTACTCTACATCAACATGTTAACCCAACCAGAAAATATGAGTCAGAACTTAATCACAGAAAACAGTTTATCCTATTCATTTCTAGAGCTTAACTTAAAGCTATTCTGGTCCATACCAAGATCTACAATCAAGTCAATCTCTTTTAGTTTTTACAAAAATACACAACAGATTCCTCTCTGCCAACATTTAATAGCCAAACATGAAGCCATAATGTAAAAGCTGTGTGAATTTAAGAACAATTGCAGCAGCCAAGTGTATTCAGTAACTATACAGGATTATTGAACACAGCAGTCTTGAGTTGATGTGAGTGACAACAACATTGCCACAAAGACAGACAGGGGTCATAATGTTAGAAAACAATTGTTTGGTGACCATCAATCTGGAGAGGGTCATTAGGACATTTCCATACATATTGAAGTTAATTATCCGAAATATCTTTCCCATATGGAAAACATTTAGGAAAGCTGCCCATTTTTTTCCATCTAAAACAAGGTCACCATGCAATGCTCAGAGAAATGTCACGTTTTCACATTTTTGGCTAGAGATTTAAAATAAGAACAAACAAGTAGTATGGAACAATCTTTTTTTTCCGATCAGTGAGAGCGAAGAACAGATGTGTGTCCATTATGCATAGCTACATTTATGAAGACAACCAAAAATATGTAAAGCCCAAAAAACATTTTTAGATGTTCTGTTTGACAGCTGAAGTTAAGACCAAACTTGGATTAGCAATGGGAAAATGATTAGAAATGTAAAATAATTTAAATTAAATGGTGGAAAAAAACTTCTGGCCAAAAAAAAAGTCTATACAAAGTTTATAAAAGCTCAATGTTTGTTAATTAAATTTGGACAGTGTGAAATCTTCTATTTTTTTTTTTTTTTTTTTTTTGGTTTCTTAGTATGAGTTGGACCAGTAAATATTCACTATGTTAAAGCACAATGTTACAGTATGCTGATATAATTTAGATTGTGTAAAAAATGTTACTAAATGTAAACCTTCAATCACCTTGTTTATCTATATTTTTATTATTCATACATTTTTTAAGCAGGCCAACAAAAAGTTTCTTACATAATATCAGAAGGCTTCAGGTTACCACATCTGTAAAATAAACAAAAAACAAAACAATGAGCAGTGTTTTCTATTTTGTATCAAACCAATGAGGAACTTTATCATAGTCAGTGTACTTCTTGAAAATTTTTGACAGACATCCAAGATATCGCAGTCAAAATGGCTTACATAGGACTTAACAATACTTTGAGAACTGAATCAAATACAGATAGTGTCTCTTTTATGCTTAAGTTAATCTATATATAAAAAGTGATTAAAGCATGCATTTGTGAATGTATCTTAAATATACATCAAAACACCACAAAGCTGAACTTGGACAATATGGTAATACATACACATGTTGATCCTGCCCTTCATCAGGCCTCTCTGATTTGCGATCAAATTGGTCTTCTATGTACCTGTTAAATGAAACAAGAAATAGTTGAAGAAGAAGAATAAAATTTTAATCAAAATATGATACAACAAAAACCATTTACTTCCTACAGTTCTGCAGATTGGGTTTGTCACCAAGTACCAAACGGAAACCAACTGCATCATGGTTCCAAATGTATACTAGATTTCCCTTGAAGGACACTGCTTCTTTTTCTATAGAAAGTGCAGCTTTCTGGGGTCTGAAGGTTTCTTATACACATTTTTACCCTACTGTCACCTATATAAATGCTTTTTGAATAACCTGAAAAAGTTAAAAATATGTCTATCAATGACTATAATCTATTAATAATTTTAATACATACATTTTAAACATTTACATTAGCTTTCACATATACATCTATTAATTAGATGTAATGCCCTGTAACAGGATACATCTTCAATAAACTGTGATGAAGACATAATAACTCTTTATACCACCAAAGAAAAACAAACTCAAATTTTCCTTAGACTGAAATTTTCTATTTTTCCTTCCAATTTCAATAACAGGCAAGTTTTGAATGAAAATGTGTTACAATAGAGTCTTAGAAAGAAGGGTTTTCTTTATTAAATATTCTTAGCAAACATAAACAAAGTAATGTGGATTACCAATTCAATGTTCTAAGAATCTCTAAATTAAAAGTTTAACTGATTTTTTCTATTGAAAACTGAGTTGTTTCAGATAAAATATATATTAATATCTTCTGGATGTTGTTGTTTTGTCATGGTGATCAAAATTAACACATAAACATTCAATAACATTTTGTTTATAAGAAACATTTGTAAATCTGAATAGGGTCCTCTCACCAATATGTTCTAAGACTGGTATTACAACTCACATTTAGTCAAAATCTAAGTTAATAACTCAAATCAGTCTTCAATTATTGACATGATACAGAATCACAATCTCTGAGTTATGGACAAAATTGTGTCAGAATTAAGGAAACAAAGACAAAAAGTAAAAAAAAAAAAAACTTACTTCAGTTCCTTGTTTTCTTTTTTTATTTCAGCAGTTTTTCGGTCCTTTCTTGCTTTAGATCTTAAATACATTACACACTGGTTAATTGCGTTTTAAAATTCTGATGTAGTCATCTACTCTACATCAACATGTTAACCCAACCAGAAAATATGAGTCAGAACTTAATCACAGAAAACAGTTTATCCTCTCCATTTCTAGAGCTTAACTTAAAGCTAATCTGGTCCATACCAAGATCTACAATCAATTCAATCTCTTTTAGTTTTTACAAAAATACACAACAGATTCCTCTCTGCCAACATTTAATAGCCAAACATGAAGCCATAATGTAAAAGCTGTGTGAATTTAAGAACAATTGCAGCAGCCAAGTGTATTCAGTAACTATACAGGATTATTGAACACAGCAGTCTTGAGTTGATGTGAGTGACAACAACATTGCCACAAAGACAGACAGGGGTCATAATGTTAGAAAACAATTGTTTGGTGACCATCAATCTGGAGAGGGTCATTAGGACATTTCCATACATATTGAAGTTAATTATCCGAAATATCTTTCCCATATGGAAAACATTTAGGAAAGCTGCCCATTTTTTTCCATCTAAAACAAGGTCACCATGCAATGCTCAGAGAAATGTCACGTTTTCACATTTTTGGCTAGAGATTTAAAATAAGAACAAACAAGTAGTATGGAACAATCTTTTTTTTCCGATCAGTGAGAGCGAAGAACAGATGTGTGTCCATTATGCATAGCTACATTTATGAAGACAACCAAAAATATGTAAAGCCCAAAAAACATTTTTAGATGTTCTGTTTGACAGCTGAAGTTAAGACCAAACTTGGATTAGCAATGGGAAAATGATTAGAAATGTAAAATAATTTAAATTAAATGGTGGAAAAAAACTTCTGGCCAAAAAAAAAGTCTATACAAAGTTTATAAAAGCTCAATGTTTGTTAATTAAATTTGGACAGTGTGAAATCTTCTATTTTTTTTTTTTTTTTTTTTTTGGTTTCTTAGTATGAGTTGGACCAGTAAATATTCACTATGTTAAAGCACAATGTTACAGTATGCTGATATAATTTAGATTGTGTAAAAAATGTTACTAAATGTAAACCTTCAATCACCTTGTTTATCTATGTTTTTATTATTCATACATTTTTTAAGCAGGCCAACAAAAAGTTTCTTACATAATATCAGAAGGCTTCAGGTTACCACATCTGTAAAATAAACAAAAAACAAAACAATGAGCAGTGTTTTCTATTTTGTATCAAACCAATGAGGAACTTTATCATAGTCAGTGTACTTCTTGAAAATTTTTGACAGACATCCAAGATATCGCAGTCAAAATGGCTTACATAGGACTTAACAATACTTTGAGAACTGAATCAAATACAGATAGTGTCTCTTTTATGCTTAAGTTAATCTATATATAAAAAGTGATTAAAGCATGCATTTGTGAATGTATCTTAAATATACATCAAAACACCACAAAGCTGAACTTGGACAATATGGTAATACATACACATGTTGATCCTGCCCTTCATCAGGCCTCTCTGATTTGCGATCAAATTGGTCTTCTATGTACCTGTTAAATGAAACAAGAAATAGTTGAAGAAGAAGAATAAAATTTTAATCAAAATATGATACAACAAAAACCATTTACTTCCTACAGTCCTGCAGATTGGGTTTGTCACCAAGTACCAAACGGAAACCAACTGCATCATGGTTCCAAATGTATGCTAGATTTCCCTTGAAGGACACTGCTTCTTTTTCTATAGAAAGTGCAGCTTTCTGGGGTCTGAAGGTTTCTTATACACATTTTTACCCTACTGTCACCTATATAAATGCTTTTTGAATAACCTGAAAAAGTTAAAAAATATGTCTATCAATGACTATAATCTATTAATAATTTTAATACATACATTTTAAACATTTACATTAGCTTTCACATATACATCTATTAATTAGATGTAATGCCCTGTAACAGGATACATCTTCAATAAACTGTGATGAAGACATAATAACTCTTTATACCACCAAAGAAAACCAAACTCAAATTTTCCTTAGACTGAAATTTTCTATTTTCCCTTCCAATTTCAATAACAGGCAAGTTTTGAGTGAAAATGTGTTACAATAGAGTCTTAGAAAGAAGGGTTTTCTTTATTAAATATTTTTAGCAAACATAAACAAAGTAATGGGGATTACCAATTCAATGTTCTAAGAATCTCTAAATTAAAAATTTAACTTTTTTTTTTCTATTGAAAACTGAGTTGTTTCAGATAAAATATATATTAATATCTTCTGGATGTTATTGTTTTGTAATGGTGATCAAAATGAACACATAAACATTCAATAATATTTTGTTTATAAGAAACATTTGTAAATCTGAATAGGGTTCTCTCACCAATATGTTCTAAGACTGGTATTACAACTCACATTAAGTCAAAATCTAAGTGAATAACTAAAATGTGTCTTTAATATTTGACATGATACAGAATCAAAATCTCTGAGTTATGAACAAAATTGTGACAGAATTAAGGAAACAAAGGCAAAAAGTAAAAAAAAAAAAAAACTTACTTCAGTTCCTTGTTTTCTTTTTTTATTTCCGCAGTTTTTCGGTCCTTTCTTGCTTTAGATCTTTAATACATTACATACTGGTTAATTGCGTTTTAAAATTCTGATGTAGTCATCTAGTCTACATCAACATGTTAACCAAACCAGAAAATATAAGTCTGAACTTAATCACAGAAAACAGTTTATCCTCTTCATTTCTAGAGCTTAACTTAAAGCTAGCCTGGTCCATACCAAGATCTACAATCAATTCAATCTCTTTTAGTTTTTACAAAAATACACAAGAGATTCCTCTCTGCCAACATTTAATAGCCAAACATGAAGCCATAATGTAAAAGCTGTGTGAATTTAAGAACGATTGCAGCAGCCAAGTGTATTCAGTAACTATACAGGATTATTGAACACAGCAGTCTTGAGTTGATGTGAGTGACAACAACATGGCCACAAAGACAGACAGGGGTCATAATGTTAGAAAACAATTGTTTGGTGACCATCGATCTGGAGAGGGTCATTAGGACATTTCCATACATATTGAAGTTAATTATCCAAAATATTTTTCCCATATGGAAAACATTTAAGAAAGCTGCCCATTTTTTCCATCTAAAACAAGGGCACCATGCAATGCTCAGAGAAATGTCACGTTTTCACATTTTCAGCTAGAGATTTAAAATAAGAACAAACAAGTAGTATGAAAATAAAAAAGCTTGCTGAAACAATCTTTTAAGATTGTTTCAGCAAGCTTGTTTCATTTTCAGCAAGATTGTTCTTTTAATCTTAAGAACAGATGTGTGTCCATTATGCACAGCTACATTTATGAAGACAACCAAAATATGTAAAGCCCAAAAAACACTTTTAGATGTTCTGTTTGACAGCTGAAGTTAAGACCAAACTTGGATTAGCAATGGGAAAATTATTAAAGATGTTGAAGAATTAAAATAAATGGGGGGAAAATGACCAATAAAAAGTCTATACAAATTTAATAAAAGCTCAATTTTGTTAATTAAATATGGACAGTGTCGAATCTTCTATTTTTTTTTTTTTTTGTTTTGGTTTCTTAGTATGAGTTGGACCAGTAAATATTCACTATGTTAAAGCACAATGTTACAGTATGCTGATATAATTGAGATTGTGTAAAAAATGTTACTAAATGTAAACCTTCAAACACCTTGTCTATCTGGATTATTATTATTGATACATTTTTCAAACAGGCCAATAAAAAGTTTCTTACATAATATCAGAACGCTTCACGTTATGAAATCTGTAAAATAAACAAAAAACAAAAAAAAACAATGAGCAGTGTTTTCTATTTTGTATCAAACCAATGAGGAACTTTATCATATTCAGTGAACTTTAAAAATTTTGACAGACATCCAAGATATCGCAGTCAAAATGGCTTACATAGGACGTAACAGTTCTTTGAGAACTGAATCAAATACAGATAGTGTCTCTTTTATGCTTAAGTTAATCTATATATAAAAAGTGATTAAAGCATGCATTTGTGAATGTATCTTAAATATACATCAAAACACCACAAAGCTGAACTTGGACAATATGGTAATACATACACATGTTGATCCTGCCCTTCATCAGGCCTCTCTGATTTGCGATCAAATTGGTTTGCTCTGTACCTGTTAAATGAAACAAGAAATCGTTGAAGAAGAAGAATAAAATCAAAATATGATACAACAAAAACCATTTACTTCCTACAGTCCTGCAGACTGGGTTTGTCACCAAGTACCAAAAGGAAACCAACTGCATCATGTTTCCAAATGTATGCTAGATTTCCCTAGAAGGACACTGCTTCTTTTTCTATAGAAATCGCAGCTTTCTGGGGTCTGAAGGTTTCTTATACACATTTTTACCCTACTGTCACCCATCCTTGATACAGTTAAACCTATAAATATCTTACGTATGTCACATCATGTTTGGTTGTTAGTAGTATTGCAAGTCATTGTAATATTTACCTGTGATTGATTGCATGAATGTCAAAGTTAAATCATAATTAATCAATGATTTTTTTCCCCTCATATTTCTAAATATGTTCCATTTTCCTCGACAGAACATGTTTGTGTTTCTTTAGGCATCAGGCTGGAAAAATATTCTTATTTTATGTAAATGTTGTTTATTATAATTGCAGCAATACCAAACATGATAATTATCGAGAGTATTCTAAGACAATAATAATCTATAAGGGTACTTTGATTGAAAAAACAGCAGGATATTCTTGTGCTTCATACTTCTTAAAAAGATAACTTTGTTTATCTGTCATGGTGGAAAATGAACATCGAAAAATTTTTCATATGGGATTAAAACAAGGAAACAAATAAAGTAAAACTGAGGATTAATATTTAACTTCGAATCAGTGCCCCAAGTTCTATGTGTTTAATGTTTCATTGTAATGAAAAATGTAAAAAAAAATAAAAAAATAAAAAAGATTGGTAATAATAATTAATAAACAATAATCAATTAGGACTAACCTTTAAGGAGCTGTTTAAATAAGATTTATGTTTGTGCTGTTTTCTCATGTTTTCTTTTTTAATGCACACATCTATCACATCACAAAGGTCTAACTTTACAGAAGGAAAACAATCTTAGAATGTTTGCTTTGTTTCTCTCCCTTTCTGTGTTTCAGTTAAACTTTTCCTAGGTATTTTCACTTTTCCAGGGCTTACTTTCACTTATACATGGGCTTGGTATGGTGTAGCCCTTTTAAGATTAACCCAGGATTGGTAAAGAGACTAAGTTCTCTGCAAAAACAAATCACACAATACATTGGGCCTCCAGCAGTGGCAGTGACTTGGGAAGTCATAGATATGTTATTTTTATATTCCTTATCTTTTGCAAAAAGTAGTTTCAAGATTCTGTGGTGGTCTTTTGTAACAGATTAAAATGTAAATACAGTATATGTAAAATACAAAACAGTCAATTGCCAACATTAAAGCAAAATGTCTGGTTAAATCCTTTGTGGTATGTACATGATTATGAACTATGTACATTAATAAACAACTAGGGCAACCTGTGATTTTTTTGTACAGTATGTGATTGATAATTTCACTTGCTTTAAATAATAAAACATTTTGGACAGGCTTTGATATCTTACCTTGCCTGCAAGCTGTACTATTTTGGAGTTAATAAGCAAAGATAAACCCATCTTGTTCTACACCAGCCTAAATTGTTCAGTTCTGAAGAAAAATAGTTTGACCCATCACGCTGCAGTATTATGGTTTGGGGTTTGACATATAACTCTGATGAAAGCAAGAGGTGGTGACCCACATCTAATAGTATTGCTTTGCCTGATCAGCTCAAAAGCTGAGCGGCCCTCCTTTTCCCCAAATGATTTTATGAAAGCAGTCCCAGATTAATAATGTGACCTAAACTTGAGAGCTACACATTACCATTCTGGCTTGCCAGTTTATCATTAAACATCCTCGATTACTTAACATACACTTAAAAAGGGTCGGTGAAGTGCATCCCATCACAAGTTTTATTTCACTTCTAAATATTCACGTGTAAATGTCACTGATATACATGACAGGGTCAGTGAGAGTTTGGCCAATTGGCTCTTTTCTACTTACCTGTTTGCAGGATCTATTGTTTTTCTGTTCTTTAGAAAATTGTGCTCCATGGATTTTGCTGAGGAAAAGTCCTGCATACATGTGATCAGATAAAAGTGAGTCATTTTGGATGAATGACGACACAGTGAAGAATCATTTTTAGCAGCTGTTTTTCTTATTAATCAAAATCAAAAATAATTCTGAATTTAACTTAATGCACTACTTAAATTAAGTTATGGAATAATATTAGAATAGAGGAAAAATCCCTATGAATGCCTAAAATTTACAATTAATGTCAAAGAGGAAAATCGTACGGTATATTCGATGTTTGTATGTAAATCTGTTAATAGATAAACCTAAACATTTAAATCCTTAGAGAACATTTGGTAAAATTTAAGTTCAGTTTGATATAAAATGAATTTGCCATTAAAATGATTTAAGGTCCGCCTGACAATTTTATTTTCCTCATGAAACATTCAAACAAACTGGTCAGGAGTAAGGCTTAGTAAAGTAAAGCTATGTTTTCTTTAACTTAAAATAATCAAATAGATAAAATAATAGGCAATTAACACATTTCAGATTTACAGAGAGTTACAGAGAGTGAGTTTACCTTTTACTTGTCTCTGTGTGTAATCCTCTTTCCTCTAGTGCAGTCTTGTCCTCACTGAGTCTACAGAGTGTCACACCTTTTTTTATTTCAGATTAGGAGTCAAAGGTTGACTTGCTGACTCCACCCTTTAACATTAGTAGAGGTGCTGTGACTCCTGCATTTCACTGCCACAAAGCTGAACAGCTTGAATGTATTAGACATGGGGGACTCTTTCGTCATAGCAATAGATTTTGGTACTGCATATAGTGGACATGCCTTCAGTTTGACTGCCAAGGAAGCTAAAAGTGATATCCATGTAAAGAAGTGGGGAGAAGATGTTGGTCAACAAACTCCAAAGACTCCTACTTGTATCCTCTTCAATGAAAAGGAAGAATTGATCAGTTTTGGGTATAAAGCCCAAACTGACTATTTCAAAATGAAGGGAAAACAAGCCAAAGAATCTTACTTATTTGACTGCTTCAAGATGTCCTTCTACGGTAAAGTAAGTAAAACAAATTTCTTCTTTTTTTTTTTTTTTTTTTTTTTTAGGTACTGCATTTGTTTATGAAGATGCAACGATGAATCAGGACAACACCTTATCCTATATATGAATATTGTTACTCCATGTAGTTGATGTTTTCTTCCACACTGTATGTTGTTACGATAAGGATTCAGCCTCAGACGTGATTGACTTCATGTATTTTATTGTCCAGAATTTCAACAGGAATCTGAAAATCAAAGCAGCCAATGGAAATGCATTACCAGCTTTTAAGGTTTTTACTGAAGCTCTCAGATTCCTTAAAGATGATGCATTACAAACCATTAATGACAGTGCAGCTGGTAAAAAGTTTATAGCCACTGATTTCACCTGGGTGCTGACAGTTCCTGCCATCTGGGATCCTTCAGCTAAACAGTTCATGAGAGAAGCTGCAATGCAGGTAACACATATTCAAAAATCTAATCAAGAAAGGACAGTTGTGAAACATTTTCTTATGCTGTGTATGTTCATATTCCAGGCAGGGATTGTTGAAGAAAGAAATAAAGAAAAACTTATCATTGCTCTGGAACCAGAAGCAGCATCTCTCTGGTGTAAGCAGCTGCCTGCTGAAGGTTTCATAGCAGAACACCAAGGGCAAACCAAACTAGAACAATCTCCAGGAACACAATATATTGTTGTTGACTGTGGAGGTATTGATTTATAATATTTATTTTTTTGCTTATGTACTGTTGCATTGCAGATACATTTTAAATGTATTCTTGTAACTAGAAGATTTCACATTAAGATTTGTTTTGTGTAAACTGTTTTATTTAAAAAAAAAAAATAGCTTAAGCACCTATTTTAGTTTTGTCCAAACACACATTTTTTTTTAGTAGAAAGTTTAGAGAAGATTTTTTTCTAAAGGATTGACTGTCAAATATGTATTAGATTTAGGTTTAAATACTTTATGTCAACGTGAGGTTGGTCAAGGACCCAAATGCTGGGGAAAACACACATGAAGAGCCAACTAAGGACAAGAAACCAGCAATGAGGAATTGCAGAGGTGGTACATATATGGGGAACTGAACAAAGAATGGACTAATGAGCTGATATGGAGCAGGTGTGGATAGAAGTAACTAGAAGGGAGCAAGGGAAAGAAGACAGGCACAAGGTGGCAATAGAGAGTAACTCAAAAAATAAATTGAAACTCCCTTTATTTTTTACAACGAAAGCGAAATTGTACTGTTACAGCAGCAACAGGTTATAGCAGAAGTGGTCACACAATGTGGACCTTAAAATGAGTATAAAAATAACAGAATAAGTAACAGAATTTAAAAAATTAGAAAATAAGTCCTGTACTGTAGAGTGCGCAAAACAGCTTACATTTAATACAAAGTGGTAAATAAATCAAAGATCAACAAACCAGAAAGACACAGATAACTGAAAACTGAAAACGTCGAGAATCAAGAATCCACCTTTCGTATTCCATTTTCAGAGTTTTTTAAAGTGTTTAACAGAGACGTTAGCACCTCGACGTCGGAGTACACAGAGTGAAGCGAAAAGACTACAACTGTGTAAACAGGCCCCATTTCCGTTTCCGGTGGCAGGGGAATATTGACTATTCCTACAGAACTCAATGGGATTTACAAAATGCTAAATAAAACACTACAGGAACGTTTTTTCTTTACGAAACTTTTTTTGGAACGTCATTGAACAGCGCTGACGACCCGGTGAGTAGCATATTTAAAAAAAGAACGTTTAAGGTTGTTTTAAGGACATTATCGGACATGCTCTATGCTAGCCATTCTAAAGCAGCCAGGGGGTGATTCTAAATGAGCCAAAAAGCAGAGACAGGAGCAATTGTCAAACTTTTGGTGTCGATCATTCGATTTCATCCTGGACACTACAGAAAATGGGCTTAAAGTGTAAAAAACCGAACTTCTCCTTTAATATTGGGATAATAGAAGGTTGAAGAAAGCAGCAGCAGGTCGAACATAAACTAAAACAATACCAACACAAAAAAGCAGCGATAACGTGGCTCAAAAGCAGGATAAAATATCAAACAGCAGGTGAACTAAACACAGCAGTGCAGAAGACTGATCTTCAAAATAACATAGGAACTGAGTTTTTACAGAGGAGAAAATTAACAATACAGAAATCAAGTATTTAAAAGAAAGAGCACAATAAACACAAAAATGTGTACAACAAAAAATTGAGAAAAATCGTTATCTGATTGATTGTTTTTGTGAAAACACTATCCCTTGAAAATACACTTCTATATCTGTCATGAACCGAGGACAGGTGGACCCATTATTCAAAACAAAAGCGGAGCTGTGGCTCGCGGACACTGCAGGCGGGGGGGCGGGGCACCGCCCAATCTCAGATACTCTAGGGGAGAAACACAGGTAAGTGACCACGATCATCTGACTGAAGATGGTGTTCTCAGTGAGTCACTTACCTGGTTTAGCAGTTCAGTCCATACCCCTAGAGGGGTGCAATCCAGTCGATGGGCTGACAGCTGACGCAGCTCACGTCACCCAGAGTGTCCCCAGTGCTGCAGCTCCGGAGGAGTTGGGGGAAGCCGATCCTGATCTGGGATGCAGATCAAGCAGGAACAGACAGAACAGGTTGCAGATCAGGCAGGAACAGAATAGGTAGCATGATCCAGGCTTCCAGGCTTTAACAGAGCTCCGGGACAGGAGGGTTCAGAGTCTGACTGGGACCAGAAGCATGACCAGGTGGTCACGCACAGGAGCAGACAGGATCAGGTGCAGACAGGCAGGCTCAGTGGAAGAGGGTAGCCGAGACAGGACGTGGAACCGGAACTTGAAGCAGTACTTTAAACTGGTCTCCTCCCAGGAGCCAGGCTTAGTGAATAAAAACTGAACCTCCCCCCATATTGAGCCAAAAACCCATAGGACTCCGCGGGGGAGGAACAGTGGACGATCAGGAGACGAGACAAACACAAAAATCCTCTTTCCACTGGCTGCTAGGATCCAGGACATGAACCATGAAATGAAAATAACAGATAGGCTAACAGAAAGACACGTAATGATCTGGCACTGAATGCTCAGGCTGAACTGAATATAACCAACAGGAAACAGGTGAGCGGAATACATTATAATTGAGGCAGGGAGGGAAAAACGACAGGTGAAAGGAATTACTAATTAAGGGAGAGCAAACAGGCCAGATCATGACAATATCCTACTTAAACATGTGATTTGAGCACTTTTCTCTGATATTGCCAAGGTAACATCCCTGCGTTGTGTGTGCTACCTTGGCTAAAACATGGACAATGAGCAAAGGGATGCTGGTACTTACGCCTTGCATAGAACTTTTGAGGTCAAGGATTTTTCATCCCCTATTGTCACCAAAATGGGTGACAATGTCTATGGGTTGGAGCTTTATCATTCTGAGCTGCTGGTTTCAATGTGCTGACTCAGCAATGCTGAGAGCTGCAGAGGAAAGGATGGCTTGCAAAGGAGAAATATGTCTGAGGTCTTAGGTGAGTAACAGTCTGTTAAAACCAATTGGCAAGTTCCGCAGCAAAGAATCCCTGTAACCACTTTGGTAGCATTGAGCTGGTCTTGGGATTCATTTTTAAGATATAGCAAAGAAAAAGTTAAAACATGCACAGTAAATTCAAAATAGGACCCCATAAACCAGAAAGTGGTTTAATGGTGTTAGTTACACTTTAAGCTCAGTATTTAAAGATAAAGAAAACACATGACACAGGAGAGATCTGATAAAAAGAAAACAAGGTTGTTTTTTTTATCAGTTACCGCCACCCAAATTAATATTCAAAGGTGAGACTTCTGTTTCTTGTGTGTATCATTCTTTGTAAAGCTAACAAAACATTTAAGAAAGAGATTAGATCAATGGTCAAAAGCAGTTGAGTGTGGCTCTAAGTCTAGGGATTCTTCACTGGTAATTGGAAAATTTTGTGTTAAACCATTGCATGACTGTTTATTTTTATTGTGATCTTTACCATAAAATTCTTGCCTAAAGACAGTTTTTTTATACAGGCAAAGGTTAGTTTGACTGACAAACGTTTGGCTTTTGTCTGGTGTGAACTGTAATAAAAACTTTGTGGTTGTTTTTATTCTGCTCAATCATTGATGTTACCAACAGAGCTAATCTGTTTTACTGTAAACAGTTGAAGAGTGGGTATAAAATGTTTATGATACAGCACTAACAGCTTTCTTAACGTCATTGCAATCTTTGAAGTATCACGCAGCTGCAGTTATATAAACTTGTATTTCTTTTTTCAATGAAACTAATATATAAGATATGGGCGATTTTTTTATTTATTTTTTATTTTTCAACAGACTTCATTATTTTTCTGCACAACTCGATTCTCTTAATATATAAATATGAATTTTTATGTGAATTAAATGTGAGTTTTTATGCATCTTTTATGCATCAGGCTGTATTTTACCTCTATGATGCATACTACGCTTTGGTTTCTAAGATTTGAGTTTTGGTCTCATTGTCAACTTTCTTGAAACTTTCTTACAGAAATGGAATTTCCCTTTGAGATTAATAAAGTATTATTGCATTGATTTAAATGGGAGCAGTAGAAATATGTAGAGAAAATAAAATAAGATATATTACATGAGATGAAAGTGAAGGTTCAAAATTACTATTACTCTTGAATGACACAAAGAGGCATTGAAAATTCTGGAAACAGAATTTTCTTTTACATGTAATTACAAGTAGTTATGTTGGCTTGCCTTCTGTACCCCACTCTGTCCCATAGCGTCTACTAGACTACAGAGCATAGCAGAGAAGAGGCAAGTGTAAAATATTGCAAATGCTGTGTCAGCACCGTTCCATGAATTTAGCTTCTACATCAATGTACATGCATCAAAAATATAACCTCTTCAAGAGAATGTTTATCATCCATCTGTTGGGATAAAATGTTGATCATGAAACTTGGCCCTTGGCCCCATTAGGGTGGTTTCAGTGTTCTCAGCTGAAGGCAGACATGGGCAATGTGGAGTCAACAAGTCATCTCCATGTCATGTATTTGTTCTACCCAGCCACTGAAGCAGGTGAGTCCAATCTTCACCGTGAATTAACCTGTGCAGATTGGACTCACCTGGTTAATTGGCTGGGTAGATTAAATACATGACATGGAGATGACTTGTTGACTCCACATTGCCCATGTCTGGCTGAAGGCTATGCTAAGTAGCGATTAAATCCCTCTGGAGAGGTCTGTGTTTGCTGGACCAAGTCAGACTACCTTTTTCCTACAATTCAGATGGCGCTGAATGTAATGTTTTTTGTTTTTCGTCCTGCGATCCAAACCGAGTTGAACACGTTTCCTGAAAACACCTGCAGCAGCTAATCCAGCTCTGGTAACCTAAATCTAACCGGCCAAAGAGCAACAGCGGGCCCCAATTGCTGTTTGCCAAAGGAGCCGGAGACGGAGACAAGGAAAGAGCCGCAGAGAATCTGCAACATGAGGGCCGTGGCTACCAGCTAGTTGCGTAACTAAAGTGAGACATCCCGGGCTACCATGAGTTATAAAGTTAAACCCTCTGTAAAGTTGCCTCCTATTATTGCATCAGATTAATCGAAATCTTTTGAGATGAGTTAAACAGCTTCTTCACGTGGTTTGACTCCCCTCACACCGGTCCCCTCCCTGCCCTCAACTCTCCACACACCTCCAACCACCAGCCCCCCAGAGACCTTCCCTCCCCACCGCCGCTACTCCCACCAACCGCCTACCCATCCACACCTTCAGTCATGCCTTCCTCCCCCCTCACAGTAACACCAATGCAGGTGAGAGGGCAGCTGATGAGGCTGAAACAGAGGAAAGCCTCAGGACCAGACGGCCTCCCCCCCAGGCTGCTGAGGACCTGTGCAGATGAGCTCTGTCAGGTCCTCAGCTACATGTACAACCTGAGCCTCAGCCTGGGGGTGGTCCCCTCCCTGTGGAAGACCTCCTGTGGGGTTCCGGTTCCCAAAACGCCACATGCCAGGGATCCGGCCCACTTCAGACCAGTCACCCTGACATTTCACCTGATGAAGACCATGGAGCAGGTCGTCCCCGCCCACCTTCGCACCGTGGTGAGCCCCACCCTGGACCTGCTGCAGTTTGCCTACCTGCTGCAGTGGGCGCTCACCCACCTGGAGACCACTGGGAGCGCTGTGAGAGGCATGTTCTGTGACTTCTCCAGTGCTTTTAACACCATCAGACCGGTGCTGCTGAGGGGGAAGCTGGAGGACGCTGGTGGACAAGCATCTTGCTGACTGGACCATCAACTACCTCACTGACCGTCCTCAGTACGTGCGGCTGCACGGCTGCCAGTCAGAGGTGGCACTCTGCAGCACCGGGGCACCCCAGGGCACTGTCCTGTCTCCATTTCTTTTCACCCTCTACACCTCGGACTTCACCTACAACACGGACAGCTGCCACCTCCAGAAGTTCTCCGATGACTCAGCCATTGTTGGCTGTGTGTCTGAGGGGAACGAGCTGGAATACCGGTCGGTCATCATGGACTTTGTGGACTGGTGTGAGAGAAACCATCTGTCTCTGAACACCAGTAAGACAAAGGAGATGGTGATCGTCTTCAGGAGAAGATCACCCCCCCACCCCCCGTGAACATCCAGGGACAGGACATAGAAACTGTGGAGAGTTTTAAATACCTGGGTGTTCACGTCAACAATAAACTGGACTGGACTCACAAAACTGACGCTCTGTATAAAAAGGGCCAGAGCCGCCTCCACCTCCTGAGGAGGCTGGGGGCCTTTGGAGTCAGCAGGCCCCTCCTTAAAACCTTTTATGACTCTGTGGTGGCCTCAGCCCTCCTCTACGCTGTCGTCTGCTGGGCCCCTGGCAGCTCAGAGCGGGACAGAAAGAGACTGAATAAGCTGGTGAGGAAGGCCACATCTGTCCTGGGCTGCCCTCTGGACTCAGTGGAGGAAGTGGCTGAGAGGAGGGTGTTGTCCAAACTAACATCCATCATGGACAACACCTCTAACCCTCTGCACCAGACTGTAGAGCAACTCAGCCACGAAGTGGTAGGCCACGTAAACTGACGGAGCGGGGTCAGCGGATGCTGACGCGCATAGTGCGAAGAGGTCGCCAACTTTCTGCAGAGTCAATCACTACAGACCTCCAAACTTCATGTAGCTCAAGAACAGTGCGCAGAGAGCTTCATGGAATGGGTTTCCATGGGCGAGCAGCTGCATCCAAGCCATACATCACCAAGTGCAATGCAAAGCGTCGGATGCGGTGGTGTAAAGCACGCCGCCACTGGACTCTAGAGCAGTGGAGACGCGTTCTCTGGAGTGACGAATCGCGCTTCTCCATCTGGCAATCTGATGGACGGGTCTGGGTTTGGCGGTTGCCAGGAGAACGGTACTTGTCTGACTGCATTGTGCCAAGTGTAAAGTTTGGTGGAGGGGGGATTATGGTGTGGGGTTGTTTTTCAGGAGCTGGGCTTGGCCCCTTAGTTCCAGTGAAAGGAACTCTGAATGCTTCAGCATACCAAGACATTTTGGACAATTCCATGCTCCCAACTTTGTGGGAACAGTTTGGAGCTGGCCCCTTCCTCTTCCAACATGACTGTGCACCAGTGCACAAAGCAAGGTCCATAAAGACATGGATGACAGAGTCTGGTGTGGATGAACTTGACTGGCCTGCACAGAGTCCTGACCTCAACCCGATAGAACACCTTTGGGATGAATTAGAGCGGAGACTGAGAGCCAGGCCTTCTCGTCCAACATCAGTGTGCGACCTCACAAATGCGCTTCTGGAAGAATGGTCAAAAATTCCCATAAACACACTCCTAAACCTTGTGGACAGCCTTCCCAGAGGAGTTGAAGCTGTTCTAGCTGCAAAGGGTGGACCGACGTCATATTGAACCCTATGGATTAGGAACGGGATGTCACTTAAGCTCATATGTGAGTCAAGGCAGGTGAGCAAATACTTTTGGCAATATAGTGTATACTGTATATACTTTGATATACTGCATATATATTGTTTATTCTTAATGCACCTTTTTCCTCCTTGTTTGCATCTTCTTTAATTACTATGCCAATGTGTGACCAGTGAATTTCTCCGCTGTGAGATCAATAAAGCTCATCTAATCTAAGCTGCTGTTGGACAAATGGACTGGACCGAAGACAGGGGCATGCAGAAAACCAAACCAAGGCTAAGGCCTTCCATCCCACGAGGCAAAAATACCAACATCCTGTTTAAAAGGACAGGTTCAATGCATTAAGCCTTACACTCCAACATTCCTCAAAGACTTCTGAAGGGACTTTTACACCCCTCTCCCCTTTTATTTGTTTATTTGTGCTTATTTTTTTAGTAGTGTTTAGTTCCTAGTCATTATAAATAATATTACTGTGTGATTAGTAGCTAATAATGTCAAGATAGGGTGGTGGTTGGTTTTGGACACAAATGCAGAGTAGAAGATGAGTTTTTGCTGATTTAATGAAGAAAAAAAAAGCAAAAGGCAACAAAAGCAACATCAATGAAATTCCAGGGAAAAACACACAGGGGGATCAAAACAATGAGGAGAAACCAGTAATGAGGAACTCAAAAGCAGAGGTTTATATGGGGAACATAACAAAGAATGGGCTAATCAGCTGATATGGAGCAGGTGTGGATGGAGGAAACTAGAAGGGAGCTAGGGGAAAGGATACTGGCACAAGGGGGCAACAGAGAGTAACTCCAAAAATGCAACGAAAGTTAAATATAAGTCTAAAGGGAAAAAAAACAAAACAATGACTAACAAAACAGAATGCCATAAATGACTAAAAATTCAAAGAGAACCTTAAGAAAATAAGTCCAAAATGGGAGAACCATAACAAAGAAAGATACCATTGTATTTTTAACATGTGGTCTTTTGTGTTTATTTCACTCAGGCTGAATTCACTCTTCTTTCAGTAGCACCCAAATGAACAGAGACACATTTATTTGGTTGGTGATTAATAACTCTTCTTATTGCCATTGTCTAAATATCTAAATTGTTGAAAGATATCTGAAATTTTAATTGCAGGATTCACGAGTCCAACCTTTTATGTAAGACTAAAAATCCTGGTCAGTAAGCAAATAACAGTTATAATCATTCAGCTGATAATAATTAATTAGTTTTACTCTTGATTTGAATGGCCTATTATTTAACTTTAACTTCCAGTTCTTTTTATTCAATGTATTCATAATCTGCTGGTAAACTTGCACAGCATATGCATCCATCTTCTCCCCCTTGTTCTGTTGGGATGGCGGTGCCCATCTCCAGCAGTCTATCAGGGTTAAGCGGGGTAAACCCTGGACAGGTTACCAGTCTGTCGCTAGGCAGTAGAATAGAATTTAAAAAAAATTCTGCATTTAAAAAACTAGCATTATAAGTTACATCAAAATCAGAATTAATTAATCTATTGCAGGATATTGTTTTCTTGCAGTGCAACCATTTACAAAAAAGAGAAAAAAAATTGTAAGTACAATAGACCAAAATAAAGAATAATATAATAAGACAGAATAAAATAAGTAAAACTTCAATTCATACAGTAAAATTACACCTAGGGTTGGGAATGATAAGATTTTCATGATTCCGATTCCCTTATCGATTCTGTGAAACAATGAATTCAGTAAGAGCACTGTGACATTCATCTACCTTCGCCTGGGACGTTCTATTTCTGCCTGCCTTGGCGAAAACAGAAGGCAGTGAACGGAAGCTGCCAGCCTCTGAGCCAGTCAGGCTACCCATCTTGTCACAGTCATCTAAATATAATGGAGAAGGCATCTGTTTAATGAAAAAGCATTACTGTACAATTTCGGGAAATAAACTCATCTCCCCCTGATTTAAATAAATGAGCATCATCTTTCTCTTGCTCCCTCAACGGTGGAGCAACTTCATAGCATGTTTAATAACCCCAAAGAGAGGTAGGAAACTGGTTTATTTCCAGAAATGGCATATGATTTACTAGGAACCACATTAAGCAAAGCCAGTGATATAAAACTAGCTGCATACCACCAGAGTTGCCTTCCATGCTGGTCGTAACTTTAGCTTCTATCTGAAAGCATCAAAAACACAGCATTTGTTAAAATGTATGCCATGTTGTGTGCGCAGGTGTTTCTGCATGATGAATATATTTCCTCCCGCGGATATTATTGCCACTTTACATCCAAACTTTCCATCTGTTTACCCGATGGAAAGTTTGTTTTGTTTGCTTTTCTAGACTTATGCCTGGCTACGTCGTACTTGCTTACTGAATGCCATGTGAGTAACTTGTGTAAAAACGTGACGTAACTTAAGTAGAAAACGTGATGTAGGTCATGCTGCCCAGCACTATAGGCTCTGGTGCTGCCTGGAACCGTTACAAGAACCGTTAAGTGAGCTGCCAAACGGTGTCATGGAATTGGAACTCGCGAAACCGGTTCTGTACAGGAACCGGTTTTCGTTTCCCATCCCTAATTACACCCCTCCCTTATAAACAGTGTGTTAGAACCACTCCCATATAAACACATTATATTAGATAATAATTAATAAAAAAACAATCTCAGTATATAAAAACAAATTAGCCTTTTAGTTTAAGGATAAAATAAAAGCAAAATAAACCCCGGCCAGCACCCTCTGTGCATGACTTTGTTGCACACTACCCTGTAATTAACAAAGTTGGCCTGCTTTTAGAGAAGCATTTTAAATGACCAGGTAAAACATTATTTAACAGGACAAAAATATATAATTGTTTCAGGCTGCTAATTAGATAAACCAAACATTTTAAACCTGTTTTCCCTCAGATTTTTGTTTAGGAAGCAAATAATTTTAGTGAAAAAAAAGCTTCCTAAACAAAAATGTACAAACCGTTGGTTATTTTCAGTGAAGAATCCCGCCTAAAAACATAATTCCTTATGAAGCTAGCTACTCTTATTCCCTTCCGCTGGAGAATCAGGGTTTAAAGTCAGACTTTTTCTTTACTTCCCTCTAATGCCCACTAGAGGAGAAACAAGTACTGTAGTGAACAGCTTGATACAACAAGCAGGGCTTTCTTAAATAACAGTTTGACATTTTATTTTGGTTCTACAAATGTAGAGGCAGTGAAATCCTGTTGCAACCTACTCTGCTTCATAGAATACATTTCTTCATTGGAAATGAAGGTGCTGAGTAAAACTTGGTATTATTAGTTTCTTCTAACATGTAGTATATGTTACAGCTATATCTCTCATTATTATCCGTCTATTCCGTCAAGCTTTCCCAAGCGGGGTCACAAGGGTTACTGGAACTTTTCTCCAGCTGTCATTATTATCAATAGAGTTATTACATTTATAATAAACTGGCCAAATTCCCATCAATGTATGAGACAGATGGTATTTCTTTCTTCTCGCTATAAATAAATACTTGTAATACCGCTTACTAACAAATACTTAAATGGATGGAAATATGTTTTCTTATATTTTTTTTTCATAGTTTTCTTTCTTATCATTTTCTTTCCTTATTGCAGTGAGTGTGATTTTCCAGCAGAGAGCAGAGTAGCACTGTGGAACATTCTCCAGAAGAATAAATGAATGCCCTAATCAAGGAGTTGTCAGTCAGATTTATTCATTAGAAAGCAAGACCATTTATAAAAAAAACTAGATGTTTGAGCAAGAACATTTTCAGACATTGTTTTTCCATTTTAAAGCACAGTTTTGATCCAACAGATCTGCATGGATCAATTTCAGAGGGGTAGTGTAAATGGAGCAATATAGATAACCACAGATCAGACAAAAATAATTAATCGTACTCACTGTCATAGGCATTGAGAATAAAAAAAAAGAAAAAGGTTAGAAACTCTATTCTGCGGTGTCTGTACCATGACATTCAAGGAAGAATCAAAGAGTTCATCGGTTGGAAAAAAAAAAGTTTAATGTTTTTGGTGGCTACATCTACAACATGAAATTTTGCATGAGAACTTTTCTAGGGGGAGGAGTAATGCTGTTTGAACCAGACACACAGTACATCATGCAAGATGGGATGAAGTTATCATCTGCTCTGGTTGACATTCCTGTTAATTCTTTAAAAAATGGTGTGATTTCCTGTCCAAAATTCAACCAACCATGACATTTTCTTACCTACCTTTGCTTGAGCTATGCTGTATAGGTTTGTATAGGAATAGTAGAAAATTAACATTAACAATTAATTTATTAACATAAAAATTATAATTATCTGGTTGATATCACGCTGAAATCTTGTGGAGCAGTAAAGTTCAGAGAGACAGTTCAGTTTTAGAGCGCTAATGTAAATAATTCTCATGAAGAAAAGATGAAAACAATTACAGCTAATTTTGGGTGTTCAATTCAGCTGATTTTGAATTCAGATCAGATCACCTGATCTCTTTAATATGGCCCACATGAATGAAAAATGAAAAAAAAAAAATGAAAAGCCCTTTGGGAAACTCCAACTCCCATTGTCATTGTGACACAGCACACACAAGTGAACACTGCACACCATGAAATTGCATTTATGCCTCACCCGTGCAAGGGGGCAGCCTTCAATGGCGCCCCAAGGGAGCAGTGTGGCGGGAGGAGGATGGGGGAGAGCGATGGTTAATTACTCCCCCCACCAACCTGGCGGGTCAGGAGTCGAACCGGTAACCTTTGGGATCCAAGTCTGACACCCTAACCGCTCACCCACGACTGCCCCACATGATGTCTATATACAATCCTTCACAACTCTGCACCAGCTGAATCCTGCATTTTTCCACTTTTCATGTCTATAGAAAACATAACATCCTAGGGAGGGGTGTAATCCCTGAGTCAGGCCTTCTGTCAGCTGTCTTGCACATTGATCAGGTGCTCAATCTCTGAGCTGTCTTTAGATCAGCAGTCTGCAGTTCCAGCGGGAGGTGGCCTCAGTGCCACAACCGGTCCACTCTGCTGTCCAGGGTAGGCTGACTGTAGTGTTTGGCATACACTTTGTCCTCAGAGGCCTGTTCAATCCCTCCACCCTTCTGTCCATCAGCTCTCCTCAACATTCAGCTGAGGTCACCAACATGTTAGACCGCCCCCAGCCCTTTACCACCCTGAGTCTGATAGTGACATTACAGAGAGATGAGTTAGACGTGCTGTATTCTGCCAGTTTTTCCTGAAAACTGTCAGTAAACATCATCATTGTACTGTGATTGGTAACATATTCTTGATTATTGACTTTACCATATTCTTCATATTTTTTCTTGTATTCTCCTGGATCTAGCACTATGTGTTGAGGTCTTTAAACTATTTGTTGTAACTTTGCAATTCTTTGAATTCAAAAAGGAATATTGTCACACTGTTATTCATAACTGTTCAGATTTCTCACCTCCTTGAAAAGATGGATTTTTTATATATTGGACCAGAACCACCCCTTGGATTCACAGATGGTGAACTGGATAGATTGAACCTACAGTGCCTTTTGAAAGTATTGGGCCCCCTAAGCTTTTCGACCTTTGGTCACATTCATTTTTTTTTTTTTTATGAAAAACAAAAATTATTAAACCACCTGGAGTTAATACTTTGTAGCACCACCATTTGCTTCAGGCCTGTCTCTATCAGTTTTACACATCAAGAGACTGAATTTTTTGCCAATTCTTGCCCTTTCTCGACTTCAATGAAGTTGGATCATTGATGAACAGCAGTTTTCAGCTCTGTCCACAGATTCTCGATTAGATTCAGTTCTGGACTTTGACATACCCATTCTGACACCTGGATATGTTTATTTGTTAACCATTCCATTGTAGAGATTTAGGGATTAGATGATTGTCTTGTTGATCTTCTCCTTCTTTGAGCTTAAAGTTTCAACCCAGTCTCATGGGAAAATGTACCCCCACTACGTTGGTCCACACTGCAAAACGTAGTGGAGGTACATTAATGGCCATTTTTTTGTGGTACTGTTACGTTTCTTCTGCCTATACGCTTTCTATTGTTTTACGTCCTATTCACGTGACTTTCAAGATTCCAGCTGGGAGAAGAAAAAAAAAATATATATGGCCGACATTCGCTCATTTTTGTGTGGAAAGATTAATAACTTTAGTTTTTTTTTTGTATTAAAATGAGTTTTGATTACATTTCTAGTGAGAAATGTATAGTTTGTTGCCAGAATATTTACTCAGGGAATGTACATATTCACTTGCTTGTTCGTTTCTTGCAAAGATTTTTCAAGATAATGTGAAACTGTAACATTTTGGTATAAACATGGCTGAGATTTCTCTAACTTTTAGTGGGAAAATCAATAATTTCAATCAGTTTCTGCATTTAAATGGGTTTTGATTACATTTATAGCGAGAAGTGTAGGGTTTATTTACATAATATTTACTTAGTGAACATACATAATCACCCGCTTGCTAGTTTTTGCTACGGGTTTTCGGATCTCGTCAGGATTATGTGAAATTGCAACGTTTTGGCTGCTACCCATCGCCTAGCATTTAGCTGCCGCCCCGATTCAACATTGAATCCTTTGTGATTTAACTCCATCTGACGGATCAAACCCTCGCCACTGCGTGCGTTGCGTCTCAGGTTGATTTTCAGATCAATGCATTACGTCGTGGCATACGGGAGAAACTAATTAAACTAGTTAAAAAAAGGATCATGGGTTAAGATCGGATGTGTTTTATTTGGAAATCTACCGGATCCTTTGTGCATTTCACTTCCTGTTTGGTGCGATCTCATTGATGGGTTTTGACCAGATTTTGACCAAAGAGGAACTAAAAAAAAACACAAAACTATTTAAATACACAACCAGCATATCTGGAATCAATGACAGAGAGCATACATAATCACCCGCTTGCTAGTTTTTGCTACGGGTTTTCGGATCTCGTCAGGATTATGTGAAATTGCAACGTTTAGGCGGCTACCCATCGCCTAGCATTTAGCTGCCGCCCCGATTCAACATTGAATTCTTTGTGATTTAACTCCATCTGACGGATCAAACCCTCGCCACTGCGGCGTTGCGTCTGAGGTTGATTTTCAGATCAATGCATTACGTCGTGGCATACGGGAGAAACTAATTAAACTAGTTTAAAAAAAGGATCATGGGTTAAGATCGGATGTGTTTTATTTGGAAATCTACCGGATCCTTTGTGCAATTAACTTCCTGTTTGGTGCAATCTCATTGATGGGTTTTGACCAGATTTTGACCAAAGAGGAACAAAAAAAAAAAAAAACAATTTGAATACACAACCAGCATATCTGGAATCAGTGACAGAGAGCGACTGGGACAAAAAGTTTATTAATTTCTCCCCAATGATTTCCATTCAAAATGTTTTCGATCCCACCGGGCTCTAGGAAAATGGCGGGCATACCGCCACCTACTGTTCATGAGTGTGTAGCAACATTGTTTTACATCTATTAAATTCTATTTTTTAATTTTGTATTCTGAAGATAAATAAATAATGCTTTCCTTAATCTATAAATATCTTTTATATTTCCTTTATTTCCCAATAATCCTTTAAGACTCCATTCTTGGCCTGTCCTCTTTTCAGTTTCTTCCTTTCAGGTTCATGTTTTGCAGTTCCTCAATACATCTGCATTTTCTATCTCTCCACATCCTTCACATTTATCATTATTTTTCCTCCCTATTAAGTATAAATTGTCATTTAAATAAGTATGACCTACTCTTAATCTGATCATTATTATTTCTTCCCTTCGGTTTCTCTCATTAATATTTCTATTTAATACTGACTTTTGTACTTTATATTACCTTCTTCCTTTTTATCTTCATTCCACCTTTTTTTTTTTTGCCATTTTTCAATTTCTTTCCTCTTAATAAATGATTTTCCTCCCCCTTTCCCTAAAGGAATTGTAATTGTTATTTGTCTACTTTTCATTCCAGCTAACTTTCCATTAATTAGCTTGAAAACAGCACTTTGTAGGCACCCAGTTTCTCTAACAATGGCCCTTTTTGGGTTACCCTCCATGCATTGGGTGTCAGTTCAGTGGCAGTTCCAGAACATTTTCTTAGGGTTGACCAGGCAGCACAATAATGTGCATGTGGCCAAAAAGTAATAGGGATCAAATTCGGTTCAGAGTCAAGCTATTGGGATCAGGCATCAGGTTCAATTTGCATATTTTCTTAGCAAAAACAAGGATTTGTTGGGCTACTGTAATTTTGAATTGAAAAACGTCCTGAATGGGAAGTCTTCAAACTTGAAAAACAAAGTCCAAAGTTTTTTTTTTTTTTGGAATGATTATGACCTGGATGTCTAAGAATCTTCACCAGCTTATCAGGGCAATGAATGCCCACAATGTCTATATTCTCCAAAAGAGAATAACAGAACAGACCTTCATGAGGCCCTTGTTAAAGCTATGCACATATTTATGCATCTATGCTCTTCAAATAACTTTCTGGTTCGACGCAACATTTACATTAAATGGGTTGAGAGGTTGTTCTTTACCAGTAAATACATAAAAGATTCCCAGATGACTGCCGATACAAACTCTCCACTATAAAACCTAAAACTAATTCTTATAAGAGAGAAAAATCTGTATTAGTCTTCATTAAATGTAGCATAATGTTGTAAATAATCGATTGCTTTATTTTTGGTGTCAGCTTTTGGTCAATATGCTAACCTTAAAAGGTCAAAGTGGGAAAATGTAGTAGTAGTAGACAAATTAGCAATTAGAGGAGGCAATAACAATTACAATTCCTTTAGGGAAAGGGGAAGGAAAATCATTTATTAAGAGGAAAGAAATTGAAAAATGGCAAAAAAGGTGGAATGAAGATAAAAAAGGAAGAAGGTTATATAAAGTACAAAAGTCAGTATTAAATAGAAATATTAATGAGAGAAACCGAAGGGAAGAAATAATAATGATCAGATTAAGAGTAGGTCATACTTATTTAAATGACAATTTATACTTCATAGGGAGGAAAAATAATGATAAATGTGAAGGATGTGGAGAGATAGAAAATGCAGATGTATTGATGAACTGCAAAACATGAACCTGAAAGGAAGAAATTGAAAAGAGGACAGGCCAAGAATGGAGTCTTAAAGGATTATTGGGAAATAAAGGAAATATAAAAGATATTTATAGATTAAGGAAAGCATTATTTATTTATCTTCAGAATACAAAATTAAAAAATAGAATTTAATAGATGTAAAACAATGTTGCTACACACTCATCAACAGTAGGTGGCGGTATGCCCGCCATTTTCCTAGAGCCCGGTGGGATCGAAAACATTTTGAATGGAAATCATTGGGGAGAAATTAATAAACTTTTTGTCCCAGTCGCTCTCTGTCACTGATTCCAGATATGCTGGTTGTGTATTTAAATTGTTTTGTTTTTTTTAGTTCCTCTTTGGTCAAAATCTGGTCAAAACCCATCAATGAGATCGCACCAAACATGAAGTGAAATGCACAAAGGATCCGGTAGATTTCCAAATAAAACACATCCGATCTTAACCCATGATCCTTTTTTTAACTAGTTTAATTAGTTTCTCCCGTATGCCACGACGTAATGCATTGATCTGAAAATCAACCTCAGACGCAACGCACGCAGTGGCGAGGGTTTGATCCGTCAGATGGAGTTAAATCACAAAGAATTCAATGTTGAATCGGGGCGGCAGCTAAATGCTAGGCGATGGGTAGCAGCCAAAACGTTGCAATTTCACATAATCCTGACGAGATCCGAAAACCCGTAGCAAAAACTAGCAAGCGGGTGATTATGTATGTTCACTAAGTAAATATTATGTAAATAAACCCTACACTTCTCGCTATAAATGTAATCAAAACCCATTTAAATGCAGAAACTGATTGAAATTATTGATTTTCCCACTAAAAGTTAGAGAAATCTCAGCCATGTTTATACCAAAATGTTACAGTTTCACATTATCTTGAAAAATCTTTGCAAGAAACGAACAAGCAAGTGAATATGTACATTCCCTGAGTAAATATTCTGGCAACAAACTATACATTTCTCACTAGAAATGTAATCAAAACTCATTTTAATACAAAAACAAACTCAAGTCATTAATCTTTCCACACAAAAATGAGCGAATGTCGGCCATATATATATATTTTTTTTCTTCTCCCAGCTGGAATCTTGAAAGTCACGTGACTAGGACGTAAAACAATAGAAAGCGTATAGGCAGAAGAAACGTAACAGTACCACAAAAAAATGGCCATTAATGTACCTCCACTACGTTTTGCAGTGTGGACCAACGTAGTGGGGGTACATTTTCCCATGAGACTGGGTTGAAAGTTTAGAGGGATGGACGTGTCTTCATAGATTTGCTGTTGTCCGATACTCCTTTTTTTTTCTTTGCTCCTTAAGAATTTTAAAGCTTGGAAAATCTTTTTGTATGCAAATCCGTCTTATTGAAGTGCATTACCCCCATCTAGTGGAATGGAGTGTGGATCGGGATGCTACAAATAAATTATCCCACACATACACACAAAAAAGATAATAATAACAACTAAATTAATAAATCTTATATCCTTTCCATCAATTTCATTTTCTTATGGTACTGGTAATTCATTAAATAGGTGAAGTGGGTAGCACTGCCTTGCAGCAAGAAGGTTGCAGGTTTGATTCCTTGCTTGTGGTCTTTCTGCATGGAGTTTGCATGTTCTCCCTGAGCATGTGTGGGTTCCCTCCGGGTACCCCGGCTTCCTTCCACAGTCCAAAAACATGACTATTAGTTTAATTGGCTTCTCTAAATTCTCCTTAGGTGTGAGTGTGTGCATGAATGATTGTTTGTCTTTGTGTTGCCCTGCGATGGACTGGGGACCTGTCCAGGGTGTACCCCACCTCTCGCCCGTAGTCAGCTGGAGATAGGCACAGCACTCCTCGGGATAAAGTGTGTCAGATAATGGATGGATGGATGAATAAGTCATTAAATAACAAAAACATTTAGAAGTATAAATTTTGTCCAAAATATTTTGTATATTTAACTGCAGTTTATTTTCTTGTAATCTCCAAATTAATTCCCTTCTCTCAACAGAATATTTAGAACTGAAAAACAAAACACCTTTTACTGTCTCTTCTTGAAGACAAAAATCACAGTTTCCTGTTGGATGTTTTCCCATTTTAAATAATGTACTATTTAACCCTTTATGATCAAAACGTAATTTGGATATAATGGTTTCCTCTTTTCTATTTCTTCCTGTTCTCCTCATTGTACAACTTTACTTTGAATACTGTAAAGCTACCTCCCAGTTTTATCCTCTCCCCACTGCTTCTGCCATACTGTATTTCCTTTTGTTTAATAATAGATTTAACTTCTTCTTTACTGAATGATACCAATATATCAAAATAAGTATTTTTTTTGTAGCTTGTTTTGCATATTTATCTGCCAACTCATTTCCTTTTACCAGTACATGTGATGGTATCCATGTAATAGTAACTATTAATCCCATTACCTGAATTCTACAAATTAAAAACTGAATCTGAAGGAACTGAAGGAAATATTTGGACAAATAAGGGTGAGTAAAAAGGTAAACAAATACCATGAATATACTTTGAAACAAAATAAACAATTTCAACCAATAATCCAGAAGTAATAGCTTTAATCTAAACATAAATAGATGGAAACTGCAACATTATGCTAAAACAAACAAACCTGGGATAGTAAATGAAGCAAAGTTGCAAACTTATGTTTAAATTTAAGCATTACAAATCAGAAAAAAGAATAAGAGACAAGTGGTGAACACACACTGATCCACTTTGTCACAGGCAGATAAATTTTGTACTCTCCACTCTTCAGTTATTTTATTTGTTTAAAACATCTAATACATGTTGTTCTACTTCATGATTGCCTCCCACTTGTTGCTGGCTATAAACAAAGAATTTTAATTTTATATCTTTATATGTAAAGTCGGAAAAAAGTTGAAAAGTTCAAGGGGGCCGAATACTTTTGCAAGACAGCGTACATACCCTAATGGACTCTTAAGTGTGGGTTATACCCCAACTACATATTACAAGATGCATTTTAGTGGGTTTGCTTCCTCCAGCTACTGATCTCAAAGGTTTGGGACAAAATGGCCTTCCTTCTACATTCTTATAGGTACTTAATTCTGCATATACCACTGTCAAAAATGGACAAGATGGACAAAATTGACCTGTTCTAAACACATCTCAGCATCCCAGAAAGTGACTGTTTTCATATCTGTAAAGACTTTACCTTATCCTCAGCACAGTGATGGAGTATGGTGGGATTTTAGAAGACAAAACTGAATTAAACTGTTTTGCAGTTCTATTTTGAAGTTGTATTCTCATAGCAGCCAGTGTATTACTATTTATCACCATATAAAAGTTTATATCATATATAATTTATATCGTTTGTATTTGAGCATATACATTAAACGTCTTGGGCATTTGGTAAAAACATTCAATTAGTATTTTAATAAATAAAAGTTTGGGGCCAGCAATGGGGCAATGGTCTACAGCAGGTTGCACATATTACCTCAGGTTGCAGTGTCCTCCCCCCTTTGCCCTCATATAGATCTGCACCTTCTCCAGAGTCAAATATCAGCCCTGCTATACATAAACTCTACCTCTGGTAAATTAGAAACCCAGTCAAACCTGGCAATGCACTAACTAATCAAACGTCCTGGTTCTGTTTGAAATGCTGATTAGGTTATCATAAACTGAAAGAACATTGTCCAAATCATTATTAGAATAAGAAGTTGTACGTCAGCTGCATTATTGTACATTGAATAGGAAACAGCTGCAGGGGTTTAAGATTGCTCAGTGGATCTTTGTCTCCCCCACATTCCTTATGAAAATATGCTGGACCAACCTGCTCCAGGGGGCCACCAAGATCCGGTACAACCCTCCCTACCTAAAACCTTCTTTTCAGCGGCCTCCGTCAGGAGATCTTTCATCAACCTAATAGAGATGCTGCCAAATGAAAGGTTTTTTTTTTGTTAACCTCAACCATCTTAGCAGTATTCTGCTGCCCTGTAAGATTGAGAATCAGCTCAAAAATTATTCTTAAATAAATAATTTTCACAATTACACACATGTTCTGATCTTCTCTCTCAGTCTGACCAACTCCAAACAGAAGTACAGAGACTCCCTCTGGTCTGTGATGGTTTTATTTCCTGGACATTATGATAATCAACCTGCTGCTGAGATTTAATCCATCTAAAGTCCACTTTTAATTTAGACACCCAATTCTTTTTCACTAAGTGTCCTTTAATCTGAGAACAGATGTTGTATGTAAATCACAGCTGCTCAGGAGCCCAGTGCCTGAAAGGCTGGTCATGGGACCAGTGTAGCTAACAGGCATTCAACCCACAGCTAAACCTGTTGCATGTCATCAGCTACGGCTTTGAATCTAATTCTATCAGCCTTCTTCCTGATGAAAAATCAGACAGATTTAAGATGCAACACATTAGAGAGTCTAATATGTGATAACTGTCAAGAAAAAAAGGTGTTAGTTTCTACAATTGTCAATGTAGGTCAATCAGTGAATAAATGTGATATTTTTACATTTCTTCTTCTACGTTTCTTTTGTCACCTGCGACATACATTTGACATCAGAAGTTTCATCTGTGAAAATACAAATCTGGAGGTTACAAATAAAGAAAAAAGTTTTATACTTTGCACCAACAGAAGTGCTAATCACAAATACGAGTACATAGACAAATTGTAAAGTGTGAATCGATTAAACGTTACACTGCACATCCTGAAAAAGAACATTTCAATGAAGCTATGGTAATCAACAGCCCAATCCCAAACTGGCCACTAAACACTAACCCTGAGATCTTACCCTCCGTCAGCATGTTCCCGCGGAAGATCCGCTACATTAAAGGGGAAACGCCGTTTTTTTTTTACATTGGGCCCTTGATTTTACGTTATTACATCATGTTCTACTCAACCATATGAGTTTTGTGTCATTTGGAGCTGTTCTGAAGATATTCAGTTAGGTAATATCCAAATAATGTCTTCCTATGGGCAATGAGTTGAAGGCACAAACTAAACTGTTCATAATTTATTCTTTATGGTACACCAGCACTCATAACATGTAGGCAAATCACTGTCCCCCAGACATCCGTGGTTATATTTTTATATATTTAAATTTTTTAAAACAAAGACGTCATCCGCGTGCGCCGGCTACCATTCATTCATCCTATCCACTGAACTGCTGCTAGTTTTACTCACATGCCTGGAAGATATCGAGTGCTACTATCACAGATGATCTTGCTCTCGAAATGGAATTGAACGATTCAGATTAGCTAGCTGAATAAATACAAGGGACAGGCATCCCGGGCCTGTGGCCCGGGATGCCTGTCACAACTCCAGTCCGGCGCGCAGATGACGTCATACACATACCGCTTTGTTTTAAAAATATACAAATAACAAAAATATAACCGCAGATGTCTGGGGACAGTGATTCGCCCACATGTTATGAATGCTGCCGTACCATAAAGAACACATTATGAACAGTTTAGTTTGTGACTTCAAGTTGTTGCCCATAGGAAGAGGTTACTTGGATATAACTTAACCGAATATCTTCTGAACAGCCCCAAATGACACAAAACTCATATGAGTGAGTAGAACATGATGTAATAACGTAAAATCAAGGACCCAATTTAAAAAAATGGCGTTCCCCTTTAAACTATGTAGTAGGTAGGGCGAGTGAACCATCCAGCCGTTAAACCAGGCATCCCCAATGTCAGTCCTGGAGGGCCGCTGTCCTGCAGGTTTTAGAGGTTTCCTTGCTCCAGCACAGCTGATTTTAATTGAAAGCTGATTAACAGGCTTTTGCTCTACTGCAATCAGTATAATCAGCTGTGCTTAAACAGTGAGTCTGCATAAGTGAAGGCTCGCTGGACTTTGACAGTTGGTGTAACTGTGACCTAATGGCGGAGGAAACATGTTCTTCCAAATGTAAGTTCCACTGGTTTGCTGTATCTTCATCACTGAGACAGATAATCACAAGTTAGATATATGAAAATGATGTATTTTTTTCCAAATGGGAAGGTCCTCTTTAAAACAGTTTTATCTGACCATAAACATGCATTTGTTTTAAGAAAGGGACAAATGTTTAATGTTATGTTGTCCTGCACCACAGAGCTATAGCATGAACATGGGCCATCACTATGTTGCCATAGCAATGACTTTTCGTCTTTTCCATTGGAGGGAAGAAGCTATCCCATTCACTTTTATTTCCCCCCACCTTCAATCAAGGTGCCTTCCACAGCTGTGAGTGAGACTTCATTGGGAGTTTTATCTTCAATAATGAACCTAGTTCAGTACAATGATCCCATAACGATGCTCAAAGTGTCTTATCTGCTAATAAACCAGTGATTATCATGGTCAGGAAATCTTAAATTCCTGCTATTTTCAAGTTCCTCCAGCAGTATCCAATACTCAGCATTGGATGCTTCACAGCAGTTCGGAAATGTTAACAGCTATTAGTGGGAATACCTCACAACTTGTAAATTGTCTGTATCAATCCTTGGTACTATTTGATTGATTGATTCGTGGATTGATTGACTTTATTGATGTCACAGTGGAGAAATGTATCCGTTGCAAAGGCTAACTAGTCAAAAAGAAGAAGAAGGTGCCAAAAGGAGATCAAAGTGCATGGGGTACATACAGTATATACAGTGCATCCACATATATATAGCAGGATTATCATACAGGGTTATTGAACAGGGGTTTAACATATTCCCTGAATTAAAGATCAGAGCGGTAGAAATTAATTTATTGATTTATTATCATGTACATATATGGTTCTAAAGCTCATATGTTTACACTGTAATGTTTACACTGTAATGTTGAATTTGTTACTTTAACAATAATCTATGATTGATATATATATATATATATATATATATATATATATATATACATATATATATATATATATATATATATATATATATATATATATATATATATATACTGATTTTTTTTTAACAAAGCAGTATTGAACATTTGAAAGGACTTAATCTAGTTTCAATTCTTCTCTTCAACGTCTGTGTGGCTGCTTTCTCCACATGTGTGTAGGCATGGGTCAAAGTTGCCATGAGGGACTGTGTGTTCCCAAGTTTGCTTCTGGGAAATCATAAACTCTGCATGGAAAATGACATGCACAGGTTTCAGGCCTCCTGAGTATGCAAGCTCAAAAAATCTGACCCCTGGAAATCCATTTAGAGGTCAGTTTTAGAGTCAGTGTTTGGCATTTTTCTCTGACAAACTGGATTCAGAGTTGAAGGAAATTCATTTTAATCAGTACCAAAGCTGGAAATGTTTCTGGCCATCAGTGAAGACCTAATGAATTTTTAATAACTCTGCTGTTTGTGAGTTTATTTCTGTCAGCCGTTACTGTTTAAGTCCTTTTATTTAAAGAATGTTTCCAGTTAGCGTGCAGAGAAATGTCCAGTTTCAGCAGGTTTTACTTCTTGTTTTATACTTTTAAAAAGGTTTTCACAGGAAGTCTTGGTTTCGTCTCAGGTTTCTCTACATCTTCCTCATTTACATGACCACAAGTTACCAACTTTCTTCAAGACCTCTCTTTTTCCTTGTTGTAGTCCCATTCAACAGTAACATTTAAATCATAATTTCTCTGGATGTTACTGACACTGGCTGAATTCAAAGCCTTTTTATCACTAGTTAATTGGTGAACCAAAAGGTAGTGTCTGATTAGAGATACACGTTACCCCATCTCTCCTTCAACAGAGGGCTCCAGCTGCATCATGCTGGAGCTCAGCAGTAACATGGATCATCTGCCACCTGTAATGTTAAATGTCTGTGTCATATCTGTTTCTCTGGACTTATTGGTTCTGTTCAAGTTCTCATTTTGGGTTTTCAATTTTGATTTGATTTTGGTTATCCTGTTTTGCTGTTAAGATTTATATCATTATTTTGAATCACTTCTTTGTTTATACTTTTTTGTTTATTTTACTCAGCTCTTATCAGCATTGCTGAGATTTATTTAATCTTTGCTATAGTTCCTTATATTGATAGTTTAATGTTTTCTTCAGATTATGTTTTCCCTTTACAGATTATTTATCTAAATTTATCCAGTCCCTATCCCATCCTCTTGTTTTCCCTTTTTTGGTCATTTTGTGTTTAGTTTCGTATTCATTTTGTGTCATATAAGTTCTTCCCAGTCCTATTGTATTGCCCTGGTTATTCTTTGTTGCCCCCTAGTGCCCCTCTCCTTTCCCCTTTGCTTCCCTCTAGCTGCTTGTGTCCACACCTGCTCCCAATTAGCTAATTACTCCAGTCATTGGCTTTGTCCGAACTTCAGCCTCTGAATCGCTCAGTCACTGTATAGAGCGGTGACTATATAGTGGATGTTATGGTGAACTCAGCTCTGCTTGTCTGGTGATCATTACTTTTCAAGGTGCATTGTGGGAAATTTCGAGCCACTACTTTTTTAGATTTTATTTTATACATTTAAAATGGTGTAACCACTATATAGTGCCCTATATGAGCATATTATAGCTGCACTTAGCCCCTTCAGCAACTTAGAGATGGTCAGGACTCTGTTACTCGCAGAAAATAACCTGGAATTATTCAGGGAGCACTGACATCTGAGTGGAAAATAAAACTGAATAATTTCCATCTGCACAGTAAGAACAAAAAACATCCTGCACCCAGAACTTCCGAAAAAATATTAAACACAAAAAGAGAGAGAGAGAGAGAAAAAAAAGCTATAAAAAAAGAAAAAAAAATCTGTTGAGAATTGAAAAATTAGTTGTTATTTTTTTATTGACAGATTAAAAATATTAATTTTCCCAATTAAATATATTATTGGATGCCTTTCAAACATAACAGTGGGACATTTAATTGCTACTGCCATTTTTTCTTTACAGTTTAATAAAAACAGCAAAACTGTGCTGTCAAAGAGAAAAGTTTCATTTAAATGTATTACAAACAACTGATACAATTAGTTATTTGAAGTGCTGCTTTGCAAATTCCTTATGAGTAGAATTTAGCTAGTTGGTGAGAAAATGCTTCTAATACAACTACTGTAATGTGTGGAACATTTATCGACAGACAGTAGGAGGAAGAGTTTCCATATGACTGCATTAAGATCAAAACATATTTATGGCAAATCTTGTTAATAGATAGTAGATGTTATACCTTAATACAAGAAGAGGAAGGAATCATGATTAATAATGAAAGACTGAGTTGAAAAGCTGAACAGAATTCTGATAGAAAACCTTAAGGTCAAATTAAGTTAAAAACACACAAAACTAGAAGCATTTCAAGCTTCAAATGCAGGAAGAGGAAGAAGGATGTCCAGTTTTTAACTTTTAGATACAGTAAAGCCAAAGGAACACAAGGGGGCAGTAATATATCCTCATGAGCTTGATAACTTCATTCAGTCAGTGAAATGTTCCTTTGGAATTCAGAGAAGATCTGTTAAAAAAAAGATCCTACCTGGAAATCTGCAGTTCACTGCCTGGATAACCAGGATGTTAAGCTTCATCACTGGAGAGTCTTCAGCTGTTACCATAAAATAAGGTTTGATTCCATTTAAAATTTATCTACCAAACAAAGATGGTTTTGCTGCAGAGAAAAAATAAATCAAGTATCATCTATTTTCTTTTATTTTTTTATATCTTTCATAAACAGTTTTTATTTCCATTTCCTGTCCACACAGCAATAACCTTTTAGTTAATAGAAATAGTTCTTTGGGACATTTTTTGCTATAATGCATAAGGAATCTATTGTGACACCACTTAACACTGAGGATGTATGGATCGATCTGTTAGGATGATATTCAAACACAACTAAAGAAGAGCAACATTTGTTCCCAATGTCAGGTTAATAATACCTGAACCAGACTAAAATATTTACCCAAAGATGTCCTGTTTGGAGCAAAGATCCATACCAACAAGAGTTTTTGTTATTGAGGTCACATAGGAGAAAATTATCTAATTGGTGTTAAGAAAAAGTGACAAAGACAACAAACAGAGATTTAGTTTAGCTTCTCGAATGATGTAGCTGCTGCATCATAACTAAATGATTAAAAAGTTGAGCCATACTGAATGGAATGTCTATAAACTTCCAACCACAATGTCTGGCTAATCATGGTTAAGTTTTATGTTACGGGCTTAGATAGATGGAGGAGTTCATTAATTCAGCTGAGGTTGAGATAAGATTTCTATTTTTCAATCAGCAGAAAGTTTTTAGCTTTGTCAACTTATTGACAGTTTAATTACAGTGGATCAGTGAGATTAATGAGGGTTTATAAGCCTCCCTGAGGGTTTTGCACATATTTCTGTAAATTTGTGAAAAACCTCACGTCTGGTCCTGAAGAGGGACCAGGATCATCACAGACCAATCAGAGCCCCAGACCAGCTGAGCTCTGGGACAGTTTCAGGAAGCGTGAACCGTATCCTCCAAGGAGCACCCAACATTAGTTCTGCCACTGCTGACAGTGATGATTTATGATCTGTGATGACAACAGGCCATTAAATGTCCCTGAACACCGAGCTGCGTTCACAACAAACAAAAACAAACAGAACGACGTTGTTGATGGACGAGGCGGCGAGAACTAGGAAACAATCAGAGACTGAGAAGGCCAAATAGGAAACTGTTGACTCACCCTGAACTTCACACTGAGCTCAGACACTAACATCCAGTAACATGTTCCTGTTTCCATTTGAGGGCTCTAATCTGTGAACAGATTTATACTACGGATTTGCCCTGAGATCTCTGAACAGGCCTGGTTTCAGTCTGAATTCATTCACAGACGTTCTTGCTATGATTTCTATGATCCAGCCTGTGGTTTAACAAATTTATGAACATGATGCATAGTTTTAAAAATGTTTTTTATCCTAATAAACAGAAGCTATGTTGCTGTAAGACAGAGGTTCAGCGTTTTGTGTGTTTGCTTTGGTCAGTAATCCAGACTTTGCTTTGGCCATAACCAAAGGAGCTACATGCTGACTACACTACAGAATTCATTCATACAAGATGGTTTCACTTCTTATTACCAAAGAAGTAAAGAGGGGCTTGGTTGTTTGAATGATGAGGGGCACACACTGATGACAAACTACTTTCTAAATAAGGCCAAAGGGGATTTTTATGACGTAACTCAAGCTGATGGCAACAAGTCAGGTGGACAATGTGTTTTTCACTTTTTTTTTATATTTTGTGAAAACATTTAACAGTTTCAGCGCTTTTATTAACACTCAATAAACATCAGAATGTAATGTAAACTTCTTCAGTCCTCGTTTCAATTGAAAAACTGAATCACTCCCCAAATTCACCAGTGGAACCAGCAGTAGTCTCAGTTAGAATCAGCAGCCAGATATAACATTATTCTGTTTGTTATGGAGCGGGTGGTTTTGTCCCCTTTCTGAGTGAGTTTTTTTTTTTTTTTTTTATCTGTTGTCTTATAGTTTCATGCTTAATTAATTGCAGTTACATTAGAACACTCTACCAATCCAAAAATCTAATCCTATTACTAGCATCAAACTATAAAAACACATATAAACAGACAATTCACATTGGGTTAGGATTTCAGAAGATAACATCTGTGTTATTTGTTGTCAATGTTACTTCGTTGAGCTGCCCTCAGATTCCCCACTTATAAGTTCTTTTGTTTTCCAGGAATATTCCTGATGGATTCCAATCAGCTGGGTTGAAGGGGTTTGATGTGCACCTCTTGCAGCCTTTGTAACTTTAGTCTGGTAAAATGCAAGCTTTTTCCCTGAGTAAAAAAGAGTCAAATGTTCCACAGTCTCGTGTGATGGTGCAAATGTTTGACAACTGCTGATATGGATCTCATTAATATGAGCATTTTCTTTTCGATTGAAGTCAAATGGCTCACTGAGAAATAGCATCTTTTTACAAAAAAAACGGGACATATGAGTAATAATAACTTCACAGCCATAAAAATAATATTTAGGGAACTATCATACAGATTACTCACCAATTCATTTAAATAGACTGTGAAGTTGATTTATTTTCAACATGCAATGCTGTTTCTCTCATGCTGAATGTTCTGGGTGATGGGGAAAATTACCCAGGTAATAAAAATCCTGGGTACTTTAAATCCTGGGATTTCTATGGAAAAGAGTTTATTGAGTGATATGGTGAATATCCCTAGAGAAGCATCAATGGGCTGGATCTGTTGCTGTGCAGTCAGCTGCAAACCAGCTGGTTAACTAAATAGAGTTAAGAGTATCACTTTAGATAAAGCTTGTTCATTGAGGTATCAGAAACTTCGATAGAAGCAAACAGAACAAATGGCAAAGTCTACAACCTGCCTTTTTAATATGCTTTATTTCTAAAAACCCAAATTGACCTTACAGGAAGAGCTGTGCCGCTGTAAACATCTCAGAGGGAGTCCAGGAGGTTCTGACCACAGAGATCAGTCTGAGAGACAGAGAGCAGATACTCCCTCTGTAACTGACCACACTTGAATAATATATGCGAGCATGTTCGGAGCACAGATCCTCCTGCTCTGAAAACACAGCTGACACCAGCAACTGTCCAGCATGTAGTCCAACTGCATACTGAAAAACAATTGTTTTCTTCTGCTTATATGATAAAACTGGAGGCCAGAGAGACACATCTTACTGTAAGTCATATCTTTCAAAATTAGACACATTTCTGCAGACTAAAGAGAACCTGAGAGATGCTTCATCTTCCAGGTTTTATTGGAGCACCATTAACCTCCCACAGGAGAAAAAAGCTCTCCTCCAACTTTGCCTGCCTTTCAAATTATCAACTTACTAATTATCTTAAGTGATTAGATGAAATGGATATGATCACCTGCGGGGCTTTAAGCAGTACTGACCCTCATGACCCATCTGTTAATATTTGTTATCACATTTAAGACAGCACCTCTGTAAACCTGCAGCTGCAGCCAACCATTTATAGTTTACAGCTCAGCACTCTTCAGGGGCTCCTCTAATCTTTAAATTGTACAGCATGGAGATTTGTTTTGATTTTTTTTACTTTTTAAAGCACAAATATGTAAGGATACAGAAGAAACCAGACATTTTTTGTGGTTCTAATCAACCTGGTCCCATTAGGCTACAACTTCACCTTTTACTTCATTTACACCATCTGAACGGTGCAACTTTAGTCTGAGCCTGTAGGTCCCTCAGAGGACTGAGGGGTCTCTGAGTGCTAATTGGATTACATATTTCACCTCTGGCATTGATCCACTAGAACCAACAAAAACCCCGTCAGAATTCTTCTCTGTTTCTGGCTGTGATCCAGAACCTGCTGCTCCGTCGAGGTCGGCTCAGGAAACAACAGCTGGATGGTAATTTGTTCTGTCAGCAGAGGATAATTATTGAGCTAATGTTGACCTGGAGGAGACGGTAGAGCCCAAGGGCCACACATCGACATGATTCCACAGAGCGATAGTAGCGCAGGAGCCACACCTGAAGAGGATTTGCCTCCTGCAGCTGTAATTTCTACAACCTGACCACATAAAGGAGAAACAGGGACAATGCATGGATGCATCTGACTAAAGGCGAGCTGATAAAGAATCCTAGGAACCTGTGAGAAAGAGAGATACTGTCCTATGTTTAGGATGCAGGAATCAAACACAATATGTATGCAGCTTGCTTCTGAATTATCTGTAGCTTTAAATGAGATTTAAAGTTTCAATTATGTCTTCAGTTTAACACCCTTAACTACACCTCTGAGTTCATGGAAGACTCTGATCGATGTATCTGGCTCTCTGTTAAGTGGTGGATGGGTTATATACCAGATGCATCAGTTTAGCTGCCTGATCTCCTCAGTTTGTTTATGCTTCATTCTCCTGTGCCCCTGAGTCATTCCTGTGAGTCTCCAGATGCAATCCAGCCTCTTTCCTCAGCATGTTAATGATCAGGCTGCAGACCTACAAAGCTGCTGCTGTGATCCAACATAAGGGTTGGACTGAGCCATCAGCATCAGGACATCACGCCTCCAGCAGCAGCTGGCCTCCGACGCTCCAACAACACGGCAGTAGCACACAGCTGGATTATTACGAGGTTTAATCCTGACTTTATCTCCTGGATTTAATCCCCTCCTGCAGGTTGGATTATTTTATCTCTCCGTCTGTCCGTGCGTAAACTGTTGGTGTTCTTTTTTGGTTTGTCTTTTTGTTTTCCATCACACTTTATTCGTGGAGCAGCTGCAGAACAGGCCGACACAGAGCAGGTCAGAGGTCATTTCTGAAATACGGACTTAAAGAAGAGCTGATCAGGCTGATTACATCCATTAAACTTCATTTTATATTCAGGTTAACCTCACTGGTCTGAAGCACATCTATGAAGTTTTTTTCTTCAAATACTCCTGATTCAAAACTATAAACAAATTTTAAATTATTGAGATTGTAAAGTCTCCATGTGAAGGACAAAACATATGATGTCCAACTGTTGAGAATTCTAGCCTAAAACATTTATTCAATAACATGATGGTGAATTGAATATTTTCCCTAACAAGGCTGCATACTTTCCCCTCACCACTAAAACCCTCACACCAACATGGCACCGTCTGAACTGCACTACAAGTTGTCTAGAATTGAACTGTAACAACAGAGAAGAGGTGTCAGACTTTACAGATTCAAATGGCTAAAAAGAAGAACAGCTTCAGATCCACACTTCCACTCAAATTATTCTGAACTATTGTCTTTCACTGGGATATCCGTTCCACTGGCTTGGACAGAGAAACACAGAAACTGGCTGCTTCTTTAAATGAAATAAATCAGGTTTATTTCTAAGGACGACTTTTCTGTAAAAGACGTTGAACAATCAATAAGCCAAAAAGTGGAATCGCCTAATATCTCCAGGCTAATATGTGGGCAGGAAGATCAGACCATTTATCAATGAATGTAAAAAAGACCATAGACCATTTTTTAAAGAGTCCCTTAATCTCAGCGTTACTATCTGTTTGCTAAAATCGGTATATAAAGCACTAAATGTTCCTGGGCATTCATATATCTCATTCCAAACTTCAGTTATTTAGGACTATTGGGCTGCAACTTTTAGATGAAACCCTTCTTCAACATACCTGAATCATAGGGTGCTACTAGACCCCAGCAGAGTTGAACAGCATCCAAGGGAATACAGCTCTTTGATTAAGGTGTGTTAAACATGGGATGAATCTAAAAGTTAGGGTAGGGTTGAGCTCTGGACTCAGCATTTTTCTTACAAGTCCGGCTAGCCTTCAGAGAACTGACTTGGTCCCTTGTCTTCTGATCTTTTTGTTGAAGTCTTTCCCCACTGCCCCCCACTGTAGGTGAAGGTAGCAACATAGATCCATTGGTAACTTCTCTATGACAAACCGCGACAGATCTTGGGTGGGAGAATAAAGGGCTAAGTTCTGAGCCCTAGAGGTGTCTGCTGAAGGTCTTCTGTCTAAATAACAAAAACCTCTAAAATTCTTTAGATTAAAAATAAAAATGCTTCATATTAAAAATTTAAATATTAGACAAATTAAAACAGATGCCACACCTAGACTCATTCTGTTTAAATTAAAGTGTTTTTCTGGTTTATTGTGTCTTTTAGATGGGTTTGCTCCTCAGCTCTGTTTTGAGAGAACCTTTCTCCTTTCATGTTTCACATCACAGCAGTGACCCTCTGTTAGACCTGAGCCTGATGTCAGAGTTTCCCCTCTGGCATCTCTCCTGTTTTCTGGGAATCACCTCTGATCTCCACCTGCTCTTAGATCTGATCATTTCATCATCAGGATCACCTAAACCTAGAGCTAGGTCCACAAGGTTTCTCTGATGCCTTCATCACCATGTTTTTTTTTTTTATAGACCCAGCACTCCCTCATCAGCAGGTGTTGTATACCCAGAGGAGTCTCAGATTGCTGTGATCCTATGGCTATCAGGTGACATCAAATTCAGAGCTGTGTCTCAGGTTTTTCTGATCTTCTGACCATTAAGTGAAGGTAGATACAGACCTGTACAGATCCCTGATATCTTATGATCATCAGTTGTCATTTAACCCAGAACTTTGTCTGCTCTGTTGAGCTTCAGGTGATGTCTTCCCTGAGCTGGTCCTCAAGGTCTCTACCCTTGGTGACGTTTACAGCTCTAAGGTCAGGTCCCTTAGCTCTTCTTTTGAACATGAAACATAGACTCCTCTTGTTTGTACAGCAGAGGTCGTGGGGTAGGGGGTATATTGGGGGTTACAGATAGCTATGAGCAGAGCACCTACACACATAATTACCCCCCTGTGCTCCCACAGTGCAGGACTGATAAGAGAAGGGAGCAGAAGGAGGAAGGGGGAAGAATCCTCCTCCTGCAGGAATTCAAAGCAGCCTGGATTTAATTTGCATTCGGAGAACGATAGAGAAGCGCAAGGCAGCAGTTGGAGCACGCTCAGTGAGGCGGCGTGCCCGGCAGCTCTGCCAGACAGGACAGTCTGGGGGCCACCTGGCCCTCGCTTTAATCCGACAGTATTTCATTTGGAGCGTCAGGATCGTCCTCTGCCTTTGATGTGCGTTTGTCCCGTGGACACAACATTAAAGACTCTCCTTCGAGCCGAGGCAAATTCAAATACCGTTACCTTCTTCTAAGGATTTCAAATGTGCTTAAATATGCCCTTTAATGGTGTATTTTCCTCCATCCGTCAGCTCAATAAATTAGTTCCCCCTGTGAGGAGAGGACTTGGTGCTGCAGTGCTCTGATTGGCTGAGAGAAGCGCCAGCTTCATTTATCTGCTGTTTCTTAGTTTAATGTACCTTAGATTGAAAAACATTAATACTTAGAATACAATAATCAGTTTACTTTTACATCTCAACACTGAATCATGTTTCTACAGTAATAAATGACCAAACACTTATAATAATAATCACTATCTTAAATTGTTCATTTTAGCTAGAGCATATCTGTGATAAATTATTAAAGGTCAGATATGACTTTTATTTTTGCATTTTCCCTTTCCTGCAACAGTCCAAAAACAAGCCATATGTAGAAAAAAAACATGAAATAGTGAAATTCTGCCAAAAGTACGATAGAAAGTTGCTGAAGAGTCATGATGTTGAGTTTGCAACAGATCTTTGACAATAATGCATAGCAAGATGTCCATGCCTGAGTCAAAAGAGTTTCCAGCTTCACTCTTGGGAACCACAAAATCAATACCTCCTAAGCATGCCTTTACATTTTTTTTTTTTTAGAAATAAAGTAATTAAATATACTTACTATAATACAGTTACAGTTTAATCTTCCCTCTATCCAGTCATCAGAGCCAGATTATTCTCTCGAGCCAGTGGGGAGAGTGTGAGCAGCGTTACCTTAGTGTTTCTGATTACCTGAACCTGACCTGTTCTGCCTCTCAATCACTGAGCTTGTCTGGTCTATGGACTTCTGCTGAATTCTGCCTGTTTAATGAACTTGGGGCTGCTTCATGCAACTGACCCAGATTTACCTCTGGAACCTCTTTGGACATCTGATCTCCTGGTACTGAATCCTGAGCATGTCCTCGACACCAGCTTTGGCTTTGCCCTCTGGACTTTCACGCCTTCCTTTGTCTGCCCGGATCTGGTCTCCTGCTTGTTCTTTGTCCTCAGGGGCTGCAGCATCTGGAACACTCTGGGTGGCGCCCATCGCATCTTGTTGGCAACCAACCAGCTGGAATCTACCTCATTCTCTGGGCACAGACTGAACTATAAAACCAGGTTAGTGACTCGCGTTCATAATCTTCCTCCACTAGATTTACATGGTCACTAACAGGAGTTTCCATTTTTCCAGAGGTTCCTGCGATAGGTGCCCCCGCCACTGTTTCTGCAGATGAGTTTTTTAATAATTGCCTTTTTGAATAATCTGCCTTAAATACTGGGTCCTCCGCTCTGAACTGTGACACTCATAGCTCCTTACTTTTCAACCAAATTATACAGGCAGATGTATGATGTCAGAAAAGGTAACAGTAAGCCAGTTCCATGGAGTGCTCTGTCTGGAAAGAAACAGTTAAGAAGACAAGCTCTGAGCTGATTTTCAAGTTAAAAGCTTGGAGAGCACATGCTTTTAGTCACTGTTAAAGCTGCGCCCATAGCTATGTCTAGAACAGAATCAGGACTAAACAATAAAAAACAGGCCCAACTTTATCTTCAATAAATGAAATTGGGGACAGGGTGGTGTCACAGCCAAACAGTAAGTCAGGCCGGATGAGGCTAAAATGACTATAGGGTTAATCTAACAGGAAAGTTTTTAGCCAGGTTGTCTGTCTCGTGGATTAAAACTGGAAGTTGTTTCCACAGAAGAGGATCTGTTTCCATTCTACTTGCAGAAATCATAGGAACCACTTATAAACGTGTCAATGAGGTTGGATGAGATGTTGGAGCAGAAATGCAAAAACATTAAAATGAAGTGGAAGTCTGGCTTTCTCCATACATTCAGCTTGTTTTTACTAAAAGTAAAACTTCTCTACAAACATACTACAAAACCATAATTATAAGACTTTTTTAGTCCATAACTGCACTGGATTTCCATAAATGTTGGTTTGGCTCTAAATAGTCACTTCAAAGTAATACAAACTTTGGGTTAGAGGGAAAGTAAGAAAATTGATAATCAGTCAGATTGCATCTTAGCTCACACAGAGGAAATAAAAATAGTCTCAGCTGAAGCAAATTATCATGAATAAACATACAAATTTTCAGAGACTGCTGTTATGGATCCATTTAATTAATTGATTTGTGCTCCTGGTTACCTTTCCCTCTATATCTCTCCCTCTAATTTTTTAATACCATGGATCTCACAGCCGACCTTAGCAAAGGGCTGCTCAAAGTTATTGACATTCAGAAGAACTGAAACTCGATTTGTATTAGAGGAAGTATCAGGAGATTTTATTTATATACATTAGTAAGCTTTTGGAAGAGTTATGTTAATTATGTTGTATATTTCTACACTGGCTTCTTTTTTTTTTATTAAATTGATTTTTTATCTAAATGCTTCTTTTGTGTCCAATCACACATCTGTGAATATGTTGCACTGTAGATTGGTAAGAAACTAAATGTTAAACTGCTGCTGAAAGTTGTGAACGTACTCAAAGTAAGTAGAATTCAGACTCAGGTTGTTATTTCTCAAATACTAATGCTAAAACACTCCTGTAATAATTATATATTGTTTTATATTATCTCAATTCACAGCTATATGTCAGGGGTGAGAACTGAGGACCCAGAATTTGAAGCAGACTGATTATTGTGATGCAAAAAAGGTGTTTATTAAAATCGGATCTGCAACTCAGCAACAAGGTCGTCAAAGTCCAAGACAGGAGGCAGTTTCAGGTTCACTCCACAGGCAGAAAACAGCAGGAGTCCGAAGACAGATCAGGCAAAAAAAAAAATCAAAAACAGGAACAGACAGGCTCAAAGGTCAGAGGGCAGAACTAGTCAGGATCAGGCAATCAGAAAACACATGTGGTGCGCTAGAAAACACTCACCAAAGGCTCGAATAATCTGTCACTGATGACTGAGAGCAAGCAGCTTAAATAGAGGCAGTAGCAGGTGGATAAGATGAACAGTGATGAGAAACTGGGAGGAGCAAAGGAGGTGAATGGAATGAACCATTAAACCAGCCATCAGTGCCAAGATCATGTCACTATAGAGTTGCTGAAGTAAATAAATAAGGGGTTACCAGTTATGGTAATAAGGTAAATAAAATTAAAAAAATATATGTTCTATAACTTTTGGCTGCATAAGGTTCACCTATTGGTCAATTGAATAAATACCAAATGCTTAACAACACCTCGTCCTCAGTGAAGACTCTTCTTGTTTACGAGAGGAAAGTGCAGAAACAGAAACACAACCAAACCTTAAAATAACATCTGGTCATTAGTTAGAGCCTCTTTAGGAGGAGAGGAGTTGACCAAGGAATTCTAATATAAACTCAAATAAAAATACATAAGCTGTAATTTTTACAGAAAGGGCATCTTCATATCTTCCCGTTTTCTATAATTAAAGCCTTTTTGTGTCTCTGTGGCAAACCCTTTAACTTTAAACACAAGGAGGGATTGTGGCTAAACCATGCACAGTGAATCATCCTACAAAGTCTATATAGCAGTGGCTAAATGGACTTATTGCACATTTTGAGCAGCACAGATTTGTTGGTTTTGATCAAGATGGAAACAGATTATTTTCTCCATATGCATCAAATGTTGTATTTTCATGTATTTGTTAATGCAAAGTAACAAATACAAGTTACGAAAACCCTTACACATTTTTATTCCAATGCATAGTTTGACTTTTTATTGACTTCAATCATTTTAGACACTGTTTTTAAGCCTAACCCAGACCTTTACCCTAACCCTAATATACCTTAACTATAAACTCAACCTTAACTCAATGGTGTTTTCTTACTTTGAGAATAAGTTGGCATCAGGGACCTGTTTTTGTTGCATTGACAATGACTAGGGATCAACTTAAAAAGTATGCTATTACATGTCCATTGATATAGATGACAATTCTGTATTGAATAGATCTAACTAGACATGTATTGGACCTGATGTTAGTGAAATATATATTGACCTAAAGGTAACTGAAAGAGAGGTTTTTCATAATCTATTTTCATCTACTAGTTTGACTTAATAGAAATGTAGAACCTGTAAATCAAAATGGAGCTATAGTTGCTCCCTAGCTGGGTGTAAGCTGCAATATCGTGTTGACAGACCACCTTGTAGGTCCTGGATCTGACCCAGAACCAGGAATTTAACATCTGCGATGTTCACTTCACAATCATCTTTAAATCCTCTTTAAATCTTAAAGAAAGCAGCAGCATCCTGCAGCAGGATGATTAAAGTTTTCTGACCAAAACATGGGGTTGAAGACGAGCCTCCTCTTAATCGTTCTGACAACAGGAAACACTTCCAGCTTCAGGAGGTATTAAAGATTAGGAATCTGTGCTGCTTCATTCAGATCGGAATGAAAACCGAAGATAAGCTCCTGCAGTCTTTGAAAAGATGGAATCTCATTAGGGACAAAGGTGAAAAGGGAAAACATAAAAGACAACAAATCAGGAAAAGAGCAAGTCAAAAGCATAACTGACAATAATTTCACAAATTCAACACCAACACCTGCAAAACCACTGACTGCTGTTAATCATGAACAGGACTGGCTCTCTGCACGCCAACAGAATCAGAACTAGAAGATGGATAAGTTGTGTGAAATTAATATTTTGTTATCTTAAATTTAAAACTTTTTCATTTTGAAAATGTTCTCTTTATGAAAAATAAGGAAATCACATTTTACTACCACTTGTACACAAAAAAGGAAGATTTTAATTTTTTGCCAATAAGAATTAAAGCCAATCCAATATAAAAGAGAGTCTAGCCTGGTACTAGCAAGGTGTACCTAATTAAGTTTCCAAATGTCAGGGTTGGGTTTCTTTTAAATCTTGAACTTTAAATATTGAAATTAGTTTAGTGAGATCTAGTCTGGCTGAAAGCATTTAGGTGTACTATAGTATTTTCCACTTTTTTTCCACTGATCTTATCAGAAACAGCTTTTCCTCTTACTTTTGTGAAGAACTGAAAATTGTATCCAACAAAACGCACTAGTTTATGTAGATTTCACATTCAAATTGTATTTATGATGGCAAAATATTGCGAAATATATCATCTCCTTGATAAACAATTGCTAAAAACAGTAGTTTTAAAATGAAACAAAAAGCAATGTGTCAGGAAACTTTTCATTACTCAATCTAACCATTGTTTCCTAATATGCCCCCCAAAAAAATTACAGCTTCTAGGAATGAAAAAGCTTTCCCACATGTTGCCTCTCTATTGGCCTTTCCACCTTCCTCATAAGGTTATGGTTATAGACATTTTTTTAAGAAGTTTCCACCTCTTTTTGCTCTAGCTGCCCTGAGCTCTAATGAAGAACAAGCAGGCCGTCAGCCAAAGCTCTTTTCTTACAGTATGAAAGAGAGTAAAATGGAGGCAACTGAGGGTCTTTTTTTCCCACTCAAGTCCTGAATAATTAAAGAACAGAGCTGCTGCAGACACTTTGCTTTAAACGGCCTCTAAATTAAACATGAATGACTTCTCTTTTACTGTGACAATAAACACTCTGCTCCTTTGGCTGAATTACAGGAACAAACGTGTGAAAGTGCAGGAAAACATTTTCATCAGATCTGGTCTCAGTGGATGAATCTTCAGACACTACCATTCATCATTCTGAAAACAACAAACCAATACTAAAGAACCATACTTTCAAATGTGTCCTTTATATTCCAGCAGGTCATGCATTAACACCAGAATGACTGAGATATTGCTGAAATTGCCCTGAATTACCTTTAAAAATGGAGGGACAGGTAAACCAGGTGCAGATGAGGTACAGGTTACTGTTTAAGCTGAAGCAGGCTGTAAACAAGGTGATCATAACCTGCTTTTATAAAAAAAAAAAAACATGTTTCCTGAACCACAAGATGGAGAGTTGGCATCCAGCTCGTAATCTGAGTGTTAATCCACCACCGTCCTGCTCTCTCTGTTTGTCTCAAGAACCAAATTAAAGTCACTTCAGCCCGTAAGCAGCTTTGAAGAGTGAAGCTCAAAATACCTTTCCTCTGCTGCCGAGCCAAGATCAGCCGCTAAAGCCCACAGATTAACTCTGGCTCATCTGGATGGCACGAAAGGTGCCCACATGTTGATGAGGTTCAGATCCCATCGGCCCAGAGGTCAGCATCAGCGACATCATTAACAGCAGCGACAGCAGCTGGTCGGAGGGACAAACAGATCCTTCTCACCTCCAGCCAGCAGCTCAGCTCTTTTTTTTTTTTAACACTGCAGGACAAACTGGATTGGATCGGAGCATTCTGGGTCAGACCTCTCACTGAAACACTCAACATCCTAGAAATGTCTTTATGGCTCTTCTGGGCCGGTCATTGTCCCTGCTTGAACCACAAAACAATAATGTGAGAAATGATTCACATCCTCAAACCTGTATTGATTTATTTGGTTAGTAATACAACTATTAATTCATTCAACTAGGATTTTATTGTTTTATTTTAATATAGTAGATCCTCATAAGGCTGATTTAAGGTCTAGCAGCATTCTTAAAAGCTAAGTCATATTGTCTGTATTATAATCCATACACCATCGTTAGGTTTGGTCTTACAGAAAAAACAAGTTTGATGCAGTTCAGAAAAGAAAGACTACAGTAGGTGGTCTGGTTTTGTTAAAGGACATGTTGTGTTCTCATTAATTTCTAACCTCTGGTGGGGTTTCATCATCTGGATGTTGTTTCTCTGTCGTTGTGATCTGTTTTTTTGCAGATTGTTTGTCGTAGCAGTGAGTTCCAAACACTCAGTTAATGATGGGATTCTCTATGGCGCCCACTGACACCAGATCCTGTCTTTGTTTCCTCTGTGGAGGCTTTAGGCTGCACGCTTTGAGCCAGCTGCTCACTCACAGATTAAAAGCAGTGTGAAAATTCAGCTGCACAATTCAAACGTCCACTTCTCTTAATTATTTCTGTGTCGTCAAAGGAGTTTATAGGATTTTTAGGGTCAGTTCAGGACCTCAGGCAGGTTCTCCATCAGTTGAGTTTGATTTAAAGTTTTGAACAAACTCTGAGATAACGGCTCCTTCAACAAGCTCTGAGAGATGAGTCTCTGAGGGAAAAAAACATACAATATTTTCAAACTAACAGTGCTTTCTGATTTAAGCTTCAAATGGCCAGAGTGAATTCCAACTATAAATATGAGAGGTTTAAATCTAAAACAATCCAAAGCTTCTGCAGTTGATGGCATTGGAAGCTCCTGAACTGCAGATTCCAGCTGCAGCTCTGAGAACAACTTGGATCCATCTTCTGTAATCCTGTCCTTATTTCCACTGGAACATTTTCCCATCAGCTCACAGTCAACCTGAGAGTCTGATCTGAGGTCAGCAGCAGCTCCTGTTTCTGTCTCTGTTTGTGTTGGTGCTCAAAGCCAGGAGGGGCCTGGGGCCCCAAGGCCCTCAGGTGTCGATATCCGAGAGACAGGAAGTCGCTGTGTTTCAGGGAGAGGTGAAGGAAGGGGATGAAGGACAGCAGCTGCATAAATACTGCCATCCTCCTCTCATTCCCATCAGCCACCTCTGATGCGCTGATTATGACACCTGATCAGATCTGATGTCACTGCGAGCAGCAGAGAGCCCGAAACAGAGACGGGTCAGAGCTGGTCCAACAGGACACACCTCAAAGGGTCCAGGGACGAGTGTCCTGGAGAGATGAACGAAATGGAGGAGCAGCTACATAAACAGGGAGATTACAGTGAACTGCCTCAAAAACACAGCAAATCTAACACCCCACCCAAGGATCCCCAGTATTCAATGTTTAAGTTTTGTCACTGTTAAGCAATAAACTCACAGATATCTCTGACGCCTGAAATGAGTCACACAGGGTCCAACTGTTAGCAATATAAATCCAGCAGCTGGTTAGAGAATTAATGAGCAAATATCGTCAGAAGGACCAAAGAACACAGAGAGGTCAGGGAGAAGGTTTGGACTTTTCACAAAGCTCTGATCCATCAGCTGAACATAACAAACATTTAAATCATTGCATTTAGTTTAAGCAACAAAGGCAGCAATAGAAACTACAGAGACAAAGAAGCTGGTCAGAGTAGATCATGATATGGATGGAGCTGCCATAAAAACAGGCGTACCTGAAGCAACCTATATCCTATAACCTATAACCTATATCAAAAGAAGTCTTTTTCAGATGTCATCCATCCAATCTGAATGAACTTAAGCTTTTTCTGCAAAAAGAGGTTCGTAAAGTTCAGCCATTAGAGAGCGTATTAACAAAAGGACCAACTTTTCTCACCTTAAACTTTGTATTGGTCCAAATGGGTTTATGTTGGGGGGCTGAGTGGATCGTGTCATTGTTACAAAATGCACCCGATCACTTTTCAGTGACTTATAAGTAGGTATAACAGATAAGCCTTTCTGGAACAGGAAGAAATATTTTGCAGGTAGGAGTAGAAACCTGAACTGACAGGTGGATCTCCAGAATCGAGGAAGAACTCAGATTCACAATCTGATTATGAGAACTGGATTTAGTGTTTAAAATATGTTAGCCTAGTGTTGTGACTAAATTATGTTGTGTTTTTTTGGTTGTATTTATGTCATTTTATTTTATTCTAGAAATTTATTTTATTAATATAAAACAATTAAGCATACCTGAATGAATCCTGAAAGGGAGTAAAAAGAAGGATAATTAGATTTTTTCCCCCAGCTTTTATTGTCATTATACTGTCGCAAGTACAGAGCAACAAAGGGAACTCTCTGCATTTAACCCATCCTCTTGGGAAGCGGTGGGCTGCCATTGTGTGGCGGCCGGGGATCAGAGTGATCTTAAGGGTATTTGCTGAGAATTCTGATTGCTCAGAATTTGGATTAAAGTCATAATTCTGAGATTAAAGTCAGAATTCTGACTTTTTTTTTCTCATATTATACTGAAATAAAATTCAAAAATTTGTTAACTTTTTTATTTTTTCAGTGGCCCTAATCCTCTTTCGTAAAATGTTTAAAGACCTTATTTAAAACCTCCTCATTATTTTTATTTGCTTGTTGTTATATTACTATTCATACTGGTCATCTTAGTACTGTATTTGATATTAATGTGCACTCACATGTCAGCATTTTACAGTGTGTATAAAATATATTGCATCTGTACTATATTGCTTCGACTGTTTCATCTTTTTATTCACTCATTCAGTATTTTTCCTTATTATCATTATTCTGAGTATCATGGAAGCGAAATGCAAAACACCAATAAGAATAAACTGATTCACAGTTTAATGATACAAAAAACACAGACAGTAAATGTATCTCTGCTTCTGTCTCCTTGAACCCCAGTCGGCCTCAGCAGATGGCCGCTCACACTGAGCCTGGTTCTGCTGGAGGTTTCTTCCTGTTAAAAGGGAATTTTTCCTCTCCACTGTCGCTACAAGCATGCTTAGTGTGAGGGATTGTATTTGAGTCAATGAGTCAATGCAATCAACTGGTTTTCCTTAGATAGAAAACTTTGTATCAATTTGACTGTATGATCTGGTTGAACTGTAAAGTGCCTTGAGATGACATGTGTTGTGAATTTGGCGCTATATAAATAAACTGAATTGAATTGAATTGAATTGAACCATCGAACAAAGAAGCAGATTCACAAATTATGAAATCTACCGGTATATAAAAATAAGCAGATGCCACTGGGAGCTTCCAGACACTCAGCATTATTGTAAAGGTAACAGAGCAGCAGGACAAACAAATCATATATAGATCAGATTTCTCTATATGCAGCCGTAAAAACACTCTTTCCCCTTAAGATATGTTTTTTTCTTTAAGTCCAAAGTGTTTTCGCCTCTAAAGTCAAATTAGGTTTAAACAAGGTAAAAACAATCAAATATTCTGAAAGACGTACTTCTTTGCATTTATCCATCTCTTAATGGCCAGGGGATAAAAAACACACCACAATATTTTTATTTTCTTATTAACTGAGTATGAAATCTGTCGACTTCATGTATAAACTGCCTCAGACAGATTCCAGTTGGTTTAAAAAACACCCAATAATCCGATTTACATATTCCATCCATCTGTAATTCCTCAGAAAACATTTACTGGGTGTTAAATACAGTAAATAGCCTTGTCCTTCTGTCTCTATGTGGCTTATCCTAATATGTTTTAAGAAAAATATTGATCCAGATAAAAAATATGTCACAGAAATTAAAATCTCTAGAGGTTAAAATAAGTATTTAGAGTTTTGAAACTGATTTCCACAGTCATATTTAAAAGTCGCATATTTAATAATTTTTGCTGCTTGTGGACAATTTAACTAAAGGTCGTTTTATAAATAATAATCGTATATTTTTATAAAATTGACTGTGTCTTTTGTAAAACAGACCAATTAATCATACCTCAAAAATGTACTTTAAGATAGATCTAGGGCCCGATAAAACTTTGGACCAACTATGCAAACGTTTGGTCTCAGTTGGAAGGTAGCTTAGTATCTGAGGAAACAGGAAACTGAGGTCATTCTGGCTCACAGAAGAAAGTTATCCAGAACGAGAATTCCTTCTGAGGATCCTCTGAGTTCTTCTCTTTTCCCAGCCTATAGTGACTGATACTGATTTACCAGAACTTTAAGGCTAAACATCAGAACATATAGATGTAAAACTCAGAACCATCAGACGGATCTGTTCCCATCTTAAAACAGTGACCTATTGACTGGAAGTAAAAGCAGAAATTTAGGAATAACAAGCCAGACTTTCTTATTTGATTCACACTTTTGTATAATCCCAGATTACAGAGAATCAATGAGTTTTACACCCAGATGCTCACATTTTCAGGCTCTCACTTGAAAGCGATAACACCATCGGACGTACTGGAGACTGTAACTGTAAAACCTTTGACCCCTAAGCAGAAACGAAGGAAGAAAAAAAAAAAAACGCATCTTGTTTCTGACTTTAATCACAATTTGATCTTCTGCAGCTTCCTGACAGATTAATCATCTCTCTGCAGCTTCTACACAAATTACCACCCAGTTCTCGTGCTAATTTTATCTGTAATCCTGGTGTTGATGGACGGAGCTGACAGACCTCTGAATAACTTCGAATAACTCTGAGTGTTCGGGCTGGTTGGATTTTGGATTAAAATGTAATTCCCTTTTTTAATCTCCCTGCTTGAAGATTGAGCAGTGACACTCAGAAATCCTCGTCCGGATGCTCAGAACTTTCTGATCATCACTTTCGCTCAGCCCAAACCTTCTGTCAGCAGATTATCTGCTGTCGAGGATCTGAGGAGCAGAAACTGCAGCTCCCATGAGCCTCTGTTGCTGCTCAGGCTGATCTGTCAGACTGATCAATTCGTCCTCAGCAGCTTCAGGAGCTCCTCAGGGCTCCACCTCAGGCTGGTTTTATTCTATAATAGTCATGAGACTGATTCCTACAGCTGCTTAAATTAATCGGATGACCAGTGATTTCAGCTAAAAAAGTTTCATCATGGCTTCTGCATTATTTTGTTCAGGTTGCTTTTTCAGAAACCTAATTACAGCAAGAAATAATATTGATGGAGAACATTATGCAGGTAGTTTGATTTGGCTTTGCAGGGGTTTTCTGGTAAGGAGCAGTTTTCTGTTTAAGGGACACTGGCTGGTTCTTTGCTTTTGTGGAGGCAGAGGATCAAAATGCTCCGTGTTTGTTGTGCCTCTATCTTAACCAGAGCCTCTTAGAGAAATAAAACAAAGCTTCCAAACCTCAAGATTCCTGAATTAAAAGAATAAATTCTTTGTTTCCTTTTGCATTTTTTACAGATTATTTCCTACGCTTAAACATGATGTAACTGACAGTAATCTTCATCTTGCTCTCCGTCGTGTCAGCAAACAACAGGCTGCTGCAGGAGGTCTGATTTACTTCTACAAACAGTCCAACTAATCAACGTAAAAGGTCCAGTTAGACGTTAACGACCTGTTAACTGTCGCTGTAGGAAATGTTCTGATCTGGAAAAGAAATGAAGGTTAGAATGGGGACATCCTATAAAACAGAACAACTTCAGCAGCCTGGCATCTATTTCCTCTGAATCTCATAGAGAAGCAAAAAAAAAAAAAAAGAAAACATCTCATTAAAAAAACAATATTTCACTGCTAGTGATGTCATGAGGAACCTGGTTCCTGTTCAGTCATATTAGAAGTTCTGTGCGTCTGACTTTTAGAAAGTCTGTGAGAGATCAGTTGTCATGTTTTCCTTCTCAGGTCCAGTGATCAATAGCTCTGTAAGCAGGCTGGGACCCGATCAGAACTCTAAAACAGTCTGAAAATAATCCAGTCAGTCAGTCAGAGGTCCAGCAGGTTCTTTTCAATATTATCACCTCATCTTCCTGGTTCTGTATCAGTCACCAGCTCAATGGACCCAGGTCTACAAAGAACATCCACTCAGTGCACTGATGGATCTGATTCTGAAGAATCCTCCAGGGGTGGATGATTCTGACCCAGTTACTGTCCGCCCTGCAGCCTGGAGTTCAAATGCCGCTGCTTGTTAATGAACTCTGACATCTGCAGCCGTTCATCAGGAGAGGCGACGCTGATCCAGATTGCATCAGCAGGGCCTGAGGGCACCGTACATGCTCAGTGCTCCTCATAACAACACTCCCCTGAGGCCTCATTTATTAAACAGAGAGGGTCATCTGTGTGCTCATACAGACACACTCCTCTGCATGGTGTCAGTCTGATCTGTTGGTTGCTGGGAAAGAGAATCTAAAACAGTCTTTCTTTCTCTGATATGTTGGATGAAAGAATTTAATAAATAAACATTCCAGATCAGAGGCCTGTTTCACAAAGTAGATTTAAGAAACTCAGACTCAAAAACTCAACTCTGAATTTATCTACCCAAAGGTTGGAAACCGGGTTTTAGCCATTATAAGTGGAGTACCGATTCGACAAGTTACCATGACAACAGGCAACAAGTACGCCTATTTCATACCACTGAATCTAGAGATTATTTTTAAATGAAAGAGCAACAGTGCTACGGCTGCAAAGGAGAGGGAAATGGCTTGGGAGAACATTGCTGCTTGGGTAAGATTATATAAAGTCACTATGGCAGGCTGTTTTTACATTTATCCTCTCTGTTGTTTGATTTTTAAATCACAAAAATAAGATTCTCCCTGGTCAAACTCATATTCCTAGTCAGAACTGTTATAAAAGATTTTTTAATATATATTTTTGCAGCAAAACTGAATTTCAGAAAGTAGGAAAAAAATTGTACTAGTAAAAATGAAGTTTTATATTTCTAGAAATGTTTACACATTTTAAGTGGTTGTCATGTTATTTCTCAGCTTGATATATTACAGTATGTTTTTATATTATCTGATATGCATTTTCTTTGTAGTCAAAATGACACAAATTATGACCAGTAGCAATATAATGTTAACATCTGAAATATATTCTAGACATCCAGAATGTTTAATTTAGATGTTTTGACAAGTAAAATATTTTAGATATCAGAAATACATATTTACTCAAACAAATGAATATCTAAACAGCCTGCCATATACTGTTGTACGATGGAATTATGGTGGAAATTAGTATACTGGTAGAATGGCAGTGGATCAATGTATTATATTTAGGTGAACTCACCTGTCTGCTGGTGAAGATGAACTATAGATATGCTGTTCAAACAAGTAGGGCCCATGCATCATCTCATGGGGTTCCTCCTCATTTTGATTCTCTCCTCCATTACACAGTAAAAACTAAGTGGCTGTTTGACTGTGCAGTTGATTTCTATAATGCTGTTATCACAGATCAGTGTTCTGTCACTGATATTCAGTTCTGTTAACTATTATTACTATTATTAAAGAAGTCTCTGTATTGCTGCAAAAGTGAGGACCAATAAGGTTGTTGATATTTTTAATGGATTGTGAGGTGAAACAGTAGCGCTCAAAGACACATATCTGACTATGAAAGAACTATACCGTCTGAGATTCCTCTCCCTATAGATATTTAATTCTCTTTGAATTAATACTGTTCATTCTTTAATTGGATCCTTGTTTAAAAGATGTGCTATTTTTGTGTTTGTAATATCTAATATGTCAAATGGAAAATCAGACCTACTGACTGATTTTCAAATCTATGACAGAACTGTGCTGATTAAATCAGGAAATAAAACAACGTGATTGGCACAAGATTGGGTCCTCAACCTCTGTGTTTCACAGGGGTTGAGGAAACGCCCTCTTTGTAAAACAGACCCCAGGACATGCATCATAGTGATTTCTGGTCCATCATCAGAAAGTTTTTAACATTTGAGAAATTAAATGTTTTGTAGATTTAAAATCCTCTGGAAAAATAAACCTGAAAGGAGCTCCTGTCATGTCCTTAACCAGAGTCAGAACCACACAGCATTCTGGTTCTTCTCTGATCCTTATTAGTTCTGATAGTGTCAGACCGGATCAGTTTCAGCTCTGTAATAAGCTGTAGTAATATTCATCATGTCTTCGCCTTATCTAAATTGCTGATTACATGTGGCAGGACAACATGTTTGTTGTCTCAGACTGCTAACTGTTAACGGGTCGGAGCAGATTTTGAGCTCAGAAATGGATCCAGAACAGGTCTGTCATGGATGATGGTCACCTCAGCAAAACAAAAAAAAAGATCTAAACTTTACTAAAAAAAATTCTTAAAATATGTGTATTTACGCTTAATTTTAGTGGGTAAATAATATGATCCGCAAACTGGAATTAGTATTTTTACCCCCAAAATAAGATAAATTTAATACATTTGAAATAAGTGCATGTTTTTAAATGTAAATTGCCTTCTTGGATTAGCAAAGTAGTTCACTTATCTGCTCAATTCAAGTAAAAAAGCACTTATTTAAAGAAAATGTGCCATTTAGATTACTTGCAGTGTGATTTCACTCTGTAGTCATCATTCAGTTTGTTCAGGGGAATTCGGATCATTTACTCTCACTGATCTGATCTTATTATCAGATGTTAATGAGTCATCAGACTCAGAGGCTTCAGCTGACCCCCTGCTCTTCACCATCATCTTCATCAGGAGTCAAACATGATAAAACTGTGATAAAACCATATCAATACCTCACAGAGCAAACATTTCCCATTTTCTCACAGAAAGCTAAATATCAATAAGCAGTTATTGATCAGTTGCTACTTTGCCATCAATCTGTCTCCACACTTTTGGATACCGAGCAGAAGAGTTTTGGACCATCTTGAAGAATGAATAAGGCAGCACAGAGAAAGCATTGTTAACAGCGAGTGCTGTTTGTGTAAATCCGTCTGTGATGAACAGGCGTTGTGATGCCAGAGGACTCAGACTGTGAATCAGAGCTCTGCAGAAACAAACAGCCTCCCCCCTGCAGCACCATAAAGGCTGCCGTTTGGTGATAATACCTCTGTCTGGAGAGGGACCCTTGAAGCTTCAAACGGTTTCTGTCTGTGATGGGAGATCTGCTTTCTCTCCACCAGTCAGGTTCTGTTCATTGAAGCTGCCACATGTTTATGATTCTGAACTTCAGTTATTTCAGTGAGGGAAATAAAACAGCATTCATTAAATATTCACTTCATCAGTTTAATTCACCACTCTTGTTTTTGACGCTACATAGATCTAGTGTTGTTTATGGCCCTCCATCTTTTTGAAGGTTTTTCTTTAGCAATAACAGACAGTGGTTAGAGATTAAATGCTTTCTCAATCAAATGAGCTCTATGTTCCTTCAAGCTTCATCTTTAGGTCTCCTTTAAAGTCTGCAGGTCTGGATTAAAGTAAGGGAGCAGCCTACGCTGAAAGATGACCTTCTTCAGAGGCAGTCAGACATTTTGGAGTTGGCTTTAAAATGTTTTCTTCCCAAAACAGAAACACAAGGAGTTGCTATAATGTAAGATTTATTTCACGAAATGACATTTGCACAGAGCTTTGTGCAAACATGCAAATAAGTCTTGTTTTTGTGTTTCTGGGCACCTTTCCCCTATGTGTGCTGTAAAGAATAAATAATCCACGGTTCCTTCTGCTTCAGGCACTAGATTCCAAATGGAGGATATTTGCTAATGAAGATATATAGAATAAATCTTTCATCTAGAGCGGAGGTCTTCAACAGGGGGTCCGCGACCCCTAGGGGGTCGACAGAGATAATGCATGGGGGTGACAAATGTTTTGGTTGATTACACTTTTTTTTTTATATTCCCCCCTGCAATTTTTTCCACTATTTGAAATGTCTTTAAATACACATTAACATGAATTCATCAGACTGTAGTAAACAGATAAATGGAGGCAGAAGATGTCTTTCAGTCATCAATGCACACATTCAGCGACACACAGGAGCTCTTTCAAACTGGGCACTGTTTCATTCTCAACACCTGTCCCATCAACCAGGAATAAGAATCAGAAATACCTTAATAACCCCAGGGTGAAATCACTTTTGTTACATCACTAAAGCTGTAATAGAGTGACTATAGGACCAGTTTGATAGAACACAATTTCATATAATATAATTAGGGGGTCCCCGCTCCATCTCGCCATCAGTTTGGGGGTCCTTGGTCTGAAAAACGTTAAAACCCCTGGTTTAGAGTGTTATTGCTCTTTCTGCATCAATGCACACTTCCTTAACCCTATAATGCCAAACGGTTTCTGAAATGTTTTGAGTCTGACACCTTTTGCATAATTTAATGGTAACAACTTTGCTAAAAATCCTAGTGTACACAATCAGATATACCTGATAACAGAGGGCAGAAGACTACACAAAAAATAATCTTGACTTATCGCATAGTAATTAATTATTAATATCAAAAATGTATTTCTGTTTTTTCTTTTTACATATTTTGTTAAAAGGCCAAATAACGACTTCAAACCAAAAAAAAAAAGTTATTTTCTGTTTTGTTCTATTCTTGGATCGGGCTTTAAAGGGTTAACCTTTTTTTTATAAACTCATTGAAGAGCATGCTGTTTTTTGGATACTTAAATTTTTATAAAATTTTAGCAAGCACTTTACAGTTAGCTATATTCAAGAATACAATGATTAAAAAAACAATAATAAATCTTTCATCTAGAGCGGAGGTCTTCAACAGGGGGTCCACAGAGATAATGCATGGGGGTTGCAAAGGTTTTGGTTGATTAGACTTTTTTTTTGTTAAGTAAATTATAACATTTCTTTATAGGATTTATAAAAGATCATTTAAAAACCCACTGCAGTTTTTTGGGTCAGTGATAGAAAGAATCTAATAGTTCTTATAAAAGATTCTAGCTGCACTTTTTTTTTTGATCTATCATACATTTAGGCTTGAACAGATCCCGCTCACTCCTAATATAATTGGTGAGTTAAAATGTGTCTTCAATCATCCTTGTATATCACAAAGGCCTGTTTAATCGTCTCCATGGTTACTGGAAACCAACTATCTTTGATAAAGTCATTGATCAGGGTTTATTTCAAATATTTTATTAGAAAAACAGTAAAAAATGGGTTGAATTAACCTTTGCAGACATTTGTTTACAGTAGAACTCTTATAAATTCATCAAAGAATCAGAACCAGAACATGGACTCTGCTGCTTATTCTTGCTGTTAAAGTAAGGAAGCTGAGATATTTCTGGCCACAACTCAGTCTCTTAATCTCAGCTTAGATCCAGAGTGGGTCTTAAAAGTTCAGTTTGATCTCTGACCAGAACTTGTTTTGACCCAAACCCAAGATGTAGTTGAAGCAACCAGCATTGTGATGCTTTCAGGGACCTTCAGCAGCCAGCAGAGACTGGAACTGTGACTTCAGGGAGGACCAGGAGTACAGAGAGGTGTCCACCTGCAGAACCAAAACCAGACAGACACAACTTTCCTTTAAATAAAACTAAAACTGAATTAGCAAAAAAAAAAAAGGGGGGGAATAATGATGGGGTTACCATGACAACATGTCTACGGGCGAGGTCAGGTCTCTTGCAGAGTTCCTGTAGCCGCTTACAGAGCTGCTCAGGGGTCGAGTACAGGTACTGATCTGAGAAGAAGAGTAGAGAGAGGTCAGGTGTTGCAGACATAGAAGTGGAGCCATCTCCAATGTGTTTACCTGGGAATATTTCAGGATACACCAGAGCCTTTGGACACAGAGGGAAGCATCCGCAGTGGACGGCTTCCAACCTGAAACACGTCAGAGACTCCAGATCAGATCAGATCAGATCAGATCATCAACACTCTGGATGGAATCAGGAGGAATCAGGCTTCTGGTTCCATTAATCAAAGGAAACAGGTTAGTAGTGCCATAGTAGTGCACTACTATGGCTGATATTCGCTGCAGGGCCTTAATGAGGTATGCTGATGATCTGGATTCAGACAAAACCAGATACAATCCTAATAAGTTTCAAAGGGTCGGCCTACATGACTCTTCTGTTTCCGCTTCAGAACCTCTAACAGCTGAGGCCGTCTTATAGGAAGCTAAATCCTGGAATATCTGGAAGTGTTATGAAATGACTGAAGTTACAGATATGGAAAACCTCAGATAACCACCAACTCATATGGGTAACCTGGATCAGGCTAAAAACCAAACCAGTAAAATTAGTTAAAATGTTATTTTTCTACAGGGTTTGAATTTAACAATTGGTCTTAATGCAACATTTTAGGAGTTTTGCATTTTAAAGTGAATTAAAAAAAAAACAAAAAAAATCACTCAGGATAAGGTTGATGAGCAGACCAGAAACGAATGAGAAAATGTAGAAGTTATCCCCGCAGACTCACAAAAAACAGGATGTAAAAATGAGCAGAAGATTAGCAAGATAGAACAAGGATGTTTCAGAATAGAACTGCAAGGACCTGATCCTTCTTTACTCCTGTTTATTTAATAATATTTTCAGTTCAATCCAAAAAGCTTGTATTAAGATTAATTAAATGTTTCAGACAGGCCTTTGCCTCTTGTTTTCTTTCTACTCAGAAGTCCCAGAAAGTATGTCCTTAGTGACATCAGTGTTGCGTCCTTATTAATAATATATTTTATTCTTCAGTAGAAAGAACATAATAAAAAAAATAAAAAAAATACGATTTAGTGGAATCTTTTTTCAATTTTTGTTTCCTCACCCTTAAGATCTTTCCTTGCTGCTCATTCTTATGCTTTTCCTGCCCATAATTCACTGGTTACTCATCTTAACACTTCAGCTTTTCTTTCTTTTGTTTGTCGTTATTCAAAACTTACATGGCCACTCCGAAGAACTCGTGCCTGGCGGTTGACACAACCACGTCTGCCTCACAAAGCACCTTCAGATACTGGTCCTTACTGGACAGGAAGCCCCAGTTCAGGATGTTGGACTGGAGGAGAATCTGGGAGCAGGAGAAGATCTCTGCAGGAGGAGAAAACAGCTTCACCATGCTAGGAAGGACGCAGAGCTCTTATAGCATGCCAAAAATTAAGAACATAAAAAGTTTAATGAGATTATGTGGGGGGGGGGGAAAGAAACAGAGTGATTCCTAGAATATAATTTTGATTAAAAATCAGTAGAAACGTGTTCCCGTCATCTCTCATCATCCCTGTTCTCCCTCCTCCTCCTCCAGGAGGTTTATGTTGGTAATTAGAGGAAGAGGACAGTTTGATGAGGACAGATCTCTCTGATTAAACTGGCAGAGTCCCTAACAGGTGAAAGTGATCAATACTCAGAGCTGTTAGTGAAATCACTCAGCTCCTAATGTGATTGGCTCTTGGCTGATTTACTGCCGGCTGTTTGTTCTGCACTAAAACTTTATGATCCAATAACTCGGAGTGGGCTCGGCCCGCTAAAACACCCACTCATCAACACTCCATCACATCGTTATTAAAACACTGAAACACACCCAGTGGAGATACAGCTACCAGAACACAGGTAGGCCCACACCTGAAGCCGCGGTTCTGGTTCTAGCCTGGGTTCATCAGGGCAGAATGATACTGAAATATGCTAATCCTGCAGAACAGCAGCTTCCAGCTCCGTCTCAGTGGATACCTGGCACATCAGTGAAAGTCTCTCCCAGCACTGACAACTTGAAATCCAGCTGTTTTTCCTTCAGTTTGATCAGAGTGCTGAAGAACAGCTCAGGGTTCTTGTCGTGTTCCCTTAAAACACAGAGAATGGGAGGTTTAGTTTGGACCGTTAATAGAAACTGCACTGCTAGCTGATGTGTCTGGTAGATTTCAGCATCTTAATTCAGCTGCTGACCCTTCCTCCCTAAGTTAGTAATACTCAGCCCCCTGTCTGGAATGGCTTTACTTTGTGATTAAATTAGATAAAACTGAAAATGAGGACCAGTGCAGTTTAAGCTAAAGTTATTCCATGATGATCCATAAAACTGATGATTTCAAACAGTTCACTGGAAACCTACTAAATGTAAAAGACATGAAAGACTTGATGAATCCAGAACAAAGTTGCAATTCTTCTCACATAACTAAACACCAGTTTAAACAACACATAAATCCATGATTCCAGACAGAATAAAACCACCAGATCCACCTGATTCCAACCAGGCCAGACTTCATGATACAAATCTTAGAGTTTATTCTAAAGGGTTCAGTTCTTGAGGTGAAGCTGAACAGAAATGCTGGACAGACTGAGGAGGCAGCCACACACCTGTGAATAACCAGGCTTTAGCATAGTTTTAGGAGGTTGCTGTCACAAAAGTGAATAATATTGGGTTTTATTAGATTGAGCCTGAGGTGAGGTTTGAAGTATATTTTTAGCAGAACTGAAAATCCTAATTTCTGTTTTTACCCCTGAGTAAATTAATAGTAAACTGCATCATCATCAAGAACAGCAGAGAAGATCATTGGGGCTCCTCTTCCCTCCATTAAAGACATTTCATCCCAGCATTGCGTGTCCCGAGCCCCTAATATCGTAAAAGACCACTCACACCCCCAACATGGACGGTTCTCCTTGCTGCCCTCAGGGAAGAGACTTCGAAGCATCTGATGCAGGTCCAGCAGATTTCATAACAGTTTATTTCCCACTGCCATTAGACTGTTGAATGTTATGTAAAATGGGTTATTTTATATATAAAAAAAAAAATACTGAATGTTAGAGCTGTGAATATACAATCATGTTTGTCTTACTGTTTTATGTATTTATGTATTTATTACTGTTTTCAAGGCTGCACTTTAAAAAAATTAAATTGTCTAGTGCTGTTCTAAACGAAATTTCTTTTTGTTTACACTTGTGTATACAAAATGACAAAGTAAATCTCTCTAAGTCTAAGTCTATCTAAAGGACTTTTAATCTGATCCTGTTGCTTGAACTATTTTCCAACTAGGAACTGTATTCCTAGTTGTAGGAGGTTCTGCTACATAGAGTAACAGAACCAGTGATACTACAGATTGGGTAGAACCAGAACTCACCACCTGTGAGGCCACACGATGTGTAGAGGCTTCACCTGGTCCAAACACTCTGGGTCCTGACCAGCTGTCGGGGCACTTCTGGGATCCGATGGGGGCTGATCGGGAACCTCCCCAAACCTATGAAGTCAGAACCAACTGATGTGATAACCTTCAGGTGAACGGATTCAATCTGTTGATGGTTTTGGTACCATGACGTATGCTGCTGATCGGTCGGCGAGGTGACGATCCGATGATCGCTCTGAGGCGTCTCTGCAGAGCGGCAAAGACATCTCAGTTTGTGTTCAGGCAGCAGACTGAAAAACAGAACCAGAACCAGAGATATGGGAAACAGAACCCAGAGAAACAGGGACAAATAGAACATGACAGCGCCTTGTAGTCTGACTGTTTGTTCCCCCGAGGACGTTGGAAAGCAGGATTCCAGTGATCCATTTGAGGAATGAACAGTCTGACCGCAGGCTGTAAAACCAATCAGATTATTGACGATCATGGTGATGATGTCACCTCTGAGTTTGATTAAAGATGAAGGTCAACGATGGCTGAGGCTGCTGGGGTTTATAATCAGGGTAATAATCAGACAGAGAAGCTGCAGCGAGGACGAATCGCTTCGCTGCACATGTAGAGTAAGAAATACAGAACTTCATCCTGCTGTTTGGTTCTGCAGAAATAAACCCAGATCCAATAGAACCTCGTCTGATTCAACAGCGGTTACACCGATGACACTGAGCTGATAGTTATTGGAAAAGGGTTAAAGTTGATTATAATGACAATAGAGTGAACTCATTTAAACCGTCTAAACTGAATCAGTTTATCAAACTTTAAAAACATACATTTAGACGTGACTAGTTTTTTTTGGTTCTGTTGAATCAGAAAGTTGTTCGATAATAAAGCAGATAGTTTACTGTATGATTTTTGGATACTCTGGTGTTCCATAAAATTGTTTTAAACAATAAAAAACTTTCTAGAAGTTTTTTATTGTAGAAGTTTGAGAAATGTTCTGTTTTCTTCATCCTGATCCTTCCACGGATCAGAACCCCTCTGCACATTTAATCCAGTCTGACACTTTTTGTTTTTGCTGCCCCCGTCACATAAGCTCAGACTCAAGAATCAGGAATCATCCCTTGCTGAAGTAGAACAGTAGAAGAAGCCCACAGATGCTCGCTGTGTGACATCATCATTGATCTCGGAGGAGTCTGGGTTCAGCAGTAGCCATGATGGATGGAACGTCTGTTTCTCTCTGCAGAACTCGATGACTATTCAGTTATAATGACAGTGTGACTGATGGATGAAGGTTGTCACAACAGAGACCACAGAGGAACAGTCAACATAGCAGACTCAGCCCACATGGATGTTTCATCCTCCAGCTACTGGTCGCACCTGGAAGCGGTCAGCATCACTACGCTCATCCAAACCACTGAGCAGGAAATGTCCCATTTAATATAAATTAGAGCTACTTTTAATTAATTTTGCGCCAAGAGCTGAGCTAAAAGGTTAAAGAACCTCATCAGCATTGATTTCAATCAAGTGTTTTTAAACCAGTGAAACGTCTGAGACCTGCAAGAGGACCACTGTTACAGTCAGTCACCAGGCTGACCTATGTACAGCAGAAACCCACCTTCTGATGTCAGGGAACTGCACCGGGTAGCTGAGGACCACACACTTAGGACGGATCAGCCGGTCCAGGTCTTTAGGTCTATGGTCTGGGATTTTCTTCATGAATGACCGAATGGAAGACAGGAAGGACTCCATGTTGAAGCGGGAGTTAAAGGCCACCACATCTGACACCAAACTGCAAAGAAAAACCAAATCAGAACAGTAGATTGGAGGGGTTCAGATGGTCCAGGATCCTGCAGGACTCTAACTCCCATCAGACGTCTGCTAATGATCCCTGCTGTGGTCTGATGCTGTAATGTGGTTAGAGAAGACAGAGTGCCTGCAGCTTATTGATGAGCTGCCAGCTGATCAACAACAATCACTTTTACAGTCAGACAGCTGATCGATAACCTGAACCACTTTAATTAGGCACAATCAACCAATCAGATTGCTCAATCACTAATCAATCAGAGGGCCTCATGAAGACAAAAAATAGCAAAATAATCTTAGTTTATTATGAGAAATGATCAATCAGGCCGTATGGATATATATTATTCTACAAATTTAACTCTTCAGTATACTGCTGGACTAAACCCCATCTGGACCAGAACTGATCCTTATACCCCCCCCGCACACACACACCCACACACATGATCCTTCTGATGGAGCTGGCGGTTACCATGAGAGCACCTGGTTGTATCCATACTGGAAGTCCCTCTCCTGGTCCTTACGAACCGGATAGACCAGCTGGTTCTCATGGAAGTACAGGATCTTCTTCAGCCGGGCCAGATCAGGTCTGAGAGCAACCAGCTCGCACAGGTTCAGAACCGAGCTGCTAAACAGAACCCTGTGGAGAACAATACACCGTTAATAAGCAAAGGAATTCCTGCAGAGCCAGAGAAGTGACAAAGCAGCTGATCAGTGGATTTTTTTCTGCTTTTTCTGTCTCACTTAGTCTCTTTAAATCTTGTTTGAATGTGGTTTTATATCAGGGTTCCTACAGCATAAGGCAAGTTAAATTCAAGACTTTTTAATACTTTTTAATGCCACTTGAAATAAAAATTTAAGACCAAATTCACAAGAAACACAAGAAAAACCTGCTTGCCACAACTTAACCCAAAGGTTTATTTTAACATAAACCACTGCACTAATGTTTAAGATTTTGAAAAGTTTCCCATACAGGAAGAAAGCTAAAAACACACAAATGACAGATATATTTTAACAATTATTTAACTGAATTCACAAACTTTGTTTTAGAAGGGAACAAAATAAATCAGTTTTAAAGCCACAACATAACCAGTGCTAAGTCTTTTTTGCAGCCATTTTTCTTTGTATCGTTTTCTCAGTACGTTTGATTCGGTGATAAGTGGAGGCGTTGCAGAGACAAGGGTGGAACAAAACTGAGAAATACCGGCTGTTTCTCGGTAACTCTATTTTGACGCTTTGTGTTTCGCGCTTCGCATGTGCGACTCCACTGCCTTAATTCCCATCGTTCTGAGCTTGAATGACTTCTTGAACAAAATACACTGTGCCTCATGTATGTTCCCTGGTACTGGTTTTAGCCATGGAGAAAACTCTTGGCTGGAGCCAAATATCGTTACATGTACACATGCTCATATTTTCCAGACAAAAAGTTAAGGGCGCATCTCCCAAATATCCTGGCCACAACAACGCTTTTATTGGTTCCGCTATCGGGACGGAACCAATAATGGCGAGCCATTATTTTTTTTAATAAAAAGAAAAAAAAATGTAAATTTTAACGTTTTATTTAGATTACAAAAAATAAATCGTAATAAAAATAATCCTATTTATGATGTTTTAAAAATTAAGACCTATGAAAGACTGATTTAAGACATTTTAATACCAATTAAGGCCTTAATATCATTTTGAAGAATTCAATGCCTTTTAAGACTTTTTAAGGACCCGTGGGAACCCTGTATATTGACCCTGATGGAGACACTAACAATGTTCAGTAAAATTTTGCTGGAATGATGAGACATAAAATGAGAAAACAATCTTGTTTTGTTCTTTTCTGGCTCCATTGTTTGAATGTGGACCATCAGGTCAAGTTGTTACAGGGATGGACCCCTCTATAATTGTACCTTCAGGTCACACTCATTCATAAGTTCTTAAATCTCTGGATGCAGGACTACGTTATACGGGCCAGTTAGACTGACTTCTGATGGCAAATACGTCTTATAATGTGCAGATGAGCAGTGACCACAGCCATTCAGATAACTGTGATGCAATCTCTTTTTGAAAAGGTAAAGCTCTTTCAGCAGCCAGTTGTTGAACATTTAGAGATGTATGTAAAATCGCAATATCTGTTAAAAATAATCACAATTTAGATTTTTGGCACAATCATTCAGCCCTAGCTGAGACTATGATGCTTTCAGATATTGGTTGGACTAAAAAAATATGAGTCATATTATTTTCCTGAGAAAGCTGGTTTTGTTTGAGAATGATTCTACCAGCAGCAGGAATCAGCTGATCCAAACACGCTCAACTTGCTGAACTATGAGGTCCAAAGTGGAGATTCTCTTAATCTGCTGTTTTTTTTTATTTCCTAGAGCTGCACAACATATTAAAATTACAGCTTTTCTCACTACATCAATATGTGTGAGAACTAAAACTCAATCACAAGGGCTGCTTGACTCCAATATTTAGCACGATATCTTAATTCTTTAAACAAGTTATCTATTTTTCCATATTTTTTATTAGTGAAGTCTGAATTTTTAATCGTAAACATTTTAATCACAACCATAAAAAACAAGCTGTTTTATTCCCTAATATAATGAACCCAGGTCTTTATAGCATCAACATCTCTTCATCCTCAATCTTGTCCAAAGGTGGGACATTCGATTCCTAGAAGGCGGTTAAAATCCTGCAACGTTTTGATTCCTCCTTGGACCAACACATCAGAATCAGAATCAAGTTTATTGCCAAGTAGGTTTGCACTTACAAGGAATGTGACCATGGGGTCACCTGAATTAAATGGCTGAATTACCTTCTCAGCATGGGGCCAATTTCTCCAAAGTTTTCTTATCCTCTAATAATTTGATCCAATTGTGTTGAACCAAGGACACATCTAAAAGATCCAGGATACCAGCCGTCAGGAAGGGGAACTGCCCATCATTGGCTTCATGTTGGAACCATAGACACATGAAACTGATCCTCTTATCCTCCATCAGATCAGCAGCTTCAGAATTCAGACGTTCTGAAAGCAGCTGGCAAGTCTTCCTCCCGCTGCTCCTCAACCCTTAACACTTCCAGCAGGACTGGGCGAATATGTTCTGACCTAAACAAAACACTTTCTGAGGTGCTCTTGGTTCAGTTTTTTCATCAAGTTTAAGATTTGCTTGAGTGGATTCACACCTGAATGTTACAAGTTAAAGTTCACTTACAAATAGTACGATGACAAAGCTCCATGAACCGAGACAGCTGGGCTGCGACATTAGCTCAGTGCATTATCAAGAAACGCTTTAGGAGCTACTATGCAGTGTACTAAGGCTCAGCGGCGCTTGTATCTTTAATGAAAATTAAAAATGTTTCATGTTGACTCCTTACTTAATGAGTGAGTTTTAATGATTTCTTTTATTTGTTTGTTTGTACCCCTCATCCTGAAAGAATACACAGAGTAAAGAAAATACTGCTGCAAAACTGTAGGGACACTCACCGTACAGTTTGCTGCCACTGCATGCAGATACATGCAGATTTTAAGGATTTCAAATGTTTATTTTTCTCTTTTAGCTTTTAACTAAATAAAACCAATTTCTGTGCCCAATCCAAAGGCTTATCAAAGGAAGAAGAGGCAGTGTAGGTACCAGATCTGTCGGGCCCTGCGCATGCCAGTGACGTTACGCTACACTGGCTGAATGCTGCCACATGTAAAATATTGTGGTTGCACAGAAAACGAAAATAACATCATGCAGCATCAGTGTGCAGAGTCGGGAGCATCTGTAGCATTAGTCTAATGATCGATGAAGTTTTACTTGAATGATAACAAAACTGATAAGACCTGTTTATGGTGAACAAAGTAACTGCAACAACATAATAAAAAAGGGGAGAGCTGGGTAGCACTGTGGCTAGCTGTGCTCACTAGCTAACAGGTTAGCCTGTTTTATCTCAGTCAGTTAGCCATATTAAGCTAAACTACTTTTAACTTTGTGTTAACAACAATGTTCGTTTTCTAATAACTGTTGTTTTATTTGTTTGAAATCTAAGCGAAAGTCATTTACTAAGATGTTCCATTTGTCCTTCCCTCCCCTCAGATCTTAATAAAAACAATAAAAATAAGCTGAGACTTTCTCTGTCACCTTGGTAAATGTCAGAGCTCAGTCTGTCTTAGAGGGCAGTGCTTTCCTTCAAGACTGACAATGATTGGTTTCAACTTTTGGCTACTTTAGATTGCATGAAATGCAATTAAATATAGAAGGTAATAATATGTTGTGAGTCCAGAAGAGATTTGATTCTTAAGAAAGGTGTGCGATATAGTTTGTCCGAGTGGAGTTGCCATATGATGACCTCATAAGAAGGGGCGGGCCCCGAGCAGATCTAGTACCTACAGTGGCAGTCCCTGGATAGGTCGAATCACAATCCGTAGACACCTTTAAACAATCTACCAGCAAGAATGAGACAAAATAATGCCAAATGTTCTTCATGGAATGGTCTTCTCAATGAAGAAAGAAACCTCAAAGTGCCAGAAACAAACTTTTTTTATTTGGATATTGGTTGTCTACCTTAGGCGTTACCTGCATGGTGCCACATGTGTGCCTCTAACCTGTATGTTGAACAGGCAGGAATGGTCTGACTGAAGTACAGAGCTGCTGTTCTCGCTCTCCAATGCCATTTTTTGGCAGGCAACGTGAAGACGGAGCAGCCATCGATGTTTTCCTTCAGAAGGTCAATCAGCTGTTTGTGAGAACCCCCATAAAACGCCTCGACCAGCAGGACGCTGGGGGAGCCGCCGACCTGATTGAGAGGAGTCAAAAGTTAGCTGTCGCTTTTATTAATGTCTGATCCACATCTGATGAGGTCATGGGTGCAGGACTTTGTATTAAGTATTTACACCTTAAATTTTTTTTTTTACCGAGCTCCTATTTGGAGACTGTATATGGTAACAACACAAAGTGGTGTATAACTGTAAAGTGGAAAAATTTTAACAATGATTAATCTGTTTTAAAATTTTAATTTCAACAGCTTGTGAAATTATATTAAAAACAATAACTAAAACCCATTGAAGATTTAAAGCAGAATTAGGTGATAAAACAGGAACCCAAACTTTGAAAACCTGTCAGATCTGTTTGTTCATCTGTGAAGAAAAACAGAACTCCCAACAGAATTCCCAAGACATGTCCATCAGACAAAAACAACAGTCTGAGCAATGAGAGCAATAGTGACAGTCACAGCAGAAGCCCATGGTGACTCTGAAGAAGCTCTCAGCTCAGATGGGGGAATCCCTCAGTTGTGCACTTCAGAAATTTGACCTTTATGAAGATGTGGCAAAGGAAGGACATCCCTTAAAAGAAGAGTTCTAAAAAGTTCAACTTGAAAGTTTACCTCAAGCTCTTCAGAGGACAGCAAACATGGTGGAGGTCACATCCTTTTCTACAACAGGGACAGATTTCTGATCAGAGCTGAGGGAAAGATGGCTTGTGGCTTTGCACAAGTCTTAATTGGCCTGATTAAAGGCAAAACTCGATCCCTACAATGTAAATGTTTCCTGCCCACCCAAAGGGCAGACCTTACGGTTTAAATGTTCTCCATCCAGTTTAACTGAGGTTAAACTATTTCAAAAAAAGAAACAGGAAAGAAATCCAGTCCTTAGAGGCAATAAGCTCGGAGAGTTAATCCAAAAGAGTGAGAGCTTTAACTGCGCTGTAAGGATGTCCTCAAGGGGTATAGAGATGTAAACCAGCCTTTTTAGATTGTTATTTGTCATTTTCTGTCTGCTGTACACAATGATGCACAACTCTTTGTGTCGGCCACACACATAAAACACATAAAAATTAGCTACTAGTAAAATAAATTGAAATTGACAAAAACTATATATATATATATATATATATATATATATATATATATATATATATATATAAATTTTTTTTTTTTCTTTTTAATGAATACAACAAATAAACAGGCCTGGTTTGTATTACTATGACATTGACTTATATTCAATAGAATTAGTGCCTTTTAGGGTTGTCAAAAGTATCGATACTGAAACGTTGTATCCGGATACAATACTCATTTTCAAAAGTATCGAGTACCAGTTGCACCTAAACAGTAAATCATCTAAAGTGCAGAATAGAGGAAAATGCACTTTCTGAAAACTGTGTGATCGAATAATTCTGTGCACTTTTCAGTTTCAGATTTTTTTTGTAACAGTTGCAGCTGCTGAGAATTATTTTTGTTTCTTAACCGGTTTGGCCAGTGTCATTGTTATGTGTACAAAGCATAGCCAAGTAAGGAAAACTTAATTTTAATTTTGTACGTTTTTTATCAAGCTTGCTAAATACTGTGCACAGACCAACCTCAAAATGTTGTTCTTATTGTTTATTGTATTTATGTATTTATTGTATTTTAATTATTAATCAAAATATTTCTGTTGAAATTTTATCGTTGTAGTATTGAAAATGGTATCGAGTATCGAATATTTTCCTTAGTATCGGTATCGAGTTGAAAAGTTTAGTATCGTGACAACCCTAGTGCCTTTATGCCAAACTCTGACATTTAACATAACCCTGATCAGTATTCCGAACCTTATCCTTAACCTAAAGTTCAGCCTAAAAGGTAATACAAACAAGTACAAACACACACACACACACACACACACACACACACACATACTCGTTCTGCCATCGTGTTGAGGACTATGTTTTGACACCCACTGATTTTCCGTCATTTTCAACTCTTTCTATGCCCTAGCCCTAAAACTAACCCTAAACCAAAACATTACCAATGCATACCTTCCCCTGACCCAAACTAACTGACACCTTAGCCCCAAACCTAACCATTAGCAAATAGCATGTGAGGCTAAATGTCCTGACTTTGCAACAACTGGTGCTCAATTTGATGGTGAAATTGGAAAAATGGTCCTCACTCTGAGGGCTAGACAGGTACATCCACACACAAATGTATAATCTAAAAGGTTAAAGGACATACAGGCAAAGGTTTACATTTAAGTAATGGAGACCTTCTACTTTGATGTGAGATGCATAAACTCAAATTAGAATATTTACTTTTGAAATCAACAACCTTTAAGCAGATAGTCTGACGTAGTTTTCATTAAGCCCACTGCTCTTTAATGCTCTTTTGTCTGATGTTCTGTGATATTCTTACATCAAATGTCATGTTTTTTCTGAAACTTTTTGATCCTGATACGTTCAAAGATTTGAACATGAAAACTCCATCATGAGTCACTGATGCTGCGTCATTATTAGAAGCTGATTTGAAAGTTGAAGCCCATTCTGATGAAAACGCTGCAGGAACACCAGCCTACAGTATTTCCACAGTCTGACTGTAATAATTCAGCGAGATTTCCATAACAAGGCTCTTCCAGCCTGACAGGAATCCCCGTCAGCTGCAGAAACAGAGCTAAGAACAAGCTGGGGGTCACAGCTCACAGAGGAGAATATGCTGAGGTTAACATGCAGCTGAAAAGCTGGCCTGATGGAGGCAGAATGAATCCTCGCAGCTCTTCATTCTCCTCCTTTCAGGCCATAAATGAAAATCTATTGTAGTGCAGCCAGTTAACTCTGCAGTAAGAAACCACAGTAAAACCCAGTAACATCCATCTATTTGCAGCACAATGTTCCCTGATAGGATCCATTATGCTGCGGGGAGGTTTACGCAGCCAGGCGGCAGGAAGTGGACAGCTTACGGTCCCTGAGCTCTCCTGTTCTTCCTCTGAATTCCCTCCCAACCATTTCCAGTTTGTTCCTCCATTACGCTGCCCACAATGGGAGCTAATGTGGCTGCAGCACCACTCAGCGCTCGCCCACATGCAGCTCCATTAGTCCATATCTGCTCGCTGCCACTCATATCAGGAGAAGGAAATGAGCTGTTTCTTCTGCTGGAGACAGATACCAACGAGACTTCTGCCATGCAGATGTGTCAGACAGACAAATCTGATTGGAACAAGAAGCACAATGTCAGCCTTTGTGCTAAAAATGGACCAATCTGTTTCCTGAATGTGTCCAAATAATGTGAAAAACGAACACGTGTCAGGGTGCTGATTAACTGCTGATGGAAGACCTATTGGCCTTTAGAAGAAAAACCGATGACTGCTTTTTCTGTTCAGGCCTCCAAGTGGACAGTTTTACTGCTCAGATAAGGAAGGTTCAGACTCCTACAGTGTCAGCAGCCAGAAACCTATTAAAACTAAATATGTGAGCAAAGTAATTTAGGATTTTTTTGTCTTATTAACTCCTCAGACATATGTTAGGACATGAGTCACAGGCTGGAGACCAGGACAACAATTTAAACAAGCAGAAATTAAGCGCACACACATTACTCTTTGAAGATAACCAAATGGAACACTTCAATATCTATAAATAAATAAAATAAAGACAAAATAACATGTGTTCCTATTGTAAAACTGAACTAATCAAAACGTGACAAAATGAGACAAAAAATAAAGTCCAAATACAATAAGAAGTAACTATACAAAAAAAAGATATAAAGGTAAAGGTAATTCATGAGAAAACCTGAGACAACAAAAGCTAACAAATAAAATGGAAATAAAATAAACTAACTGAAAGAGAAAGAATTTACAGATACAAAAATCCCAAATATGTGTTGAAATATTTGAAATAATAACCTTTTGGCAACAGAAACAAATAACCAAAAGGGCGGCCAAAAAGCAAAGAGACTGACTTCAAATAAAAAGAACAACAAAAAATAGTAATATGGAAAAGTATGATTATATTACTTGGGCAGTATTACAAACGCAGCAAAATATAAAGCAAATGTGACCTTCAGTCTGCATCAGACTGTAGGTTGGGGGGGCAGAATCGGAGATGTGGACAACCAGGACAATGGAAAGTCAAACTGCTGTGAGCCGCTAATTGATCAAGCAGACAGGATGTTTCTTAGTAAATGTGAAATCAATCATTCCACCTTTAATCAAACAGAACCACGGTGGGGGATTCCAGCTTAGACACCTTTCCTCCCACCGCCTCGAACATGGAAGGCTGCAGACACACTTGAAACAAAGGGTTAATGTGGCCGTTTCCCCAGCAGGGAATCCCCCAAGCAGCTGCTGCGCCCGGGCTGAGTCAGCATCGCACCGCGCCGCCTGGAAACCAAGCGGTGGAATCTCTGGAAATGCTCCTCACTCTGTTTGTCGTAAATCTGTGGGCGAGTCTGCTGCTTCATCCTCGGTGACGTCCCGAAAAAACTTCATGCTATACGCAAAACAACAACATCAATGTGTAGGTCACTTCAACCATACCAACAAACCCCCCCCCCGATGACATCGAACACCATCGCTAATCAGCAGCATTACCAAACTTCACACCAAACCATTCGAACACTTTTTATCATGCTAGAGTGTGATTTTTGAACTGAGTCCGTCCCAGACAACTGTACCCTGGCCTGGTTACATTGGGAATGCGTGCCCATCCTGGCACACCGAAGAGAAAGAAAACAGGACGCAACATAAAAATAGCAGTATAAGAAGATGAGGAAAAACAAAGCACGAGTGCAAACCTGAAGGCAAAATAGTTTGACATTGTGTTGTGGTGCTACATAGAACATGAAAGAGATTCAAACACACCAGAAGCCCAATGTGATCAATTTCAAAAAATGTTTTTTTCTTCACTCAAGCGTATCTGATGTTGTTTGACTCGTCTAAAAAGCCTGCATGAAAGCAAGCCAGGGGAATTATGGCATGAATTTAATCACTTGTAGTGATCCATTGACCCAACCATCAGTAGGTATGCAGAATGATTTACTGTAGGCCCCGAACACTATGGAAAACTAAGACTTTACTAATCTAGATCAACTACAGTAATCTAGAACCACTGAGCACCCATTTAATTTTTCTTTTTTTTTTTATTTACTCTTAAATGGCTCTAAAACTCAATCTAAAATCTTTAAGTATGGCTGATTATGAAGTGCCTTCAAGTCTGTTCTGTCAGCAGTCATCCATCTAACATCCTCCAGACTCAGTAACCTCTCTCCCAGGTTGAAGACCCTGAACGATCTAGATAGGGCACAGAAGCCCAAAGTGCTTCAGTTAATAAACATTATTAACATCCAAATTATGCATGAATTTATGCAAAGTTGCCAGAAAGAGAACATTAATAAAGTTAAATATTTATTAGCTAAAAAACATTTAATTCATCTTTTATAGAATACCATTACTGAACTTCATTTTTCATTCACTGATCATGTTTCTTCTTCAAAAAAAGAACTCAATCAGAATCTTCAACTTGTAGATGACATTTCTAATAAAATTATCTAAAGCTTTTCTCTTCCTTTAACATTTCAATTTCAACCTACTCTTTTTGAGCAAATAATAAACAAAGTTTTGTTAAGCTTAACTGATTCAGGCATCTTAGTCAAATGCAGTCCTACAACTTATCCTGCTTTTTTATCTTCATTGTATTAAAAAAAAACAGTTATCCATCTATTCATTAATCATTCAATCATCAAGGACATTTTTTAAGTTTATCATTTAGCTTTTAAGAGCTTTGAAAAGCACTTTATAGCAGTAATTACACTGTAACAGCCTCGTACTTTACATTTGTGCTCCCTCTCTAGGTTAGTTATGGGGTACCACAGGGTTCATTCTATATTATTAGACAAACACACACGCTCAAAATGTTGCATTAGAATAACCCTACGTGAGCTTGCTAAAAATCAGACACAAATTAAGGCGTCCATGTAAAGTGACTGTGTATAAATGAACTGTACTGCGGCTTCACTGGAGAATCCCCCGAAATTCATCACCTTCCCCATTCTCCTCGGGCTGTTTTCTGCAGGTTGTGCTCAGCGGGCCTGCTGTGTTTGTGCGTATTAATAGTGTGAGATGATGAAATGGTACTGAATGAATCAGCAGCCAGCCCCTGTGTTATTTGAAGGTAGCTGCTCCTTAACTGCCTCAGCTTAGCTCTCACTCTGACTCGAAGCATCTTTCATTTCACTCCCTGACACTTTGCAGCTCACTCGAAGGCGGATATCTGACTGAAATCATTTTCTTTGTACACATAACATTGTTATGCTAGTTTCAGGAAAGATCAATAAGTCATTGTTGGCTCAGCATTAAATGTCACGGGGTAATATTTCAACTGTCTGCTGCTGTTTGAGCTGAATTTAACAGGAAACGAAGCCTTTCAGCTTTGTGAAGATCGATAACAACCATTACATTAATTAATAAAAGAAACTGAAGTCAAGTTTGTTCAGTTTAATTTCTCAGAGATTTATAATTAAGTCGGTAGTTTCTGACATCCTATACTTCATTTATTCTCTTTAAAAAGTGAAAATCATAGTGTTTAGAGAAAACTGGAAGTATACAATGTTGACAGGTCAGAGATGTTTAACAGTTAGTTTGAAATAACTTGAGAAAGACGTTTGTCCAAGACAAATTTCAAGTTTCATCTTAAAATAAATTTTCCTTAAAAAGCCTGTAAAACTACATTGCTGTAGATAAAACCTTAAAATCTGTACTGTTGGGCCTTAAGCCTAATTTACCAAGGACTTTAATCATGTCATATATATATAGATGACTATTGTTAACATTTTATTCATTGTGCCAAATTTAGAAACAAAATAGGGATTTATGCTAAAAAGAAACAGAGATTAAAACTAGTTGATAAATTAAACAAGTTGCATTTATTTTGTAACGAATCAGTCTCTCCCGGTATATGTTTCATGCCTTCTCACTTTTGCTTAAAAGTCACTATCCTTCACTACATGCTAAGGTGTCTCTGAGCAGGCAGCCTGTTTCTGCAATTCCTACTCAAAGTTGAGTTTTTCTCTTTTCAAATTCCCTTTTTAAACATTTTCAATGTTTCTGTTAATGTTACTTTCTGTCCTGCCTGGCTTACACACAATGAAGCTGACTGTTTTGTGGATAAGTTTAATTTTCTGTTTTTTAAAAACTTTTTTTAACAGAGTTTTCAACTTGAGGTCAGCGGTTAACTCTTAGTAGCTCTTTGCTCCCAGCGGTATAGGGAAGAGACATGAGACTTGGCCCAGCATCAGGAAACACAACTTGAGGTACGGACCCTTCTTCCTGTTTACAGTTATGGGAACTGTGAGACTGACTTAATGGCCCTTACTGGCATCAACCGGTGCATTGAGAGAGAAGATACCTGAGATGTTGCTAAACGTGCTAACTCCACATATAGAAGATTTCCATGTACTCCCTGCTGACAACCAAGGAGAGAGGTAACAAGAGAGGAGGATAACTGAGGACACTGAGTGACTAGTACCCCAGTTACACTACCCTTGAAAAACCGCGCCGAGACTAGTCCGACCTCAGTAACTGAGATAACTTATCATGTGTGAATGGAAAGCAAACTGAACTGAACCGAGCTAGACACAACTGAACCGAGCTAACTGCAGACCAGTTCCAGAGGTGGGCTCGGCTCGGTTTTTCCCTGACTCGGTTCTCTGATAACAAGAGCGCATGAGCAGAAAGCATCATCTCCGTCTGGCTGTACATCCCAATTCAAACTCCATTCCAGTAGTTGGCAGTAATGCCCCTCTGGAAGTTGCTTGCCAACCAACACAAAACAGAAGAAGAACAACTATAAACAACAATCGAAATGTTCTCTTCTTGTGTTTTATGGCGGTTGGCAAACAACTTTTGGTGCATTACCGCCACCAACTGCTTGATTTCCTCCTTCAATACTGGGAGTAATACCGCAAATCGTCACTAGGAGACGAGGAGTCGAGGAACCAAGATAGCGTGATGTGTAAACGGTTGTCAGAACCAAGCTCGGCCTGGTTAACTGATCCGAGCTCGGACCGTTCTCGGCATGGATCGTTTTTTAGAGGGTAGTGTAAATGGGGTATAGGTGTTAGCATGAGGCTGCATGCAGTAGTTCACACCTTATTGGGTTAAAGGTGTTACCACAATTATAAGTAACCCTAAGGACCTAGTAAAATCAACCGCACTGTGACCAAAGACTCCAAACACAGCCCCCTCACGCCCTTGTTTTGATCACCAGGGATTTTAATCATGTCTCCTGGCCCTCTGTTCCTTTCACTTAGTATGTTTACCTGCTGAACCTGAGGCAATAATGCTAGGCTTGCTGTACACCAACACCAATGTCTGTGGGGACCAGGTCAAAACCTTGTTCACCTCCAAATAACTGAAATGAACTAAAATCCATTGAAAGTACAATGGTTCTGCATGTTGTTCAGTCCTGGTAAGATTCCCTCATTTGATTTCAAAGAGAAACCAGAAATGCGTCAGAAACCCGTAAAAGTATCACTGCCAGCTGAATTTTGTCCTGTTTCATATTGCAGACTGATGTAATGAGATTGTGACTACAGACATGACACCTCAGAAACTGCTCGCAGAATGAAAACACCTCTTTTAACTAAACTCAGTAAAGACTTCATTAAACTCGAGATTCACAAATTACTCAGAGTGGAAACAGATGATTTTAGCCTCTTTTTAAATTATATTTAGTTAGCAACCATTTAATCGACTGTCATATTCATTCCTTGTTGTATATAGGGCTGTAACTAATGATTATTTTACTATTTGATCAATCTAAAAATAATTATCTTGATTAATCCATAAATAATTGGGTTACAAAATATTCACTTTAATATATTTTTCCAGAATTAAACCAGGTAGAAATAAAACTTTTCTACTTGAGGAGTTCTGGATAGAACATATTGACAGACGAAATTTTTTCTTTTATTATTTTAAATGCCAAATAGCAAAAACTTTTTTTTTTGTTGTTGCAATTTTGGTATAATTACTGTTCTAATTGGTTTGCTCTTTCAGCTTAAGGCATGTTTTAGATTCTCTTTACTCCAATTCAGGATTAATCGATTGCTAAATTAGTTGACAATTATTTCAATAATTGATTAATCACGATTAATCCTATTGTTTCAGCTCAAGGCAGAAATAATATTGGAAATCCAGCCTTGAGAGATCACCATTTTTTTTTGTTTCAGGTTTTAATAACTGAATATCAATAAAACTCCAGATTCACAAAAAGACTTGATCTGATATCTACAAACACTGAAAAGGCCAGAGATATTAAGCAAAGAATGAAGGGTGAAGTTTCAGAACCCATAAGACCTGTAGCTGTAAATTTAGGAACTATGAATCAAATAATTATTATATTTTCATTTTTAGTTAGTCTTTCACAGGGGTGTAAATCACACCCTTCATGACGATTCGATTCAGTATCAATTACCTGACCCAACGATTCCATTATTTTCGATACTCAAGAATAGGGATGGGGATCGAAACCCGGTTCTATCAAGGACCCGGTTCCACTTTTTTCAAAACCCGAAAATCAATAACGTTTGGGCTTATCGATACCACTATCGAGTCTGGTCGTTTTTTTTTTTTTTCTCCCGGAGGTCCTGTAACATAATTGTGTGTTCCTCAAGTCGCGACACAGCATTTAAATCTAATCAATCCAATCACTGCAGCATGTCCACCAATGTTTTGGAATGAAATTGTAAGCAAACAGATATTAAAAGTAAAACAAGTGAAGTCTGGCACTTAACTTCGCTCGCGACTCGGCTTCATTTTACCAAGCTCAAAGATAAAGAAGAAGCGAAATGCAACTTATGTTGCAAAATCATCTCTTTTAAACGGGGGGACACAACCTCAATGGCCAAGCACATTAGTATTGTGCATGAAATAAAGGCCAAATGCAGTACCTTCGACTGTCTCTGGGTTGAAAAGACTCCTCCTCCTCCTGCGGCTGCCGCCGCACCACAGTCAGGCCCGTCTTAATCATCCACTCAGAGTACCACTGGTAAGCGCGCACACAGACTTTGTAGCTTGTCTGGTCAGTTAAAAATAGTAATTGTGAAATCCGTGTTGTAATCGGCAGCATACAAGCTAGTTAGCTTGAAAAGTAAATAAAGTTTCAGACGTGCTGCGTGATGATGTGTTCAGATTGGCTCAGTAAAACGACAATTAGGTTATCATGATGCGTTCAAGTGTAACGTAAAGAAAAGGGAAATTGAGTTTTTGGCGAGAAACATGAGTAATACAGTTGTATATTGCTCTAATTATTTTAGAATATATAATTAAACTACTGATGCCAACATTTATTAAAAATTACATTTAATTTAAAAGACAATTATTTATTTGCTAAATATTTTCCTAATCACTAAAAACATGATTAAAAGTGACAGTAGACAATACATTAACCAACAATTGTGAAAATGTATATATTTTTTTAAACCAAAAGAAGACATTTCTTCAAATAATTTTTTTTTTCCCACTTCCTTTCTGTCTGTTAAAAACATATTGTTGCATCGTCTTTCCACCAAATAACAGAAAAGTATCGATAGTGGTATCGATAAAGACTCGGATCGATAAAGGTATCAATATCAATAAATATTAACGATCCCCATCCCTACTCAAGAATACATCACAAAATACTTCCACACAAATGACTTAAACCTGCAAGGAGTGTGCAGGTCAACTTTTTTCTTCCTCCGCCATGTCTGTCTTGTCTACTCTTTACGCGGCTGTGTTTGTGCATGCAGAAAGAGGCTATTGGCTAAAGGAAGCGAGGTAGGATGGCAAAATAGGTTTAGCGCCACCGCAGGACAGGAGTCAGAAGTACGTCCAGGAGAAAATGGATAAAAATAGACCGGAGGAAAAAAAACAAAACATGAATCGATACTCAAATCCATACTCTTTGCATCGGATTGTCGACTGTTGGATCGATGCATCGATACACAACGATTATTATTTACACCCCTAGTCTTTCACACGGCAGCTTTTCACTAATAACCTTGCATTTAAGCTGAATTGTTGAAGCATTTGTGAGCTCACAAACCCATGAGAAAGTATCTTTCAGCGCTGCAGCTGATATCGTTCTAGTCCGGAGCCAAAACAGGTCATCAATTTGCAGACAGCCCGACCAAAAAAAAAAACATGCAGCAAAGGAGGACGTATGAGTAAGCTACTGCTATCACATCTGCTTTGTCAGAATTTCATCTTTGAAAAACAAAGTGCGGAGAGCAAAAGTTGCTGTGGTTTCTTAAGGTGTCTGTTGCTATTTCATTTGCTAACATGATTGGAAAAAAATCAACAATTGGTTAGGAGGTACTATGTGTCGCTTTGCCCAATCAGCTCAAAAGGATCAGCTAAATGGCCCTCCATTCATAGAAAAGATTACATAATGTGTAGAACTAGACTTTAGCTCAACGCATCGATCCATCTTACCAGGTTATTTCACCACACGTGTGGTGTATAACTTCTCAAAACCCGCTGTTTTAAAGCGTTTACAAATAATCACTAAGAATGCATGAAAATTACACTGATAAAATGTTTACCAATATAGACATGATAAGACATCCTTGGAAAGCTTAGATTCTCCACAATTCAACCACCTAGATCATTTTATGGACATGGCGAGCACCAAAACACAACACAGATATAGCTGCATGTCAGAATGTAGCACGACAAAGCAGCCACCACAAGCAAGTTTGTCTTTATTACTGCTGTTCAAAAATGATCTATTGTTTTCGAGAATAAAAAAAACTACTTTGAGTCATGTTTGAACTGATGCAGCTTGGGTGTTTTACTCACCCAATTTTCATGTATATATTCAGAAACTAGAAGGTGTTAGCTTTCAAATAATGTATCACACGTGTAATTTGGGCTTACGGTTCCTCAGTTATTTTCTTTTCCATTTGGGTATGCAAAATAGGTGAAGATTTCCCAAAATGAGGGGATATTAAGAGGTAGAAACATTTCTGGGAAACATGTAAAGTTTAATGGGGCTCAAATACTTTTGCAAAGACGTTTCACACTTAACATGGAATATGCTGACAAAGAAAGACAGTTTTGTTCTAATTCAGGTCTATATCAATTTCATCCTAATTCTAATTCAGTTTAAACATTTAAACCGAAAAAAAAAAAAAGAGTCCTTCAAAGTGAGCATGATGCAGTTCATCATATAAAATTCACACTATAGCAGTGGTCCATCAAAATATACAGGTGCTGGTCATAAAATTAGAATATCATGAAAAAGTAGATTGATTTCAGTAATTCCATTTAAAAAGTGAAACTTGTATATTATATTCATACATTACATACAAACTCATATATTTCAGATGTTTATTTTGTTTAATTTTGATGATTACAAATGACAACAAATGAAAATCTCAAATTCATCATATCAGAAAATTAGAATATTGTGAAAAGGTTCAAAATTGATGGCCCCTGGTGCCACACTCTAATCAGCTAATTAACTCAAACCACCTGCAAAAGCCTTTAAATGGTCTTTCAGTCTAGTTCTATAGGCTACACAATCTTGGGGAAGACTGCTGACTTGACAGTTGTCCAAAAGACGACCATCGACACCTTGCACAAGGAGGGCAAGACACAAAAGGTCATCGCTAAAGAGGCTGGCTGTTCACAGAGCTCAGTGTCCAAGCACATTAATAGAGAGGCGAAGGGAAGGAAAAGATGTGGTCGAAAAAAGTGTACAAGCAAGAGAGATAACCGCACCCTGGAGAGGATTGTGAAACAAAACCCCTTCAAAAATGTGGGGGAGATTCACAAAGAGTGGACTGCAGCTGGAGTGAGTGCTTCAAGAACCACCACACACAGACGTATGAAAGACATGGGTTTCTGCTGTCGCATTCCTTGTGTCAAGCCACTCTTGAACCACAGACAGCGTCAGAAGCGTCTTGCCTGGGCTAAAGAGAAACAGGACTGGACTGCTGGTGAGTGGTCCAAAGTCATGTTCTCTGATGAAAGTAAATTTTGCATTTCCTTTGGAAATCAAGGTCCCAGAGTCTGGAGGAAAAGAAGAGAGGCACTTCATCCACGTTGCTTGAAGTCCAGTGTAAAGTTTCCACAGTCAGTGATGGTTTGGGGTGCCATGTCATCTGCTGGTGTTGGTCCATTGTGTTTTCTGAGGTCCAGGGTCAACGCAGCCACATACCAGGAAGTTTTAGAGCACTTCATGCTTCCTGCAGCTGACCAACTTTTTGGAGATGCAGATTTCATTTTCCAACAGGACTTGGCACCTGCACACAGTGCCAAAGCTACCAGTACCTGGTTGAAGGACCATGGTATCCCTGTTCTTAATTGGCCAGCAAACTCTCCTGACCTTAACCCCATAGAAAATCTATGGGGTATTGTGAAGAAGAAGATGCAATACACCAGACCCAACAATTCAGAAGAGCTAAAAGCCACTATTAGAGCAACCTGGGCTATCATAACACCTGAGCAGTGCCACAGACTGATCGACTCCATGCCACGCCGCATTGCTGCAGTAATACAGGCCAAAGGAGGCCCAACTAAATACTGAGTGCTGTACATGCTCATACTTTTCATGTTCATACTTTTCAGTTGGCCAACATTTCTATAAATCCTTTGTTTTTATTGGTCTTCAGTAATATTCTAATTTTCTGATATGATGAATTTGAGATTTTCATTTGTTGTCATTTGTAATCATCAAAATTAAACAAAATAAACATCTGAAATATATGAGTTTGTATGTAATGTATGAATATAATATACAAGTTTCACTTTTTAAATGGAATTACTGAAATCAATCTACTTTTTCATGATATTCTAATTTTATGACCAGCACCTGTATATTAGAAAATGTTGAATCCTACAAAAGTTTATGGATTAGGAATAATATTCAATATGTGGAGGACTGATCTAACCTTCCTGCAGCTTTAACTAGACAGCAGGAGGGATTTTGTGGATAATAGAAGAGAAAATCATTCCCATTGCTTCTCAATCAATTTGAATTCAAACATGCTGCCGTCTCTGAGCTCATTGAACAGCCCCAGGACAAGATATATTCAATAGTTTAATTTTTTTAGGTTTTAAGTTTAACTTTTTGTTGTAACTGTAACTTTATGCTGCCCGACCAATGTATTCATCCGACTGTTACTTTAAGACTGACACACAACAGTTGCAATCTCAGTGACATCTCATGGAGCCGACTACTTCCTGGAGCTGTTACATTAGCTCCGTTAGCCGAACCGAACCCTCTTCCGGGCTCCGTGTCAATAAAACCCCGCCGACCGGGGGAATGATAACCCCATACCGACTCGGACCCTGGCAGACAGTGAATGAACAGAGGACAACCAGGTTAGATGCCCTACAAACACTCACCTCCTCTCGCAGCATCTGACGCTCCGCTCAAGGGTCACGCAAGGGATGACGTCATCACGTCGCTGCAGAAGGGTGACGGTCAGTCCAATTACAATGGCGGATATTGATTGCTATTTTATTCTTTGGAATGCAATTTATGCTTAGAGATAAACGCTAATACATTTACACATTTTCATGAGTAAAAGGAAATGAATAAAAAATGTCCGACTTTCCGACGAATTACAACTTCTTTTAATAATAATAATAAAACTTACTCTGAATGCTGAAGTTTTTGTGTTTATTTAACGTTTAGTCATGGTAATATCGTTTTTTTTTGTTTTTAATTTCAAAATTATTGCCACAATTTCCCATAACGTCTGAATGAGATTTTTTAAACGTTTACACATTTAATAACGATTAAAAGAAATAAGTGCTGAAGTACTGCATCCTTTTTTGTCACGTTTTTTTTTTTACACCAAGGTCACTAAAATGAATACAATAAAACACAAATAATTTATTGGATTTATTATCTACTTGCTTAATATTGCTGAACCAAACATGGCATTCTTTAATTTTCAGGAGAGGAATATGTAGAGTGAAGAAAAGAAGTATTTGAACCCTTTGCTATTTTGCAAGTGCTCCCACTTAGAAATCATGAATGGGTCTGAAATTGTAATTGTTGGTGCATGTCCACTGTGAGAAACAGCCTAAAAAAAAAAAAATCCAGAATCTCTGACATTTTTAAACAATTTTTTTGTGTGACAGAGAGGCAAATAAGTGTTAATTTTTGGTTTGCCTTTGTTTCCTTGATGTGCTTCTTACAGAGCCACTTCTTGGTTACTTGACATGTGCTGGTTTAAGCAGGGGAACTTTCTTAACCATGCATGATTTTAAACCAGGATGTCTTATTGTATAACGGTAAGTTTGGAAACATGGGTTCCAGCTCTTTTCAGGTCATTGACCAGCTCCTCCCGTGTAGTTCTGGGCTGATTTCTCACTTTTCTTAGTATCATTGAGACCCCAAAAGGTTTTTTTTTTTTTTTTTAAGGGAGATTGACAGTCATATCTAGCTTCTTCCATTTTCAAATGATTGCTCCAACAGTGGTTCTTTTTTCCACCAAGCTGCTTGGCAATTTCCCCATAGCCTTTTCCAGCCCTGTGGAGCTGTACAATATTGTCTGTAGTGTCTTTGGACAGCTCTTTGGTCTTAGCCATGTTAGTAGTTGGATACTTACTGGTTGTATGGGGTGGACAGGTGTCTTTATGGAGCTAACAGCCTCAAACAGGTGCATCTAATTTAGGATAATAAATGGGGAGGAGGTGGACGTTTTGAAGGCAGACTAACAGGTCTAATTCTAGCTGATAGACAAGTGTTCAAATACTTATTTGCAGCTGCATCATACAAAGAAATAGTAAAAAAAAAAAAAAAAAAATATATATATATATATATATATATATATGACTATATATATATATATATATATATATATGACAATTTCAGACCTTTCAATTTCTAAATGGGAGAATGTGCAAAACAGCAGGGTGTTCAAATACTTATTTTCCTCACTTTAACTCATTCTATAATGAAAACTTTGAAAGGGCTTTGCACATCTGCGGTATGAAAGAAGGGTATCGGGTTCACAAATTCCATGGGGGCAATTGCTTTCAATTTGCTTTGCTTAGAAAAATATTTTTCATACGTTTCTATTCTCGAAAATAACAGGGTTTCAGTCATTCTGCATTTAAAAAACTTGTTGTATATAACCAAGTTTATTTAAGTTATTTGAAAGCAGATTTGAGCGCACCAAAGACTGCTCTAAAGTAATACTCAAAGAGTTGTCCTACTATTATGCTAAAAAGCATAATGTGTGGTTCTTAAAAGATTTTCCATTGTAAAATATCTTAATTTATAGTTAAACAGTTTGGCCTAAAGATTCTGCATCAGTCACTGCACAGGCAATGACTATGTTAAAGAAGATAATCTGCAGGACAACTTATAAAAATATATTTGAATGTTCCTCTAACCACTTAACACTTGTGGACGTTGTATTAGGACCACCACACCCTTTGATTAACATTACACTAAAATATCAGCATTATCACTGGAGTTGTAATACATAAAATACAATTACTACAAGAAGAACAACACAGTTTTATTAAAATTTAATTTGGCTACATTTATTTCAACTTAAAAAATAAAAATTAAAAACCATAGTACTTCAGACATTTCAGGACTTCCTTCATCATCAGTTCATCCTCTCTTCAGAGGAATGAATAAAGTGGATTTTTTTATTAATACAGTGCTTGCACAATAATTATTGTATTAAAGTTCCCAAGATTCATTTTTTTTTTTATCAGTAGTTTCAAATGAAATGAAACACGAAGGAAACAAATATACGACCTGATCAACATTTATGTTCCAATAATCAATGATGGAACCATTTTACTAAAATATACTTCTGGGAGAAACCCTAATACTGTACACTACAGTAGGAAATAAATAAAGACAGCAATATAAAAGGACACACATAAATAAAATGGAAAATCCTCAAATAAAAAGTAAAATTTTTGTTGGTAAATTCAAAAATTAATACTGTCAAAAAGAAATGGCATGTTCAAAAAAAAATACAAATTGCACAGTTGTGAACTATAGAGTGACATCTACTGTATCTAATTTAATACTGAAAGGATGAGAGGACAGGGGTGAGTGGTGTGTCACTGCACAGGGATGGCAGGTTTTTAGAAACAGACAGGTAAAAGGTTTGCATATAAGGCTTTCTTTGAAGCACAAGGCTCCGTCCTCTTTTTACAGCCAAGCCCTTTTTTCCCCCCATTTCTGCCTCTCAATTTTAAGACTTAAAAATCACAATTATTCCTTCACAGAGAAAATAAAACAACAACAACTTAGGATGCCTGAAGTCATGTGGCTTGTTGGTAGAATAATAAAGTTGGATCAAAATATTCATGTAAAAAATGTCACATAAAAAGGAGACATAACGACAACAATAACACTGACAGAACGTGATCGAGTGTTCCAGGCTTCCCTCTTTAAATTTTTTATATGTATATTTTTTTACTATTTTGTAGTGATTCAGGGAGCCAAGTGCAATTTCCTGAAGTGGTTTTTATCGAACACGAGACACAAAGGTTAGGAACATCAGAGCACCACACAGCTTTCAGGCCTTTATAATACTGTACATTAACAAGCGCTTCACTTAGTTTATTAGAATAATAATTATTATTACTTTTATTTTCTTATCTTGCATAACATGGATTTTAAACCAGGCAGTCCTGCTTCATGATTCAGGTCAACAACCATCTTGTACACTGAAGGTTATATTGGTTTGCTTAAAGGGTTAAAATTAACTAATCAAAAACGTAGTTCATACATAATCAGGCTAAAATGGACGCCTCTTTATTAGGACACCTCCTACTTTGGCTGCTAAATGTTCGTATTTTATTAGGTTCAGTCCTACAGACTTTACAGCTTCTACCTCCAATAGAACCAGAAACATAAAGATTTGGTTTAATTTTGAAATGAGAACCTTAATGTTGCAAAAAAAAACAAAAAAAAAACAAAACTGCAAAGGCCAGGGAAATAAGGTAACAAGGTAAACTGTTTTTTTTTTTTTTTTTTTTTTTTTTTTTTCTGTTTTGTTTCTTTTGACCTGTTTTTTTTTTTTTTTTTTTTTTTTTTGGATCCAACCTTTTTGGGTATCAAAATAAATTTTCCATTGTACACCATGACCGCTTTACCAGTTTAAACCAATCAAGGACATGTTTTAAACTCACTTTTTGACAAGCGGTGATTTAAGGTAGTTTTACATAGTCTAATGTTAGTCTATATAAGAAGGAATTTGGATTAAGTTTTCAAATAATTATGTTTAAACAGATTGCTTACTGTAATTTTGTAAATATAAAAATAATATTTATATTTAAATCCATAATTACTTAAAAGAAAAATCCAATTGTAAAAGAAAAAAACGGGAGTTCAGAGTTCAAACACAAGTTTCATACATGTTTTTTACTTAGGTTTCTAGATTAAATAGATTGGGAGTAAATTTAACTGCGAAAATCAAAATTTTGTGGCAACTTAAAAAAAAATTGCTTTCTGGAAAGAATCAGACTGAACATGATAAACTACAGCTTAGTTGAATAAAGAGATTTAACTCAGTGGGAGCCATCAAAATTGGTATGATGTCTGAGAGTAACAGGTGTCCTAGGTAAACCACGCCCTCCGGATATCATTGTTGATCTTATCCAGAAGCCTGATGTATAACACAAGTTTGGATATAGATCTGACTCATGACCAACATCCTGCAATCAGGCATTCTATTATCCTTCATCATGAAGCAAATACTGAACCTCACGGACAAATCTTTATTTTTCTCAGTTCATTTTCCTCCATCAGTCTTCCTGCTCCAACGTGCCGTCTGTCTTCCCTTCTCGTGAACAAGTGTCCATCAGCTGTGCTGAGTCTTTGCCCCCTTCATCGAGCTTTGAGTCCATCTGGCTCCTGCCATCACCCCCTTCTTCCTCTCTGTTCTTGAATCTTGCTTTGTGTCCGTCTGTCACCTCCTCGTACATCTTGTTGTCCACTCCCCCCTCCTCCTGCTCTCCTCCTCCCTCTCTTCCGTCCCTTAAGATGGTACCACAGCCCTCTTCTGGCTGTTCTTCGGGATCAGAGAAACCGAGAGGTCCCAATCCCTGCAGAAAGGCCCTCCTCATCATCAACTCGGTGGGCTCCAGGCCTCCAGCCAGCGGTCCTACCTTGGCCTCCCTCTCTGCCGCCTCACGCTCCTCAGCCTCCCTCTTGCAGTAGGAGTAGCGATGGTTCATGTGCTGTGAGTACGAGCCAGAGTGGGAGAAACGCTTGCCACATTTGTCACACTGGTAGGGCTTCTCCCCTGAGTGTAGGCGTGAATGCTCGATGAGGTGGTGTTTGTGTTTGAAGGCCTTCTTACAGATCTGACATTGATGTGGACGTTTACCTGGAGACACACATAGAGGAGACAGTAGGAGTCGGTAAGGACAGAGCAACCAGCTTCAGGAGACAAAATCAGCAAAAATGTCTTCATATTTTTATCTGTGACAACTAAAAGCTTAATTCTCATCTATCAAAGTAACTAAAACAGAACATGCGTAGAAATTAAAAAGTCCTCAAAGATTTAATTTCAGTTATGTAAAAAGTACATTTTGGATATTATACAGATTCATCACACAGTAAAATTTTTCGACTGTTTATTTCTGTTGTTTTTGATTAATAGTTTATAGATAATGATGATCTAATACTCACAAAATTAGAATTTAACAAAAAAAAAAATCCAAAATATTTAGCAAACATGTTGGTCTAATCTGAAGTATGTCCATCTATAATATAATTTTAGCCTGGCCATCCAGACATACATGAGGTTACATGGCGTATCAGTCTGGTAAAGATATAATAGGGCTGGAATTCAAAGGTGGGACCAACAAGGTCAGCCTCATTAGGTTAGAGCTAATCAGATAACTTAGGATGTGATTCAAACCTACAAGCGATGCGCTCTGTTTTCTGTAATTTTGTTGTCCGTGAAAAATGTCAAGCTGGAAACAGCAAATATATGTTTTTAAAAAAATAAATGGCACTAAAGACGTCCATTGTTAAGGGTTTAAGGTCAGCTCAATCCTACTGGGGACATGCGAGAGCATCATTAAAATATTGATAATTTGCAGTCACCAGCTTGCTGTTATGCTAACAGAAAAGCAAAAAGGCGCTGAGAGTGACACATCACGAAGTCCCCCTTAGCCCGCTGTTATTGGTCGGGCCAGATATGGTGGTTTACCAGACCAAATTGGTTTCCACGTAATTCATTATGGCTGACCAAGGTAGTACAGTTTATGCTTTCTGTGCTTGGTTTGTTTTCCATTTGAGTAAATCATTAGATCATTGCGGCGTAACATGGAGACAATCAGCTCTGATGAACAGATCAGAAAGCCCAGGGTGCTTTTAGAGCGTCCTTCAGTTCATCTGCAGGCTTTTCGTAAATAAAACCAGCATCTCTAAAATGCTTGTCAGCAGAGGGTAGCAAAAAATAATGCCAGACTTTCGACTTGATAAAACAGTGGACCAACACCAAGAAATGTCATATTCCTCCCCCAATCCTTCTTGAATATGGAAACTTCACCTTGAAACTTAATTATTTTAGATTCTCCCTTTGCCTCACCATTCTCCCTCCAGTCTAACTGGATTTCCTAATACAGTAACAAATGTATTTTTATCCAAATAAAACACCTCAGACCAGTTAACAACAGTCCAATATTATTTCTCCTCAACCCAGGGATAATGTTTCAGATATTGTCTTTAAACTGTCTTTTAACACAATGATGGGGAAGTTGAAGCTATAGATATATCTAGAGCTTAAACAACCATTTAAAGTCCATCCCTTGTGGATCTCTGCATGACCATTAAATTGGCTTCATTATAAACTGTCAGGCAGTTATACATGTTGCTTTTTGCACATTTCTCTGTCACACATGTGAATCCCTGGATTAAACACTCTGTGAACAGGTGTAGGTGAAGGTCCAGTAACCTTTTCAGCATTTGACCCTGATGTACAGACCCTTGCTAAAAACACATTGATTTCACTCAAACCTGTTTAAGGAGGACAACCTCTAAAAATGACAGGATACTGACTTTTTACACTAATGCTATAAGCCATACCATGGCCATTCACTCGAACTTTCAATTGGAATATACTTTCTATTGTTCAAAGGAACTTCTAATCAGGAGTGCGCTTATGCCCTGTGTCCATTTCTTGCCATGACCACCATTAGATAGCTGAAAAGTTATCACGGGGCATAGCCTCACTAACACTATGGCACCAGATGTAACCTGAGAAGAGGCAGGAAATCTGCACAGTTGTCAAACGCACACGCGAACATTGTGTGCTGAATTTACTATGACTCCATATGGGTGGAAATTTCTTCCATCTGACTGAGCGGGATAGTTTGCCTGCTGCCAACCGACAGGCAGAACCCGATCCAATCAGGCATCCCACCCACACATTCACCAGAAACACGGCTCCACACACATAAGCTCAGCTCCCAGCTACATGCAGCCAGGTTGTTCCAACAGACACACTGGGAGAACCTAAAACATCCCATTACCTTGCAGACTGTGATGTGTGTGTGTGTGATAAACACACACACACCGCAGTAAAATCTACACGATGTGACGGCCTTTTGCTCCTGTGTTGGGGAGTTAAATGAAGATGTTGCAATGAAGTGAAAGAGGTGAAGGTAGAGCAAATGTATAGGTGCAGACCCCAACTGCATATTAAGCTTGGAAACAAACTCCATTAAAAAATGTTTTAAGCTTTAATTCGTCAGGTGTTGTGTTATTTCAATAATTTATTGGACACTGTTAGGTTTCTGTATTCAATACAAGATTTTGAGAATAAGTTGTTTCTAACTGATAGCTTATCACATCACCACTTAGCATAAGAGTGTCTCTGTACAGCTCTCTTCAGGTCCCAGTAAGTCAATCAGGTAGATATCAAGACTTTAACCAGACAACTGCCTCACCTTGACTGTTTAGTTGTTTACTAATTCTATTAGAGATTTGTGGCGGCCATAGGATTGTTTTCCTGTTGGTGATCTAAAGTGGCTGTTTTAATGATACATTTTTTTTTATTGGTGATATTTCTCTGAAATGACAGACTACAAGTTGTAAAGAAAGGACATTTTCTTTCAATCTTTCCCAGACTGACCAATAGAGGCTGCCATTCCTTCTTTCTTCCCTGGCATTGCGTTCATACATCTGAAAGCTAAGAGCAGCAATCTGACAAAACTCCAGCTTTTACAAAAGTGCTCACATCACTTAATAAATCCCTGTTTTGCACGGCCTGGCTGCAAATATTGATCCTCCTAGCTAGAGTTAATCTAGTTTCTTGTTTAGTCCAAATTCAGTTTGTACGGAGCCCCTCTTATGACATGGTCAAAAAAAATGTTTAATTGTGGCCACGAAGTAGTATTTCGCGGCCACGCAATAAGTATAACGTGCGCACGAAATACTACTTCGTGGCCACGCAATAAGTTTAATGTGCGCACGAAATACTATTTCGTGGCCACGCAATAAGTTTATCGTGCGCACGAAATACTTATTAATAATATCCATAAATCCGCCCCTGTTTTCAGGCTTATGTTAACTGTAATTACTTATCTTGGACAGGCTGCTATGTAAACGGGCCTTTAGTCCTTCGTTTAGCTATGCTGCGGTTGTTTACACTACGCCTTTTCCAGCTAAAATAGCGTCTTAGCAACAAATGTCACGTGACTGGCGGAGACCGACTGGGTAAGCAAATCAAGCGCGCCTTAGACCTTAGAGAAGGCGCGCTCGATTTGCTTACCCAGTTGTCCAGGAATGATGTTAATATTATTAATAAGTATTTCGTGCGCACGTTAAACTTATTGCGTGGCCACGAAGTAGTATTTCGTGCGCACGTTATACTTATTGCGTGGCCACGAAATACTACTTTGTGCGCACGAAATACTACTTCGTGGCCACAATAACAATTTTTTTTTGACCATGTCATCAGAGGGGCTCCGTAAGTTTGTAAGTTTGAAATGAAACACAGAAAACCCGTTAGTAATTAGGTTTAGTTATTTTTAACATTATCAGTACGCTGTTGAACTTCAGGTCAGATGTTAACAGAAATAAACAGGAAACATTAAAATGTAAAAAAAATAAAGTGCAAACAGAGTTCATACAGGAAACATCAGACCTCCAGAACATTTAAGCGAGATACTTTTTACATAACACTCCTGAATTAAACATGAAGTTTGTGGGTTTAAATACTGATTGCCTGTTTTCCTGCTTAGGATTGCTTTATCTGGCCAACATGATGATGGGATGATGCAATGCAGAGAAAGATGGAATAAAACAGGTAGGATGACATTTTGTCACCTCCACGGAACAGAGTTCTGGTTTTAACCCCCCCAGCCTGTGTTTTAAAGAAAATTCAGTAAAGAAAGATGATACCGTGGTACCAGATAGTTTTTCTGAGATTGGTGTCTCCGCATCTACTTGGTATCAAAATTGAGTTTGACCCTGCTTGATAATTACATACTGATTATAAAAGATTGGAAAAACACTGGGACAATTTACTCCAGGTCTTGGTAGATTAGGATTGATTTTTGGCATTTGGTAATCATACATATAAGCTAACAACCATATATCAACATGATATGCTCCCCAAGCGAATGAAGCACTACATCTCTTTTTATACATTTGATGCATGCAGCTTTATATTTTTTGTTTGACCACATGACCACAATCACTTACAATCACTGATTCATAATATCAATGTGCGGGTCAGAACTTCCTCAGTTAAGAAAACAAACACAACATCACTTTCTCACCAAAAGCCCAAGATGAGAGATCAGCACTCAGCTATACTCAATAAGCTCTAACCACCAAACATGCAAGAAATGGTTAGGTTAATGACTTAGAGCTAAATGTCAATGTTCTTATAAAATATATACCATAAATCATTCTACTGCCATCAAACATTTTGTGATAATAACAAGACTAAAAGATATAAGTGCGTACATTTACTTCTGAAGTAGGCTGAATTTTGTTAATTATCTGTTTTAGGATTGCTTTAAAAACAATAAATAAAAACAGACAGCTACAGTTCATCCCATATGCTTCTGCAAAATCCCATACCAAATCCCATACTAGAAAATGTGTTTCTTTGCAAAAGGATAGACCTGGAAATCCCTTATTTTGTCTACATGGTCTTATATCTATATTTTTCTCTCTTTATATTCTACAATTTACAAAAGTTTTAATTGTATATCTTGCTTTTTTTTCTTTTTTTTCACATCACATTTTTGAAAAATAAAAGTAAAAACTGTTTGCTGTTAAAAAGAGTTATATTTTTACTGTCATGTTAAACATGACGGCTGAGAGTAAGTTTATCTTTACCACTGAGCTTTACCACAGACTGTTTCCAGGCTTAATATAAAAAGCTAAATCTCTCTTTTTTTTTAAATAAATTATTCCTCAGATTCTTCACTCAGACACAATGACAAGCTGAACCCCGCCCTCCACACACATACAGTCTGAAACTGATGCTGCAGAACATTTTCTCAGTGATCAACTTCCCACCAAGCTGCTGCAAAGAAGAGAATGTGTTAAAGGCCACAGCCTGCAGAGAAAAAATAAGAGTAGAAGAGCTACGAGCGGGGAGCTAAGTGAGAAACAGAAGTAAAGGTTGGGGAATAAAACAAATGTGTAAAGAAATTAGAAGTGAAAGGAGAACGGGGGATTAAAAAGAAATGTCCAAGTGTTATATATACCTGTGTGCTCATATTTGTGTCTTAGGAGGGAACTGGTCTTCTGGAATGTTTTGTCGCACAAGTCACACGCGTACATACCACTTTCAGTCTTCTTAATCTTCTTCCTGGAGAGCAGCGAATCGCTGTCTGTCAGGTCATCCAGGCCTGACAGATAGTCTGCCGTCCCGTCCAGCAGCTCCCCCTGAGACAAAGACAGAGCTTCAGTCATAATCCCACACCTGTTTACTTCATGCTCCGAGACACCTTCTGCTGCCACCCCCCTTCTGCCCCCATGATCCCAAGTCTGGACAGGGCTTAAGGGCCCAACCTGGGTAAGTCCCTTCATCCAGGAGACATATAAAAAAACAGGTGGGGGAGGGGATAAAATATACTAGGGTGTGCAGGAGAAGTGTTCAGGTAACTTTTTAAGGAGTCAAAGTATAGTCAGAAAGAGAACTTCTTTTAGAGAGGAGGTTTCAAGTCATCCATCAAGTTTTTTTTCTATCAAGTAAATGAGGAAGCTGCAATATGATACATTAGTCAAAACATTCAAGATTTTCCTCTTTCACATCAATTTAATTTAATATTTAACAAATTGGAAGCTTATGCAACACATCCCTTTTGACCAACCAAAACACACTAGCAAAACCTTTACATACCCTTTGGCTGTCCTCCATTTTGTTTGCTGATGCCAGTACCTTTAAGATCTATAAACCATTCTTTCTTAAAGTAAAGGTAATTTATATTTGCAGTATAGCTGCACAACAACATGCGAATGGAATATTGTTAAATAGTGCAATGATAGTAGTAATATTTTCCTTACTCTCCTATTTTTCTCCTTCCTCCCAATGTTCTCTTCAATCTCAATATACGTACTTTATGTCAGCCAAACAAATCTCGATCAGATGAAGGCATCAGGAACATGAAAAGGTTACTCTTACACTATGACAAGTTTTGATACTAGTATAATGACGGTGACTTGCGTTGTTCAGTTCTAATTTGCTGTAGCAATTCCCATTAGTTTATGTTTTTCACCCTGTGGTAATGTGACTGATTGCTTGTCACAGAACAACTGAGAGCAGCACCACTTCCACGCCAACACCAAAGACTTTTTTAGAAGTTAGCCAAAATAAATGGATGCTAGTTGCTACAAACTGTGATAAAATGGATTAAGGGCTCTATCTATCAATATACTTTTGGTGGTGGTGGTGGGGGTTTGCTTTGTAATTTAAAGCCATATCAAAATCAGTTTGATGTGCCAAACTTTTTATTTAAAATTAAAAGAAAAATGTAATAAAAAATCTATCTTTCGACTTCACTTTGATTATGTCTTTCTCTGGGCCCTATTTTTCACTGTTTAAAAGCTTTTAAAGAGCTATAATCATCTAGCAATGTTCAAATCATGGTATGAAAACTCATCCAGAAACTTCCCTGCTCCTTCAAAGAAATAGTTTAAGACTTTCAGGGCCCAAAAAGTCCCTAAGCTACAAGGAGATGCAACATTGGTAGCAGAACTCTAGTTTACCTCTGCAGAAATGGCCCTCAAATCATAACATATTTTTTACGTTAATACTGTTTCCAGTCCTTTTGCTCTTATGGCTGGCACTGTATCTAAGAAGTAAGGTTTCATATAGTTGACAAACTTCGCCTAAACTAACAGTAGTGATAAAAGTCACAGACATTTTTCTATATCATTCTATAGTTTTACCTGGAAACCTGCTTTCCGTTGGTACTTTCTCATTTGCTGCATTTCTGCAAATGTTGCAGCTCCTGGGGCATAGGTGTAGGCCATGTGAGGCAGGAAACTCATGGGGTCAAGACCGGAATAAGGCCTAAGACCTGGGATGGTGGCCTGGGCAGGACTTATGAAGGTGGCAGGAGAAAAGGCTCCATGGGGTGGTAAGGAGGTATACATAGGACCACCACCAAAGGGATTAATCCCAAAAATTGGACTGGTGCTTTTCTCCAGCGGATGAATAGAGATCCTACCACTATCAGAGCTAAATACCTCCTTCTTAATGTTTACAAGCTCTAAAGGTTCAGATCCCTTTTCATGTCCTGAAAGCTCCCCATTGTGGTCGGTGATAAAACCATTGGGCCTTGGTCGCTTCTGTGCCAAGTGTTTGGGCAACGACAAATCCAGAGGAATATCCCCATGGGCATCCTCTGAAGTGAGGCTGTTTGGAGTGTAAGAGCTACTCTGGGAGTGTTTTGATGAGGTGGAAGACAGGTTTAAGGGTGATGGAGTGTTGCTTCGTAAGGGGTCCGCAGGATCTTGTTGTTTTTCCCCTTTTGTCTGCCTGTGGGCTGTAAACTCATTGGTCTTTTTGACTCTGTAGGAACCATCGCTGTTAATGAAGCCATTGCGTAAATCTACAACTGGAAGAGACACTGGAGACCGACTCAAATTATGGTCGGCTCCACCCGGTTCAGGAATGTGTATTTTTTTTCTTAAACTGTCCATGTGGTTGTTTTGACTTTTCCATTGTGAAAACCACTCCTTTACTAATTCCTGAGGAAGGCCAACAGCAAGCGAAATCTTGAGCAGTTCCTCAGAGTTGGGGTCAGTGTTCATATCAAAGTAGGCCTTCAGCACTGACATGTGCTCCTTGAATGGGTTGGTAGGGCTGTTTGCTGCCTCACTATGTGACAGTTCATCAGCCTTTTGCCCTCTGCAGCCAACAGGACTGCTCTCTGGCTGCTGCAGAACTGCCTTGATGTCCTCATTCATTTTACACAAGTAGCGCTCATGTTGATGAAGTGGGATTGGTCCAGGAAAGGTTTCCTTGCAATACTGACAGGAAAATGTCAGGAGTTGGTTTTGTCTGTCGGACAAATTTTCTTCACTGCTGAGATCAATTGATTGGTTTGGTTTCTCTTTGTTAACATCCATTTGCATCTTGGAGTCATTAATCAGGTTCTTGGCTTCATTGACCTTCTCTAGCGTGTAGTCAATGATGCTTTTGGTAGGACTACTGTGGCCAATCACCTGTGCCTCCATCTGGGCACCCAGCTCCTTCATATAAGCCCTGAGCTTGGACAACTCCTCTGAGTTTCTGTCCATCTTCTGCCTGCAAACAGTGTTGTCCACAATTTGGAGCACTTTCTGTACCTCACTTAGGCTGCTTCCAAGAGGTCCAGTGTAGCCCAGGAGGGGGAGATCAAGCCCAATGCCACCCATTTGTTGAAAGGGGCCTGGAATACTCAGGGGACTTCCACTACGACCATTTAGATAGATCCCTGGTCCCCCAAACCCATGCTGTGAAGCCATTAGCATTCTGTACTCATTGAAGTCCATTGGCTCAGTTTTGATGTCTAGCTGACCTTGTTGGTCTTGTAAACCAAGTAGTCGCCCATTTTCTAGTTTTTGCCGGAGATGGGACAATGCAGGGCTTCCCGGTGATGATGTTGTTGAGTTTGGAGAGGAGCCAGGTTTGCTGTTGTTCCCATTGCGTACTCGTCCATTAAGGGCAACTAGGCCGATGCATTTCTTGCTGCTGATGTGGGAACTGTAGGATCCTGAATGGGAGAAGCGCTTCTTACAGTTTGAGCACTCATATGGCTTTTCACCTGCAAAAAAAAAACAGGGATTACTTTCAAACTGTAGGGTCCATTGTGTCTAAACACAACTCTGTCTATAAATGAATTCTTTCTTACGTTTGCAACTTTGAAGATTAAATCCATACATTCCTTTTCTCACCTAATCAAGTTACATAGTGCTGGGAATTACATGATTATTAGTATAATTGCCTCAAATTACCAATGACTAAGGATATCAAAAATTTTAAAAACATAACATTTCCACATTAAAGGCTTTATGCTATACATGGCCTCCATAAAAAGGAACTATCTGTTTCTTTGTGATATATTAAAAAAATCCTTTCTCACTGTCTTCTCTTTGTATGAATATGTAAAAAAAAAGAGTGGAAGTTGTACTTTGTAAATGATCATAAAGAGCTATGAAACTAATCAGAAAACCCAAACAGTTTTTTCCTAGTTTGTCCATTTATCTGTTCCCCTAACCCTATCCTCCACTCACCACTGTGGATACGGAGATGCTCCTTCAGGTGGTGCTTATACTTGAAGGCTTTTCCACATTCGCTGCACTTGAACTTGCGGTTTACAGCTCCTTCACTGAGCAGTGATGGCTGCAGAGAGAAGAAACCGATTACAGGGAGGAGGAGTAGGAGTGGAGTAGAGAGGATAGAAAGAGATTCTCCTGGAAGAATGATTGCAGAAGGCATTCTGAGAACAGCGTGGGCTGATTCGGTTCAGAGGCGGCAGTTTCTGGTAGAGGTGCATTCCCACCATTTCAAATGCAAATGCACAAATAAACAACACCGGGTGATTGGGGTTGGGGTGGGGTTGGGGGTTCCTGTTCCCATAGCAGAGAGGGAGTTCAAATCTTTTTATTTCACATTAAACCCAGATATCAGCAATCATATTTTTTTGGTGATAAAACGCCTCTTTCATGTGTTTTCTCTGATGCTGCTTATTAACAGGTTTAACTATTTAAACTATTATTTAAACTGTAGTTTAAATAAAAATACAAAATTTGTGGAATGTGATTCACTTTGAACCTATGGATCTGACTTTGTGGTGGTAGACAGGATGAAGTGACATCCATCCATCCATCCATCCATGCATCCATCCATCCATTGCAGCTATTGACAATATGTCAATTTTTCCATTGATAAAACCTTGGAGTGTTTCATTGCAGTGATTAAACAGCACAGGGGGTTTACATAAGTGTTTCTGTTTTGAAACACGAACCGATCTACTTCAGCCTCTCTTCTCAGTTTAACGGTTTAACTCAGGGAGTCCTCTCATAAACACTCAGAGGATTAGGATTCTCCAGCCCAGCGGGGAAAAGACCATCTGGTCTTGGTTCAGTCTGTGAGGAGGTCTGATGAACTGTAGGATCCTGACAACTAACTGCTCGGACAAGGTAATCCCATTACGATCATGGTGTAATTGGAAAATGGAATGACTTGGAGCTTAGTTACTGACTCTAATAAGACTCCTGGATCCTAAGGAGCAGAGAACAGGCGTGTGCAGGAAGCGTTTAACACGGCCTCATCATTAGATTAGAGCACCGAGTGATGAGCTGCATTTACAGGCTGCACGCCCAAACACAGCTGCTGCCGCAGGAAGAGGATCGGCCTACACAGGATGCATTCACAGTATTTGGGTGGATCCAAAGTTAACAGGTTATCAGAAAAGAAATCACTCAAGGAGGACTTAGATGGTACCCAACACAGTAGGACTGTGAGCTTATAGGTCAATAAACCATCCATCCTTCCATGCAACCTGACATTTGCTGACATTGTGCAGATGTGTTTGCTTACCTGGTCCATAGCAGGCTTGTGTGTGGTCATATGGCGCTCTAGCTGGGATCGCTGGGTGAATGTTTCAGCACATAGCAGACAGGTGAAGGTTTCCTCAGTGTTTTCATGTCGATACTTTATGTGCTCCTTCAAAGACGTCAGCCGTTTGTAGCCACGCTCACAGTATGGACAGGTGAGCAGCTGGGCGAAGTCGTCTGCGGCACTGGAAGACAGATCTGCAGGGAGAGATGAGAGGTCACAAGAGATCCTTTAAACCCAGAATACTCAGAACACTGGGCTTGTTTTTCCGCCAGGTCTGTAAAACTACATGATATTGAGAATCCTCCTTAATTCACGTCACCTTCTATACCAAGCAGCCACCCCGATAACCTTAAGTTTTTCAGTATGTTCTATTTTCATGTTGAGCCACATTTTCGCTGTTTATAGTGTTTACGTTTTTGTTTTTAACCCTGTATTGTGTCTATACTCTCACCGTGTTCGCTCTCATCCTGACCAGCTGCCTCAGGCGTGCTCAGTCGCGTTACCTCCTCTGGGGCTTCTGGGTAAATGATGGCAGTGTCGCTGCGCTGCAGGTACTCTGCAATAGTTGCGTGGTGACCGCAGTCATCTTCCAGCTTCCGTTTCAGGAACAACTCATCCAGCTCAGAGATGCCTTCCAGTTGTCTTCCTGAGAGGACATAGATTAGAAGAGAAAAGAAGATCATCAGCATAAAAGGGGAAATTAGGAAACACTAAAGATGCAGGGACGAACAGAAATTTACACCAACTGATTTCTTGCATATATCAAAACTTACACACAAATTAAGGACAACAATCTAGGCACAGACTTTAACTTTTTAGAACACGTTAATCAATTATTTAATAAGACATAAAACTGCTCAACTTTTAATAAACTTTATTGAGATTGAGAGAAAAAATGTGAGGATAAAAGAACAATCAGTTACATTTGATTTGATAATGTGTGCAAGTAATATATAACGTAAATAATGAAAGTTTTATTTTGTCTAAGAAAGTGATTTAGTTTGGCTTTATTTCTCTTTCTCTGTGGAGCTGTTATCATTCCGAATAGATTATTGATCTCACCTGCACCATTTTCCACCACCTGCAGAGATGCCTCAGGTCCCACAGCATCATATTCGGTGCTTTGCTCCCCTAAAGGAACGAAACACAGAATTAGAAACACTCCTTCTAATTCTGTTATTGTTTGGTTTTTCACCTGGTTCTTCCCTAGCTCTTAACAGGTTGTTTTTATTCTTGATGTTATCTCCCTGGGTTTCTAACTGATTCACCCATGGGTTCCTCTCTGTACATTTCCACGCTTGTTTCCTGGTTCTGATTTTGATGGGTATTTTAGTGCTCCCTATTCAAGCTTGTTTCCTTGGTTTTCCTTAATGTAATTCTCTCTAGTTCTTGTTGATCTCCATTGGTTCCTATTTTGTTCCTTCTTAGCTTTCTGTCTAGTTAGTTCTACCTTTAGTTTCCTGGTTCTTAACCCAACCCTCCTGTGGTTTTTGGATTCATAGCTGTGCTTTTTTATTTATTTATTTACAGTGTAAACTCATTATTCTACAGTCTTCTCTACTATCTGATGATCAGAAGCACCAGCTGCCCCACATCAGGAACATGGTAGAGGAGCAAACATTATTCTGCTCTTACTCTGAGCTGCTGATTTGATCAGAGACTCACCGATACACCTGTCCTCTCCTCGATGTTCCAAGTCCTCTTGATCCTTGTTGGACAGCAGGGTGTGGCCAACCCTGGGCGATGCCTCCAGATGTGAAACACCAACTGGACTTCCTGCCTCTTCATCCTCTCCCGCAGCTCCCGTGAAGCTACTGTCATCACGGAGCAGCGTCTGGTCATCATCATCTGTCTCTGAGGTCGTCTCCAGCACAGTGTCATAGTTCGCAACTAAAAAACAGAGACAGAGGAGGAGCTGACACAGCTGCAAATAAAAATAAAAAAAACACACAACATCTGGAACCACCTTTCACTGTGGATCCACCTCCAAACTAATCATTGAAATATTATATTCTAATGTGCCTTCTGGATTTGTCAATTTCCTCATTTAGTCTCAGAACTCTGTCTGTAAATAAAGGCACACCTACAACCTTGCAGGATGGACTTAAATAAAACAGAGAGAAATGCACATGCAGAAACATTTTGATCTGTGATTTTTACCTGAAATAACAAAAACAACAGTTTAAACATCCTTTTACATAATTTAGACTTGTTTTTAAATCACATTTTTTTTTGTCTGGTGTTTTCTGTCAGCTGCGCTCCGGCTGTAGACTTGAACTGAGTTGAACCTGACTGAGGTGAATTGTGTGTGCAGTGTTGAGGGTTTGGTTTGGAAGTGTGTGAGGATGCATGACATCATGGGAACAGCCTGCAGATGGGAGTCCAGCCACAGGAACAGTCTCAGAATTTCAGGCTTGTTCAGTGAACACAGATTGCTAGAGTGCCTCTTCTGCATCTTATCACACTTCCTGCTGCAGATTTGATCCCCCCCCCCATCTCTGACCCTCGGACCCTCTCCGCTACACGGAGATTAGTCTGTTCATAATATGATCTTTGTCTGCAGCCGCTGCAGCTCTCGCCTCCCGGACAACTGCGCAACAGGTGCAAATTAAAAAGGGAGCCACGGTGGGCTGGGCTCAAATCTGCTGACCTGGGCTGAATACCAAGAGAGAGGGGGGGTGAGGGTCGGCGAAGAAGGGGGGCGTGGGACAGACTGAGGTTTAATAAGAGGTGTGACCGCCTCGGAAGGGTAAAGCTCTCTGTGATCAAACACAGAGGGATGGAGCGCTCGCTGTGTGGTCCTAGGTATACATGGGGGTCTAATGTGACCCCCCAACCCCCCCAATCAGATGAAACACACTCCCAAATGCCCCCCCCACCCATTAATTCTTTTTTTTCTGTCTGAAAGAATGTGAGCTGCTTCAGTAGAAACATTCAGCTGTTCTAAAGCAGGATGCTGATCTATCCCATCTGATCAAAAAATATAAATGAAGGAAATACGTTATGATTTGACAACATAAGGCAAAAAGTAGGCATCTTCATGTAAAGCCTGGGAGGTGCGGCTCATCTGGTGAACATGCTTTGGCTAAGGAACTATGACTGGATAAGCTCAGAAAGGCTACTGAAGAGCACCTCCATGTGAGCCCTCCACCTGCAATTGGTGAGGCTGAGCTCAGAGTACCAAATAAGCCAGGTGGCAGCTAAGGATGGGGGCTTTTAAGATGTGAAATGTTACTTAATATTTTCTGTAGACGCATACATGAATGTCCTTAAAGTAGGAATATAGAAAAACATTAAAAACAATATCGTAATGGTTGTCAGATATTCATCAATGCATATGTCTCCTTTTGGAGCCCAAACAGTCATTTACTGGAGGGTTGTGTGGTGAAAAGTGCAGAACAAGTAACACAAACACTTACATTCAAACTTCAGGCTCTGATTGGTCAAAAGCTTTTGATCCCACTATTAAAACTTCTACAGATTGCTGTCTGTCTGACTGGTCACATGATGCTTTATTTTCACTGGGGTGAAGCAAACCTTCAGCTGCAACCTAACAGTCTCTCAGACTGAAAAGTCTCCACCAGAAAACATCTCTGTCACATCAGAGTGAAAGAGAACATCTCTGTCAGCTGTCTTTGTGCTTTGCAGAGAGCCGAGGACAAAGCAGAAACTCCTCCCTCTTCTCCTCCTCCTTCAGCTTCCCACACAGACACATTAATCTTCCTCCCCCTTCTTCTTTCTTCCCCCTCTGACACTTTCTCCGTTGTCACATTTGTCTCCAGCTGTTTCTGAGATGAAAGATCTCAAAAGCAGCACAAACACAAACTACTGTAACCTGAAAAGCTCAAATGGGAGCCCAAGGCAAAAAATATGGCACACGCAGTGCTAGAAAACAAGCAGCAACACAAGAAAAGAGCATGAGAGGAAAAAACAAGCAACCTGAACACTAAAAGGTTCTCTGTAGAACGCATGTAACCTTGGTGATTGATCAGCCTGTCATTCATAACCAAACACTGTATCAAAAGCAAACCTTGTAAACATCAGCCGATTTTCTAGCTCCTGCAACGCTCGTCCAGGTGCTGCATCCTCCTCCACGCGCCTGCTGCCTCACACTGAGGTATAGGCTGCTGTTTCCTCCTCCTCTTCCTTCTCATCAGCTGATCACCTGGGCAACAGCCCGGGGGAGGAGAGGAGATGGTTCTCATGGAAACCAGGTTTCTGCTTGAACTGCCAGGGATTGTGACACATACAGGAGGGGGAGACTGTGAGGAATCCCAGAATTTCCTAAAGTCTTTCAGGGTAGTCTTAACCAAATGTTCTCCTAAGTCTCAAAATCATTTAACTTGATTTTCAATTCAGTTTCAGTCCAACTATTTCCAGGTGAACCTCTGGTTGTTAAGCTCCTTAGAACTCACCCTGAACAGTATCTGAAAGGCCTGTGGTTAAGGACCAATACAAGGCTTCAGCCAATCCACCAGTTTCATTTAGGCTGGAGGTGTTTAAAAGAAAAAGAACAGAAGATTCATGACTGGTTGAAGCATTACTGCACCTGCTGCCATTTCCTCTGAACAGGTGTCCTATTGTGTTGGGGTTGTGCCCTCTCATTTGGGTGGGTTTCAGTGTTTTTGTGGAGTCCCCTGAATGCAGGGAGTTCCTGGATTGAGGCTCTGATTGTATTTGGTTCCTAATTCAATTAGTCTCATTTATCTGAAGGGACCAGAGCAACAGGCTGGAAAGTGAGGCAAGGAGGGGGTCACAGCCCTCTACATCATCACCACCCCCCAACCCTTAAATCCATTCTCTTCCATCTTATCCCCACCCCCCAAGTATGGTGCAGCTCCCAGACTGTTTATGGGCCCCACTGGGCACCGCCAGCCATGGCAGACTCAGAGAAGAAGCAGAGCTCTGTTTGATTGATTGTGTCTGATGATTGATTGATTGATTGATTAAGCTTTAGGAAATCAATCAATATAAGCTTCACTCATATTTATTTCCAGTGTTTAGTCTGTATTTCTGATCACATGACAAACAGGAAGCAGGCAAAGTCTTATCTTTCCATAAAAATGCACCATAGAACATGTACTGTTAGTGAATCATCTCAGGCTTCCAGCTGCACACAGACATAAAAGCGAGCTCAGTAACAGCCGACTCCAAACATAAGCGCCTACCGATGTGGGAAAATAAAGAGGAGCCTGAAGAGGCAGCTGCTCAGTTTTAAGGTATGTGCTGCATCTAAGAATGGAGCAACATCCCTGAAAGACTCTGAAATGGGGGGAGACATCGGAGGCAAAGATGTTCCTCTGCTGGCAAGTTGCTTTGTAATCATAGTCACCGCAACTCAACTTTCCCTTGAGGCTGAGCGCTGAAAGGCAAAAGTGGGGAATTGCTGGCTGAAGATGTGTAGGGGTAGATAGTTTGTGCTCTCTATATGGGACAGGAGCTGATGTAGCTGTCTCTTCCTCGGCCATCACTGAAGGGCCATAAAGTTCAGTCATTGAGCCCCCCACCCCCCAAGCACTAACCTCATGGGACATGGATATCACATTTATACAAACGGAGATGACGTTTTCATGCACTGAGATTTTATTTATACATAATGATATGACATCTGCATGCAGTGATGTCACAACTTTGATGGAGTGACAGCACTTTGACCTACAGTTATGTTACATTCATTCACAGTGACAAGTTACATGTTTGCATACCCTGTATGCCAGTAATGTCATATTTGCTTGACAGCGATGTCACTTTAACATCATGTTTAGAGGCAATGTTGTTAAGTTTCTGTCCTATCTAATTAAACTGAGCAGTAAAACAAAAGACTGACATGAGTCACCTATGCACCTTCCACTGAAGAAACAAACAATAATTGATCCTAGTGCAATAACTGTATATATAAATATAGATATCAATCTATATAAATACCAATGTTAATACCCTGTGCAATAACCCTGTATAATGATCCTACTATAAAAAAAAAATTAAAAAACCTTGTCATATTTGGATTCACTGTATATACTGTATATATATCCATGCACTTTTTTCTTCCTTCGACACATTCTTTGACTATTTGAGCTGAAGTAACAAGTAGATTTCTCCAATGTAGGATCAATCAAGTTAATCAATCAATCAATTAATCAACAGCAGTGTGAAGATTGCTCACAATGATAACAATAATAATTTGCCGGCTTTAATCTTGTGACAGCAAAAAGACCTCGGATACAGCAGAAAGCAAACCTTATGCAGTGTTTTGTTAAAGCTAACTGAGCAGTTTAGGTGTAACTGTATCAAGCTGAGTTCCTCTTTTAACCATACAAATTATTCTATGTTCCTAATCTGGCCGCAGCACATTCAGCTCAAGCTCCACCCGTCTCTGTATCACACCTAACGGCAGACTGGCCACACCTGGACGCGTCCCGGGTCTAACCGTTAACTTTTATTAAAAAGAAATATGATTAGGAGATTCCTAATTCATCTGATTTTGCAATTTTCACATCTGTTTGAAATCTATGACTAGGTTTTTGTGATAAACACCTTTCACCAGACAAAACCATTAGAGAAGAAGGATAACAATGAGAATGATTCTATGTTTACCATCTTGTTACAAGGTTAAAGATTCCCACATTTATTATTAAAACATCCTAACGGCACCAAACCCAAAAGGAAAGGCTGGGGAGGGGGCTGATAAGGCCATTTTAATCTTTTAAAAATGTTTAAATGACCATATCCTGTTTTAAATCTTATACAAAAATATTCTCCACTGTGCATATAAGTGGGACAACAGTTTGTGCTCTTTGGTTAAACATAGGTTACTGTAGCCCTAGGTGGTTACTGGGCAAACAGACAAGATAAGGATAAAAAGAAAAGGACAAAAAAAAATTACAGAACACTATAATAGAACGTCACAAAATTGATATGTCTATGGTTGTGTTCATTATATCAGATGTATCCAAAAGCTAAATTTAAGAAAAAATGTGTATAACTTTCATATCAAGCTTCTGACTGATTGCAAATCAAGCAGTAGGTCTGTTAACCTGATCTGCCTCTGCAACTTTTTACCTCATCATAAAAGTAATTAGTAATTTCAGAGCTAAGTTCAGATCTTAAAAGAGCAGGAACAAGTTGTTTTTGTCTGCAGATATGTGCAGGAGTTTAACGTTAGGTTTATCAGCACTAGGGCGTCCGTTGAAGCCTCACCGCGGCCTCGGTGTGTCGCCTGATTAGACAAATAGAGGAGAAAACAGAACTGCTGGGCTCTGATAAGAGGTGAAACGGTGATACCATAGCCGCCATCCACTGGTGTGTGTCTGTTTCAGAAGGAGAACACTGAGGTGTGAACTCTACTTTTGTGTCTGAACATAGCTGGTGAAGCGTAAATAGGTTTCATGATGAGCATGAACATGCTCCCCTTGTTCCATGAAAAACTCCCGAAAACTTTACTCTTTTAGCATTTGAACTCAAAGTCTTGTTCTACATGCATTTTGAAGCCCGTCAAACTTCGTCTTTCTAGGTGAGGAATCAATTAATCATCAGTCTCCAAGGTTTCTAGGGGGGCATGTCCATAAAAATGTAGGTTACTTTAAGAGAAAGTCAGATTTTAATAGTGAATAATGGATAGATATTCTCAGACTATGATGAGGGAGTTTGAGGGTTTACAGCCCAACAGCCCCCCATGGGGGGCAGGAAGGGGGAGAGAATCCGAAATGTCTAAATAATTTATCTTCCCAGGTGGAGGATGACTCCTTATGAAAAGAGAAAGGAGGAAGAGCGCAGTTATTAAATCCCTCCAATGAATACCTTCTTCCTGGGAGAAGACGTGCAAGAAAAACTTTCTCTGCTAATAATTCATGACTGCAGGTATTTTAACTTCCCACCTCTTTAAGAAACATCACTCAAACTTCTCCTTCTTCATCAGAGCAGCAGCATAGGCGCACTTCAGCCTTTAAAGCTCTGTGTCAGTTTGTGGCTTCTGATTTGAATTCATCAGGATCAGCTGCAGCAGACAAAGCGAATCTGGACTCTGTGGACCTGTTTTGTTCCAGAGGCGGAACCATTTAAAGGTTTAGAAATTCAACCAACTCTGACAAAAGATTTGTTGAATAAAAGAAAGTATGTCGAGCCAAGGCAGAAATGCAAACCAGATAACTGTGCCAAAAAATGAGTCGACATCAGGATAATATTCAGTCAATATGCAACCATTGCTGTGCCAACACAGACCCAAAATACAATAAAAAATAAACATGTAAAACTTTCCAATCCAGTAACAGATAAAACAAACATACTATTGTCAGAAGTTACCACCAATCAATACAATCAGAAGTTTGAAAATTTAGCAGGAACTGATCTATTTAAGAAACAAAACTAAATTGAAGACAACAAAAATCACCTGCATTGTTGGAAGACAGACACAATGTCAAGTAGTACAGCTAAAGGGGTGTGGCAAATAAAGCAACATAAAAAAGGTTTGTTCCTCCACAGCAAACGAAGCTCTCATCTATTCATCCTTACACTCTCGAAGTCACAGTAAAGCTGTTCTACAGTAAACCATCTGCATCCTTGTACACACAAGCTTCATAAAATGTGTGTGTCAGGTATTGCAAAATTTCATACTGACTGGTCTTCAGAGGTATTTTCATCTGTTCCAGGAATGATTTGCAGAAGTGAAACTGCTGATCAAGTTGCTTCAAAATTGACTCACAAGACCTCCATCCCTCACCACAACCTGCAGCCGGACACAAGCACCGGGCACAGCCAAAGAAGAAGAAGGAAAACACCTCTGTCAGCACTTCCTCAGGTCACACAACGTCGGTATGTCACTGCGTCAGTTGTTTTCTGACAGTTAACATCAAGGTTGAGATGGCAACGGCTTCATATATTGTTTGACATAAAGATATGTTTATGTGAAAATCCCATTTTGACACGGCTGTTAACACCTAATAACTAATAATCACATGACAACAATCAACTGGTTAGCAACAAATACCAAAAATCAACAAAAATCTGGAAACTGGAAAACATCTGATGACCCACAAGCACCAGGTAGTCAACAAACGCCTTAAAAACAGCCTGGAACTAGCAAGAATCTGGAGACCAATGGACACCTGCTAGCCAACAAACACCCATTTACTAACAAACATCCTAGGATCAACAAACACCTGGAGAACAACAAATACCCACTGCACAACAGACACATCAGAAACAACAAATATCTGGTACAAAGCAACCTCAGACTGAGATTCATTTCTCTCAATTGGGAAAAATTAACCAAATTAACTTCCGCCTTTCACTTTAACAGCATATATAACAACTTAAGGACCAAAATAAAAGTACGATCAGAAAAAAACAACCAAGACTGTGAATATTTCTAAGTATACCTCCAACCCTTTACACAGGTTGATTCAAAGGGAACTGCTTCGTTTGTCGAAAAATGTCACCTGGTTGATCAGGACGATCTTTGCTTCAACTAAACTCCTCGACATCTTCAACAACCTGATTTGTTTCTAGGTTAACAGTAAAGGTATATTTGAGGATCTTTTCAGAAATGTAGGTATCAAAAAACCAAGTCACTTTTTTTCTATAACTATAAATGCGCAAGACTATCTTACCTGCTGTTTAGCTCACCATGGCGAACGCCTATAAAGTATGGAAGTGGAAACCCCATTGACCCTCTGCACAGGTCAAAGTTTATAAGTACTTGGAGAGAACAGAAGAGTTACAATGCATCACTAAAACTGACACTCAATGGATACATTGAAAAAATTGAGATGTGCATGCTCAGCAAGAGAAAACTAGCAAGGAATGAGCATGCAGATAGGCGTTAGGTCAGCACATCACAAAGAACAACATGTGGGACAAATAAAACAGATGATTCCCCAGAACTTAAATCTGGAAGATGATTGTCCACTGTACCTTTATCTGATTTTCAACCATATTCAGCTATTAGGTGATTCTGCTCACTGTTAAGAGAAAAGCCAATAAGAGGGCAGCTTTCTGAGTTGAATAAGCGCCCTGAGGAACCATACTCACATATATGATTGTAGATGCGTGTCTATGTATGCGTGTTTAATCAAGGTTGAAGGACAAACAGGAAGTAAGGTGTCATTGGAGTCACTCAGTGCTAGCGGTTGCACCTTTGGACTAACAGATGTGCTTCTCAGTCATGTGACCTGAGTACAATTCTGTTTAACTCAGGGCGCACCCCCCCACACTGTGATTCCCATTGAGGTGACATGAAGTGACAGGCGCTCGGGCCCCAGGGACCAACTATTCAGTCAAATGAACAAGCCACTGCACAAAGTAGAATCCGTGCACTGACTGTCTCTCACGGCTGGACTTTCCACCAGCTAGAGCCAAGCTCACATGCTGATTACCTTGATGACTCCATCACACCTAGTCTCTCTTTCCAGTCTAGTCACATCACATATGTTAGAATGATGCGCTCAGAGTTGCTACCGATACACCTTAGGATCCCGAATGCCACAGACCAGTGAGGTAAAACAAAACTCAAAGGGTAACACAACTGATCAGACACCATTAGATCAACAAGGTAGGGTTATAAAGTAGCTATTATTCAGTGATGCACACCCCACACAGAGAGGACTTTGGAGAATGCAGGAGCTACTTATTCCTTGTACCAGCCAGGCCTCATTCATAGGTGCAGCTTATTTTGCTGGCACACAGTGAGCAGCAGAACGGATAGACACAAAATGTTTCCCACCAGGACTCATGGTCCAGAGCTTTAAGGTTGAAGAACAAATTAGCACCCAGACTGACATAGTATTGCATAGTCAGAATCTGTTCTCTTTCACTGAAGATCTGAGTTGTCAGTAATCTGACTACAGAAACAAGGCTTCACAACCGTTAAGCTGTCAAATAACTAGTTTTGCTTAAGTTGCATTAGATATTTTAGAAATGAAGATTAAACACATGCAAAAAATAAAAATGTACGTCTGCAGAAGCCCTCCCATTAACTATGCATGCTAACAAATAGGCATGGGGGAGAGCAGTTTAAATCCTCTCCAGCCATGCTCTCACTGCACACCAAAATAAAAGCCCTTTATTCTGCAACCTCTCTACTAATTAAAGTGTTTAAGCAAAAGTGGTCGGAGTTGATTCTGTCTCACTTTCTTCCTTCATGTCCCAAGTGTGTGAGACAGAGATTAGCTAAATTAGTAGGCGGAGAAGGAGTAGAAGAAGAGGAGAGTTTTGTTACAGTCGACAGCATGGAGAGGCTCTCAGAGCTCGTTCAAACACAAAGTGAGCTTAAAATGCTGCGGTTCATTCTCAGAACACCAGCAGGATCCTAAATGCAGCACAATAAAAGTGAAACACATCAACTCACATTCCCTATTTACTATCTGAAATCTGTTAAATGAATGAACCTTACAAGAAAAAAAAAACAACAAAATATTATTTCTCTGAATATTTTCTAGTCATATTTTTGCTTTAATCACCCTAAAATATTATTTTTTTTTTTTTCAGAATTATCAGCAAAAGAAATTTCTAGTCTTGTCTAAAAACATGTTTTAAATTTTTCTGTACTTAGGTGTTTTTTTTTTGGTCTACAGACCAAAAAATTGGTCTGTAGAAAACAGCAAAGAAGCTGGAGGTTTCCAACAGCTTTTACCTTAAACAGGACTGGACATTAAGGCTACGTTCACACTGCAGGCCTTGATGCTCAATTCTGACTTTTTTTTCTTTGCGAAATCTGATTTATTTGCGTTGCTGTTCATATTTCAATATATATGCGACCTTTTTGTGATCTCCTGTGTGAACTGCAGTCATACAACGCAAGTGTAAAACGCCAAATATAAACAATCAATTCTTTTATCCAGAATTTTTCTTATAAAACATTTCCTTATTATTTTGTGTTCATGTTTTTCAGTATTATCCTTATTGTTTATACGTTCATGATTTTTTCCATTTAGTTCATTTTCTTATGCATTTTATTGTCCATATTTTAAGTGTATGTTGTGTTATTGCTACTTTTCAGTTCATTCATTTATGACTGCTTTTCAGTTAATTCATTATTGATTTGTATTCTTTAACTGGTTTTTTATATTTATTTTGTATAACATTTGGTTGTATCTTTTTTAGTTTTCTCTCAGTCTGCCCCTGCTTTTTGTTCAGTCCCTCTCTACCTCCCTTCATCTCTTCAGCTGTTGTTACTGCTCACCTGATTGCTCTCACCTGTTTGCTTGGCTTTTTTCAATCTTCCTACATCCAGTTAATAATCATCCTCTGTTTTCTGCCTGCTACTTTTTCCGAATTCTGACAAAATAAGCATTTAATCTTAGATCTTTTTACTTCTTGCTCAAATATTTGAGAAAACAGGCAAATAGTGCTACAATAGTGCTTTCATTGTACAATGGATAGAGTTATGGTCCGAGATTGTTATTTAATCATTGCAGTCAAAAATATTATATCAAAACTTGGGTTATTAACCCTAAAACTGGCAACCACTAAAACTTTTTTTTACATTTTGCAATGTTCTTAGTTTTGAGAGCCTCATTCTGACTCCTTCATACAGGTTTCACATAATTTTGAAGTAGCTTAATCTGTCATCTGACCATAAAAGGTCTCTACTGAATGCATTTGGCTCTTTCATGTCAACAACTGAATATCTGGCTCAGTTTGAAGGTGTCAACTTAAAAAGTGGGATTCTTTTAGCTCTGTACAGTAGGTAAGTGACAGCGGTTTTGAAGCAGTCTCCAAGCACGGTCTATGAAAGGAAGTGAGTCAATATGAATTAGCACTATTGAGTGTGCAAATAAAAGTGATCAAAGTTTAATCCAGAAAAAGATAGCAACAAAAAAGGCAATTTACATTTCAACTTATTTGTTTTATTGTTTAATCATTTCAAACAGCAAATGAACAGATCAATTTATTCAACAGAAACTCGAAATTACTATGTTTATACAGTGTACTTATAAAGTGGATCAAATATGTTTCTAAAAACCACTAAAAAAGTATGTAGTAAGTAAAATTTCTGGCAAAAGTAGTGAAAAAATCCTGATCTGTTTCAAGCTTTTTTACACTTGACCAAAATATAAAACCAAAACCTTTTTGGTTTTTCCTTCCATTTTTTATGAGATGAATTAAAAGATTTAGGTGGAGACACCAATGAAGATGACAAGCATGCAGATGAGCTTCTCTGAGACAGTTTCTGACAGTTTGTAAAAAAAATTAAATAAAATAAATAGTTGAACTTTATTAGTCTCACACTGGAGAAATGTACGTCTGCATTTAACCCATCCTCTTGGGGAGCAGTGGGCTGCCACTGTGCGGCACCCGGGAAGCAGTGTGGGGTTAATGGTCTTACTCAGAGATCCAGAGTGCAGGCTGTGGGAATCAAACCAGTTACTTGCAACCTTCTCAGAGCACGAGCACATTGCTCTAACCACTAGGCCAACACTCCCAACTCTGTGCAGAAATAATGTGCTTATATAAACCTATTGTTTCAGCAGCTGTCCGAGTGGCGGGTCTCAGAGGTGAACATGCTGGATGTGGAAGTCCTGGCATGGTGTGTTTACACGTGGTCTGCTGTTGTGAGGATGGTTGGATGTACTGCCAAATTCTCTGAAACACCTTTGGTGACGCCTTATGGTAGAGAAATGAACATTCAATACACGAGCAACAGCTCTGGTTGACATTCCTGCTGTCAACATGCCAATTTCACGTTCCCTCTAATCATATGCAGTGTGCTGTGTGATAAAACTAGACCTTTCAGAGTGGCCGTTTATTGTGGGCATTCTAAGGCACACATGTGCCCTAACCATAGCTTCCAATCAGCATTTTGATACAGCACAATTGTCAGGTGGGATAGATTATCTCAGCAAAGGAGAAATGTTAACTTTCACAGATTTAGACTGGTTTGTGAACAATACTATAGGGAAATGCTGATATTGTGCATGAGGAAAAGTTTTAAATCTTTGATTTCATCTCATAAAAAATATGAGCTAAACCAAAACTGTTGCGTTTATATTTTTGTAGAGTGTAGCTCGGTCATACTATACTCAGGAAACTGTTCAAATTTTGCCCAAGTTCGACAACATGGGACTTTCTTGAATGTAAAGGTAATTTGATACTATTTGCAGTTTTTTTTTTTTTCTAGATTTGTAAAAGTTTTTACAGTAATGCTTTACATTTTGTTTTTATGAAATAGGCAGAAACCTTTTTTTTTTTTTATATATTTAAACTACATTCATCTCAACAGTTTATCTACACGTTGAGTTTATTCAGTAGTATGTGGACATGTTTGTTTGTTTTCCCCCACTTCTGCTGCCATAGAACGTATCATATCTGTCATAACAGCCCTGGGAGCCCAGTTACACACACCTACACTGTAAGAGATCCCCATTTTATTTTAGCTCAGAATAAATTTCAAAGCTAAAAATGAAAGACTCTCTTTGAACATGTGATCTAAAACACTGCTGACTCATAAACAAACCTACACGTGGCTGCCAGTGGATTTAGTTTGCAAGCTTTTTTGATATGACCCACAGATTTCACACAATGACTGTTGGGTTGAAGCCTTAATTATGGTCTGTGTTTATTTTTGCCCTTTTAATGAAAGGTGCCGCTGTGGGCTCCCCCTTTCACCCACCTCCCCAGAAAAAGCGGCAATCACCATAACAACCAGTGACTCAGCAGCTTCTGCGATCTGGGTCGTGCATTACTCAGCAGGTCGATTTCTCTCTTCTTCTTTATTTTTACGTTATTAGGCCGTTATGGCTCTCACTGTATTTCTCGTGTAATCTCAGCAATGGTGTCAAGTCAGTATAGCACCAGTGTTTAGCAGAGAACAACTTTCTGCTGCCCATATGTTGCTGAACTGTCCTACAAAACTGCATCAGCTCATCCGACAAAGATTTAAAACAAAAGATGCAGGTATGTCTTCACCATTTTTTTTTTGTTGTTGTTGGAGAAATTCAATTAGCATAAGGTTGGTTAAAGACTCCTTACAGTCATGCATGTAGAAGGTTCATAGTGACAGATTCCAAGTCAGGTCTATTAATGGATTATTGGCACTTTTTGCAAGCTTTTAATTCATGTAAAACATTATCCCTTTATTATGGGATGTAGAAAAAGAGTTAAAAAGCATATTTAATTGTGGTTAGACTCAGGCTGATGGCAGTTGACATTTGCTGCAATATTCAGGTTCATAATATCCAATTTTTTGCATGTAATGATTACATTTGTTCTTATTCTCCTTTTTTAAATTCACCACTTAGCTCCCTGTTCCTGAATCAGTGGAGCAAACGGTCTCCTCGTTCCTCTGTTTTGCCTCACTGTGTCTGCTGATCATCATTGAGGTCATAACCTTGGTGTTCAGGACATTATCAGGGTAAAAAAAACTGAGTGGGAGGACTCGTTTGAGCAAACGAGAGGATCAACAAAGTCTGACAGTCATCCTCATCAGGATTGTCACAGCTTCAAACACTTTGAGAGAAGAGGACGAATTATGCTGCTTCTCATCCGGTCAGAGGATCAGCAACAGGCTTCAATTTAGCCAACAAAAGTCTGAAAAATGCAGGTGCTGTGTCAGAGAGAAGCAAAAGAGGGGAAACTTCCTGAAAACAAACTTGACTCTTAAAGTTTCACCAAAAACCAGCAAACACACTGCCGTAAAAGACGCAGGGCCAGCATCTGAGGAGGCGAGTGGGAAGTGAGAACAAAAAAGGAAATAAAAAGAGTGTGAGGGCACCGCATGAAGGTGTGTGCATGTGTATGTGTGTTCTCAGCACCAAAGGAGAAGCAACAATGTGGTGACACGGTCAACACAACCCGTGAAATAAAGTGTCAGCAGATTACAGCAAAGGGAACTCAAGGACTGCACAAAAAAGGGGAAACTGGTGCAGAGACGTTTTCTGCTACTTTACCTGCTGCTGGAGACATGCACACATGTAATACATGGAGAAAAAGACTTGAGCAAAGAGGGCTGTGAAGCAGTAAATTCAATACAAATCCTTTATTTAAAAAAATGTCTGCTTGGTTTGTTAAGTACAAGGTGAGACGTTTAGCTGTAAATGTATTAAAGGAAAAAGGAGGAGAACTGGATTAAGCAGCCGTTTAACATTTCCCTGATCTTTTATGATCCTCATACACTTTTTACTCAACTTAAACGCTGACACACCCTGAAAGAACCTTACCAGTATAATGCATCAGCACTCCGGTATGCCTACAACCACTGTCTGTTGACCTGAGCTGTGTTTTGTGAGGTAACTTTTGGGTCAAATCTTTCGGTTCATAAATGTTGCAGATAAAACTGTTAGTTGGACATAATAGATAATAACATAAAAAAATTATACTGAATGCTCAGGAGCCTAATTGCACTCCTTTCCAAACAGCAGAAGAACTTGTTTAAAAGTTCCACTGACTAAGATCTATTAAAAACAAAAACAAACAAGCAACCAGAGTGAAAGGTTGTTGACTAACTGCTGACCATATCTATCCACTTTTTGCATGGTAAAAAGGTCAGAAACATGGATTTGTGGACTTCTGGGAGTGTTAAATAAACCAGATAAACATATTATCACCATTATAACTCACTTTGTACTTCAGGTTCATGTGCGTACTTTGTTAAGTCTTTGGTTCCTGCAGTAAAAAAAGCTGATTTGGGTCGAATAACCAAATCTAAATATCTGTTCATGTGAAAGCCTCTTTAAACTGTATGCATTACGTTACACAACCCAGTGATCAAATTCTTTCAGTTAACTGTTCTGTCTCTGTCCAGGATGACATTCTGAGGTAAAAACACCGGCGGCCCCTGTGGACGCTGTGTCCTTTGTTATGACCCCAGTGGATTGACTTGGACGGGGGCTACAGTGCAAACACATCCAGGTCTTATTGAATTCTCTTCTGCTCTGCTGCCCGCACACATAAGTCGGACGGTAATTATTGTCTGGTATCGCTTGGATCAATTTGCATTTAACCCAGATTTTGGGAGCAAAGAGGATTGCGGCGCGTCAGGAGAAACGGGGACAGGCGGCCGTCTTCTTCTGCTGCAGCTTCTTCAGCTCAGTCATAAATCACCGTCTCTCACATTGAGCTTTCCAGACATCCGGACAAAGGAGGGGTGACGTGAAGACGCCCCCCTCCCCGACCCCCCAGGGCACACTATGTCCACTGGGTCATCTAGTTCTGCCCCACGGGAGCAGGGGAACTTTTCCCAGGCTCATTAAGATGGGCACGAAGAGGGGTCTGGTCTGGTGGGACCATTAGTTTCAGGTGAACTGGTTTTCATGACAACTGGTCAGACTCCCAGTGTAACATGCAATATCTGCACCTTACTGTTAGTCAAAAACAAAAGGAAGAAGCACAAAGAACATAAAGTTTTTTGATAGATTTCATTTCAACATAAAGCTGTTAGCATAGCTTAGCATTATTGCTAAGAAAAACACACAACTGTTGGTTGAGGTAGGCACAAACACTAAACAGCAAATATAATGCAAAATAAAAACACTAAATGTGATAAATTTCCTAAATAAATAATAATAATTATTTGATTTCCAACAAATAATATCATAAACAATATAATTTAGGGTAACAACATCCTTGATTAAGCAACATGATTATCAAAAGTTAAATTAACTTGGTATAGCTTAGCAAAAACATGCTAAAAGAAAGAAAATTATTAATGTAGCATACAAAATAAAAAAAATACGAAAAGTCGAAATATTTTAGACATTTGAGTCTAGGTTTTGGATGCTGCTGTTAACAAACTCAGGATTTTCTGTTTCTTAAGGGCAAAGGTGTTGCTGCTGTTTTGGTAAATTGGAGATAATTTGGATAGAAATTAAGAAATTGCAGATTTATTTTGATGAAGATGTACTGGAAGCTTTTACTTGTGCTGAAATTGGGTGTTGTTTACAGTCTGCTCATCATCAGTTTCCTGAGGCTTTATATTAGGAGACATTATTTCCTCCCAACAGAGCAGTACATATATTCTTTATACATTGCCATATTTACCATAACCAGATTCATAGTAATACCACAATATCATAACTGATGATATTGTGGTATGAATTTTGTATTAAATTAATTGAAGCTTTATTTATTTTCTGTTTGTTATTTTTTTGGTACTTACTGGTGATTTGGAGGTTGTGTTGTGCAGCATAAAACATTTTAATTAACCCATTTTTAAACCAGGGACTAATATGAAACATATTGCTTAAACGAGTGATCAACAGTGATAAACAGGGAAAACTGTTAGGCTACTTTCACACTGCAGCCTGAAGTGAACCAGATGCGACCTGTGTCTGATCTTTTCATGGCAGTCTGAACAACACAGATCCGATTTTTTCAAATGCGACCCAGGCCACTAGGCTATGTGGTCCTGAATCTGATACGGATCAAATATCTTTAAATGTGACCTGTGTCTGAACAGCCAGGTCGCATTCATTGATACTCAACAAAGGTCACTATTCTGCATCCTGCCAAGTAGAAGTGGGAAGACAAACAACAATCATGGTAGACGATAATGCAGAGAGCAGTCTTTTTTTTTTTGTTTAACCATCTTAAAGAGAGTTAGTTTTTAAGGTTGGGAAAGATCGCTAGATGAGCACCAGCACTACCGTCCATGTTTACTTCCATAAAGACAGAGCACGCTTGCTTGTAATGTCATTGCGTTCTCTGCCTCGCATGCAGGACACTTGCATTGTATGAATGCAGTTCACACTGGAGATCACATACAAGTCGCATATATTTGGAAATGTGAATGGCAATGGAAAAAAAATCAGAATTGAGCATTAATGTCTGCAGTGTGCACATAGTCTTAGGCTACGTGCACACCGCAGCCTGAAGTGACCCAAATCTGATTTTTTTTTGCCCATATGCGACCTGGATCTGATCTTTTCATGGCTGTCTGAACAAAATAGATCCGAATTTTTGCAACCTGACCCAGGCCGCTTGGCTATGTGGTCCTGAATCCGATACGATTCTGATCTTTTTAAATGCAAGCTGTGTCTGAACAGCCAGTTGGCATTTATCCAACCTAAATGTCATTAATACCGGACAATGGTCACTTCTGCTTTCTGCTTCTTGCTACGCAGAAGTTGCAAGAAAAACAACAATGGTGGACGATGATGCAGAGAGTAGTATTTATGTTTAAACATCTTGCAAAGTTTAAGTTTTTATGGTTGGGAACGATCACTAGATGTGCTCCAGCACTACCGTCCATGTTTACTTCTGTAAACACAGAGCATGCTTGCTTGTGACGTCTTTGCATCCTCTACTGCACATGCTTAACAATTAGGTTATATGAATGCAGTTTACACAGGAAATCACATACAAGTCGTGTATATGTGGAAATGTGAACAGCAAAAAATTGGATTTCACAAGTAAATCTGAATTGACCATCAAGGCCTGCAGTGTGAACGTAGTTTAAGTGTTGCTTAACGAGTAAAGAAAACAGGGACTGCAATGCTTCATCACACCTGAGTCAAATTATCTGGTCATTAGAAGGTCTCTGGAGAACTTAGCGGCATGCTGAGGAGGTAATTTGGCAATTTGATTCAGGTGTGGAGGCAGAGAAATATTTAAAATGTGCAGGAGACATGACTTTGAGAGTTGAATTTGAGGAAGCCTGGTCTAGCTGCAGAGGCTTCTGGGTGATTTATTTTAAGCGTTAGAATGGAATCTAAAGGTTTGTGTTTTTTAAAAGATAATGCAGCACTCAGCATTAGATGGGTGATATGGACCCATATAGAATCTAAAACTAAAGCCTAAGCATTCAGCTTTGATGGACGTGACTCATGTGCAAATCATAATCTCTTTGGGGAAAATAATGACAAACATTTTTATCCTACTGTGCAGAAGGATCTAGGTGATCCATGTTAACAAATTAAGATGTTTTTCAACCTACAGTCTGACAGACTGGATTTGGCCTTTAACACAGGAGGGTATTGATCGACCCGGTTACGCCTGTTTTCCTGTCGGATCATCATTGTTGTACCTTCATTCATGTGTGAACAGACCCAGACTCTAACATGTGTGTCACATCGACGCAAAACGTTTGTGTCACACTGATGAAAAACTGATCACACCACAGACAAGCACCGACCACACTCCTAAAACACAGCATACAGTAAAAAATCAAACACCCTGCCAGCCGTGGGAGACGAAAGAACACACACAGACACACACTCACATCAATGAGGCCTATTGACTCTGTTCCCTCTGAGCACGCACAAAGCCTGCCTTTCAAGTTCATCTGGACTGATGTAATAAAATTGACACATGCAGTTGGCTGAATTCTGGGGCGCCTGTTACCTAAACTCTCATTTCCAAAGCACTGTCACCTCCCCTCACTGCAAATGAATCAATTACAGAGCAGTATAATCCTGTTAGGGGCCAGATGAATGCATACCTCCCCGCTGGCAGGTGCTGGCAGGCTGAAGGGGCTTATTGGAGCAGGCGATATCAAAGCTGGGGTTTTATGTGCCACATTAGAACCACTGCGGAGCAGCAAGAGGAAGCCCCCTGCGCTCGCCACCTCAGCCTACACAGCCAAGCACTCTGCCAAACAAACAAGCAACTAACATCAGTCTGCAGACTTGGAGACGACAGCAGCGGCTGACAGTCCTACCGATGATTCATCTCAGCTCAAGTGAAAATATTCTGCAGCATTTTTTTAGCCACAGTTCCCCTCTTTACCCTGGGGATGCCAAATTGCAACACATTGTCAAAGCTAGGCTATGCCTGCAGTTTAAAACCAAAACTCCTTCCTTGTGAAAGTTAATTTCACAAGGATAGTTCCACCACAAAAAGCATTAACACTGAGAAAAACAGTTTTTTTTTTCATTACTAGCAGGAGAGAGATCAGTGAGTGTTTTATTAAACCAACAGAGTAATGACCCTGCTCAGTGTTCACAATAAAGAACAACAACTGTGAGAGAAATATGTGTTGCACAGATGATGGAGTCCAAACAGGCTGTTTCTGTCAGCTGTTGCTCTCAGCACATGAAGGATTAGAAGGAAGGGCAGTCTGGAATATTATCGAGAATAAAAAAAAAAAAAAACGGAAAATAATCAGCACTCAGTGTTGTGGTTTTTCATCTGAACTGCAATTGAGGTTTAAAGTGTTTCCAGAGTTTTTACTGTGATGAGTTGATTTGACCTTAAAAGGGTGTTCTATGCATCCATAAAGATTTTAAAAGGAGTCGTGGTCAGAGTGGCATGCTCACTCCTACATATTAGAAAGTGGTTTCTGGAGCACCTTGTTTTAGCACGCCAGAACGACAACGAGCATCGACACGAAGGGGGAGTAGGGGGGAATGATTGCATCCCACCCCCACCCCCGTCCCGATGCCGTCGGCCCAGGCCATTCTTCACCATTGGAGGGGGTCTTCAGCAGATAAATGGCTGCATGTTAACCATGTTTGACAGGGCGCACAAAAGAGGACACCTCGGGTCCCATGACGAAACTGCCAGCCCCCCATCACCATTTTAGAGAAGTATGACGCCCCCAAATCTAGGAGCTCCAGGAAGTTTCTACTGCTTCATTTCACATCTGATGTTTTCAGGGAATGTCTGAATTCCTTTGGGTGACATTATTAGGGTGTTAAAAAACCCAAAGAAAGACCTCCAGTATGACCTCTGCATCATATCAGGAGGAATGACTTGATGAAGTGATCGTTTTATCTGAGAGTAGTTTATTTGTGACTACAAAAGTGTAGCTGACTTTCTTTTTTTCATTGTCATTTTTCTTTGAGTGTTTTTAGACTTTTATGGAGAGTTGATGTTTTTTATCATTTCTGATAGGTCCACCGGTCATTTGTTCTAAAGAATGTGATTGGTTATTAATTCTGTGACTGAGATATCAGTCAAATTTTCAGCTTTTGATGGAGAATTTTCACCATGTTGTTGTCTTAGATTAAGTGTTGGATCATGTCGGCATCTGACGAAACATAGGTCAGTTTTGCAGACGTTTTTTTTTTCTGCCATTGAAGAATAATTTGCACAGTATTTTCATTTTTTTCAGATGATGGAGACAGACTATATATCTTTGTGCAAAAGTCTTTGGTCAGTTCTCCATCATTCGGTCAATTTATCAGCATTGGGTTAGTTTTTAGTCAGTGACAGAGTGACACAAGAGCGTGTTCAGCTGAAATGAAGCAGTGGGACAAAAGCAGAAAGCGTCTGTCAGGCTGCAGGCCGGGAAGGGGGGTATTTTTTATCCATGGAGGGGGATTATTGTCCTCTGCTAACCTTTTCAGCTCTGCTGCCTCTTTGAAGGTTGACGGGACTTACAAAGCACCTGCCCCGTCTCTGAGTGTCCCCCGCCTCCCCTGGCTGTCCCCCCTGACCTGACCGGCATTCCTGGCCAACAGGGGGCCCTCCCCATGGCTACCTTTACACCCCCGCCCAAAACAATCTTACAAAGTCTGATAATCCCACAGCAAACACGGCTGTGAGACTCAGAGGCAATGCACGAGACTTCTCACAGCTGAAAGGTGCTCTTCACCGTGGGAACCAAGTGCGAAAGAAACACTGCAGTGAGGTGCATCGGCTTCAGATGTTCAGAGAAATACCAAATCTGGTATATTTTTTCAGTGATGATAAATTCCAAAATCATCCACTTAACATACCTAAACCGTAGTTTCCAGAATTTGTTTTTAAAGGGATTTAGATTATTCAGATTTCTTACAAGACTAGAATTTATTCTTCATCTACAACATTCTCCTGAAAACAAAACCTTACAGTTACTCAAATTTGAAAAAGAATCGCCAGACCCCCCCATGTGAGTTTCCCCCCTCTTTAGGTTTTGATTTAATTTCCATCCAGGAGCAATGAGGACATCCACAAGGAAAATTTTATACAAAAATGTTTTTTAAACCTTCAGTTTGTTTCCAACAGTTAATTTCACTTACAAAGACGTGATCAATAACGTAGCTTCTTTTCTCCCTGTCCAGTTTCTGTCTCAGTGAAATTCTCCTAAACTTGAGTAGATCAGGAACCTGTGAGTTCCCTCACATTAACGTCACTACACTCATCTCTCAGGACTCACGTTTGGTCATGGTCATCAAAGCGGAGACATTTACTTCAGACCGGACATTGGGAGCAAACTCTGACAGGAGTGTCAGCTCTGATACCTTCATACTGCGAGGTCAGTCCAGCAGGACTCCGCCCGAGGCGGCCGGGTCGCACCAAGACGAGGTCCTCTGCCTCATTACTTTAATTGGCAGATCTGTGACCAGAAAGTGATGAGAGAAACTGATCTGATGTGGCCTGAGGAGTTTTTACTGGGAGTCCGAGTGGACAGAACATCCTCCTGAACTCTGGAGGTGGAGTGAATAAAGTTCTCTGTAAGATGCAAACTCATAGAGTAACAAGGGGTACTTTTTGACTGTCAAAGCAAATGCCTGGATTTCTCTGAGAAGATACTGGGTATGTGAGTCCAGTCCGTGTGCAAATGGTGGAGACAAAATCTAAAAAGAAAAAAATCCAAGAAAATATTTGGTGTCCAACAGTGAGGCATGTCTTCACCATTCAAGTATCTTTATTTGCAAGAGTAATTAGATTGAAAAAGCTCTACTGTTGTTCATGTCGTAATAGGGAAATATATTTAAGGTTCTAGAAATGCCATAGAAATGTCCTAAACGTTATCAGCCCATTAATCTCAAGCAGCCCTAAAGATCCTGACGAAGAACAGGTTTAATGGAATCCCAAATCAGTCCAGTACCAGAGCAGTAACAAACGTTAAGCACCAGAGGATCAGCCAAGTATAAGGCAGCTATCACCAGGAAAGATCTACAACCTCCTTAACACAGGCCCATTATTACCCAGAACCAGAACAGTGCTGAATGAGTGTATTATCAGGCTTAGGCAAGGCAAGGTTTATATATACAGTACAGCACATTTAATAGCAAGGCTATTCAAAGTACATTGTAATGGAATACAGGTAATTAAATATCTTATGAAGATCAATAGTTTAAGTGAATAAAAAATTAAGGTAAGTTGATTATAAAAAATGCTAAAATAAAAACCTAGACCTATACCAGCTCACTTAGAAGCTAAAAAACCTAGAAAGGGACCAGTAACAGATACATTAGAACTGTTAAACCTGTACCAGGCCAGTGATAGTTTAACAGCATCTCCGAACCAGACCAGTACCAGGCCAATAAAATCAATAAAAATGAGAAAGCAGGATAAAATAGGAAAAGATTATGTTAGGTAAGATCAATAAGAAACCAGGACCAGAACAGTTACCAACACTGTATACCTAAACCGGACTAATAGAAAATTTAAAACACTTGAAGCCAGACCAATTCCAGAATAATACTAGCGTTTAAGATCCAGCAATAGACCGCTGCAAGAACAATAAGAACTCAAACCCTGATAAGTAGCCAGTCAGTCTCAAAGAAACAAAAAGCACCTAACATATCAATAACAATTCCAGAATTTAAAAAGTACCAGGCCAGTAAGAACCTAGAATTGGGCCAGTACCAGTCCAAGTTGAGCATCAACCTTATCTGGCCAGTATCAGGAAGCAAACTACCAGTTCATTAACAGTCAACCAATATCCGAGCACCAGCAATAAAATAACCCTTGCTGCGTCAGTACCGGTACCAATATCTGGTCAGACCAGTAACTTGTAAAAAGAATGATGGTTTCCATTAAAGATCTTAATCTTCATTATAAAAACCTGAGTGGCTCTTAGGTGGATCAGGACCATCCCAGCAGTGGTGGGTGGAGCCTGGTGATGAAAAAGTGGGGGTGGGTGGAGTTATCCAGGCGTACAGTGTTGGTCTGGACATGCAGATGTCATGACACCTTAATCCAGCCAACCGTTATTGATTGTTCCATGTGTGTGACCTTGCCGCAGGAGCTCGGCCAATCAAATGCACCACTCCTATTAGAGCTAGGTCTACGTACTGAACAGGTTGTTTTCTCTGGAGACCGATCCCTAGTTCACATTACCTCAGTCAGGTAATGTGAACTAGAAATATGACAAGCAGCAGAAGGAAGACAGTTAAAAGAAAGAGAGAAGACATTGAAGACAATAAATGCTGCAATGAACAGTTTGATTTTAATTGAAAAAAATGTCCTCTTCAGGTTCGTCTATTAAACTTTCTGTTTTAATCTGACTTCTCTGCCTGCTACTATGGGTGAGTGATATTCCATGATGGTTTTCTGACTGTTTCAGAGTGTCTTATCTCTCTGCCCCGATGTGCCTCAGCTCTGACCTGTGTATGTGTTACGGTGTGTCTGGTTTAGTGTAAGTGCGCTACAGTGTGTCTTATCTTTCTGCCCTTATGCACCTCCGCTCTGACCTTGAAGAACCCTGTTTAGGCTAACGGCAATAAAATGTCACCAGTCGGCTCCGAGCGCACTGATGAACATAATATCTATGGTTCACTGAAAGCCAGCACGTGTCAGTCACCTTGAAAAAAGACAAACATCAGAAAACACTAGAACATCTAATACTCAGGCATGATGGGAGGTGTAGGAACATTGGTGACTCAGAGGTTGCTTTCACAAAAAAGAGAAGAAGACATGATTTCAGAGGAATAAAGTTATTTGGAGTGAGTGGGTGGGGTGGGCCGTCTGTTATGTTCAAGAAGTTTACAGCAGCGGGACACATGTGAAAGTGTGTTCATGTAACTGGGGGTGTTTAACAAGGCCAAAACTTTGAAAGTTTTTCATTGGCTCCAATCTGCTCCAATCTGAACCATTAAAGATTACAGACTGTCTGGTCTAAACAAGAAGAAATCAGAGCATTTTAATCTCAGGATTAGCACACATTCCTTCTTCAAGAGAAATTAAAAATCTTATTTACTGTTTTCCAGTTGCCCTCTAACTCACAGCCTGATGAGTCATCTGGGCTGGGTGGTGCTGAATGGGGAAATACCTTTCATTACAGGGAAACAGGCAGAAGAGTTAAGATTGGAGTTCGGATTAGACTGACTATGCGGAGCCGGAAAAAAATTCAAATGGTTGTTCTTGTTTCTGCAACTGAAACATCATTAAAAACTGTTTCATTACATTTACCTGGTGTCCACAGTCAGAGGTGGGAGATCAGAGGACCGCCAAAGATTAGGAGCCTAAACCTCAGACTAACAGCTGACACATGATGATGTTGCAGCCATGCTGACCTCTGACCTTCACAAACAACATCCCATCATATTCTGTTCAGATCAGGAGATGAAGGTTCATCATGTGATTGACACTGGTCATGTGACTGCGACATCACTCTGCCTTTATTTGGCCGACTGTGATGGAGGGGGGGGGGGGCATTAAACAGACTTCCTGTTGTTAACAAAGGGTCCTTCTTCAAAAAGCGGGGGCCCCAGCTCCTCATCTGTTGTCCAACCAGAGGTGTCTGCTGAAGTAAATCTGCCTAAATCCTACAGGAGGGGGCCGAGGGGGAGTCTGACAGGAGGTACTGGGGGTGTGGGGGGGTTGAAGGTGAATAAAGATAATCTGCTTTTCTTCACAATAAAAGCTTTCATGGAGGCGGGGCAGAAAAATTAAGAATTCATATCACATGCACCATTTTAGGCCTGATTCCTGACCTGTAGAGAAGCAGAGCAGTCAGGGGCCCCAGGAGCCACCAGGGCCCTCATACAGGTCCCACATGGAAGCTCCAGATTCACAGTTCACAAGATTGTTTAGTGCTGCTCAAAAATATTTCAAAAGAATTTTTTTTTTAATTATTAAAAAAAAATGTTGCCGGTGACAGAAAGCCCGTATTTGGGAAATGCTGTCATTCAAAATAAAAATAAAAAACTGGAAGGTCTTAGATTCTCGTAGGACCATCTGCATCTCAGGAGGATGAAGGCCACAAATACACCTTCTCCTGCTAGTAACCTCCTCTGTCCTCCTTTCTCACCTCCTCCTCTCTCAGCTCAATTCCTTCTCTGCTGCTTCTTTCATCTGGGATGGCAGTGAGCTGAGCGTCCCCGGCGGCGCTCACAGCATCTGAATGGTGATTAAGGAGGAGCGGAGGAGCTGCTTTCTTTGTTCTGCCCTAGGGGGGGTATTTACCGAGTAAGGGGGGGGGGGGGGCAGATATGAAAGACATTCAGGTCAGAGAGCAGCAGATCCGACCTGCTTTTAAACTGCTTCAACAGAGAACCATAAAAAGGCCCCAGTTATGTTATATTAACGCATCAGTATGAAGTTCTGATTTAGGTGACGAGTCTGAAGTGACATTAACCAAGCTGCAGCGGGGGGAACCTGAGCTCTCATGCTCCAAGAAACAGAACCGAACTTTAGACTGAATGCTGTGCCGAACATCAAGCTGAAAACTTCATCAGGCCGAACTCCAAACATAAAGCTTCTCCCTTTAACTGGATCAGAGTAAAGATCCCACCTTTCAGCTACATCTAATATGGGGGGAATGACACCTTTACATGCATTCCTGTCATTGTGCTTTAATGTGTATGAAGTTCCTGCGAGTGCAGAGGTTGTATCAGCATAGAGCTCAACTTAATGCGCCAGTTGCTCTGCAATGGCCTCCTGTCAACACCAACAGGCCTTCTGTCTGCAAGGCCCTTCAATGTGCTCATAGCTCCTGTCAGGTGTGCATATAGCTCCTATTTCAATGAAAGTGAAATTAGAGAGGCTGAGGTTGATTGTCACATTAACAGACAGGCTGTAAAATAAAATAGGCAAACATCAAAAAGTAACACCTCAATCTGGATTAATTACATAATCAATCATTATTATGAGTTGAAAGAGACCCATGATGTGGCTGATCAGCAAATCTGAACAGACAGAATCCAGATTTCATTCTGAAGGATTCTGTCAGAGGAAAGAGCGGCCCTGATGCAGAGTACAGTCCACTCCTAGTGAACCACCAAGCTGAACTGTACATCTCTTGTTTTATCCTACATCTGGTTATAACGGTACACAATCTGCATGCTGCACGAACATCCCCAAAGCTGCTACAGCAGAAACTTTAATTTAAAAACACACCAAATAAACCAGCTTCAGACTGTTTTATTTTGTTATGAAAATCTATTTTAATAAAGCTGAATTGATTTTTGTTTTAGGTTATTGGTTGTAACTATTTGTATATTTCACATTTCTCTATAATTTCCGTTTCTCACAAGCTGCATGAGAAAATGTATCTAAAAGAATCTAAATTCAAAATGATGGAATGAGGAATCTAGCTGTAAGAAAGTTAATTCCAGTCATGAAAATAACAGAGAAGTTATTTTTACAACCTGAACCGCAAGTAACACGCACTAAAACAGAGAGAGAAGCCAGGCAGAAAACACAGAGTTTAGTCAACAGCTGTATCTTAACAGCTGGATGAGACCTCCAGAGGTGGAGGAGGCCGCAGTGACCGTAGAGCCACAGAGCCGCTCAGAGACTAGAACTTAGAACGAGGGTAAAAACCATTCCGAAATATAAAATAAATCTAAGTTAATTTAATTCCAAAGAATCATATTTAATTCTAAAAATACTCGGAAACAACAAATAGTATTTTTTATCATATAAGAAGCCCAAAGTCCCTTTTAAATGTCTAAAAAAAATGTATTTAAAAAATCTATCAGATAACTTATAACATATTAAATGCTGTGCATTCATTTCTGTGCGAGGATGATTTTGTTTTTGTTTTTATTGCTCTGCGCCTCTATTGCATTAATCGTTTTTCCTTTTTATTTCGGTCACTTTCTACTTTTTTGTTGTTGTTTTTCTAGAATAAATTGCCTTTATCCCCATCTGAATAAAATACTTGGCTTTGTTCTAGTTCATTCACTGATGATCTGTTTGTTAAACAAAACCATGTTCAGTTTTAAATCTTCTATTCTGTGCTGGCCGCCTTAATAAAATACTTATAAATCATTAATAAGTCCTGCTGTAAACACCCTTGAAAATAAATATATATTTTTTGTTTGTTTGTTTAATTGTTTTTGCAACTGATAAAAGAAAAAAAAAACGGGAACTCCTCAGAGAATCAAACAGAGACAGAGCAGTTTCCCGGACACGCGGAGCTCCGGGTCCCGCTCCAAACTTTCTTCAGTCCGCGACACTTTGAGCAGAGTTCTGGGCAGTGTGCAGTGCTGTTCTTACCGCTCTTTCTGCGGGGGTTGAGCTGTTTGCGCCTCTTCCATCGGGGACTCTGGGCCATCATCTCCGTCCTCCTGCTGCCTGAACAACGGCACAGACACACACCGTCAGTCCCAGACCGGCTCCGGATCCCACAACTCCTTATCCACTCCCAGAACTCCCGATCCACTCCCACAGTGGCTCCCCGCACACTCTGTGCACTTTGTCAACACTTTGTTAGGCTGGAGAGCGCGCACCGAGCCGCGTCCCCGTCAGCCTGATCTCTGATGAGGAGCGTCTCCGCTGGTCTGACAGGAGGAGGGGACACATTCATACACACTGGTACAAACTCCGCACACAGACACACACTCAACTGCTCCACCTCCTTACTGAACAACACCCAACAACTAACTTGTTGATCTGCCAGGCCTCGCCAATCACCCATCAACAATATATCGATGTCAGCTTTGGATATTTTCTTATTATATAAGATCAACAATAAGGCCTGAAATCAGCTGCGCTCTTTAATAAAACGTTGTTTCCACCCCATCCATCCATCCATCCATCCATCCATCCATCCATCCATCCATCCATCCATCCATGCGCCGCAGGATTCCCTCGCTCTGAATCTGCTGATTTAAATCCAGCAAAATGAGCTGCAGCGCACTCTGCCAAACACCACTCTGCTAATCCATTCATCTACTCATCCTCCTATCCATCCATCAATCCATCCATCCATCCATCCATCCATCCATCCATCCATCCATCCATCCATCCATCCATCCATCCATCCATCCATTGGCCCCACCTGGATGCTTTCCTCTCACCTGTCGCGCAGGTAGAGCTTTGCAGGTAACTGCTGCGCTCTGATTGGCTGCACGGAGTGAACTGTGAGCAGAGGAGCAGAGAGACTGAATAGGATCAGAGGATTCTTACAGGAGAGGTTCGCCGTTCGTTTTCTCCTGCGGGAGTAAAAAGTCCAGCTGAGCCTCGGTGGGTCCGGATGGGTCCAGGCGGTTCCTGAGCCGGAGCGACTCTCATAACGGGTTCTGTCCGGAGTGCAGGTTGGCCATCTCTGCTTGTCGCCTTCCGCCGCTTGACACCGCGTCTTTCTGCTTCATGCACAGCAGCGATAACTCGTGGCCCCACGCGCCACCTATCTTCACGAGGGGGGATAATTAATCAGCCTGTCCACGCGCCCCACTGCTCTGTTCTCTCTAAACGAGGGCTGGAGCTTATTGGCTCACAGGATGTTACCTGAACAGGTGAAGTGTCTCACCTGGGGAATAGGGCTGTGTGGTTTCTCTTCTCAGCTACTCGCTGAAAATGAATGAAGATACATTTTAACATCAATAAGACCTCAAAATATAAAAGGTTTATTTAAGTTAATAAAATTTGAATTATCAAATAAAAAAATATTTCATTCAAAGCCAGCATATTTATTATCATTATTTAATTTAAAGCCAAAAATGAAACAACAGAACCATAAAACACTAATAGAAAAAAAAAATGAAATCATACTATTTCTTTTAAATTTCTTCGTATAAATTTATATTACATAAAAGAAAAAATAACAATAACATGAGAGTGCTCTAATATTTTTTTAGGCTGTATGAAAAAAAAAAATATATATATATATTTTTATGTATGTAGTGTGAGATGTGAGATTTAGCAGAATTAAATTAAAGAAAGGTTAACAGTGTGTACAGCTGTTAAAAAGCACTGCCCTTTAGGGGTGTTGAGCAGGGCCTGTTTATAATGGTATTTATCTCTATACTTATTCAGTAGAACCCATGTCCTGTGTTTATAGAACCATTATTTATCCTGCACTTGCTGCTATTGCAATTCTGGTTAGACCTAAACTGCATTTCGTTGCCTTGTACCTTTACCTGTGCAATGACAATAAAGTTGAATCTAATCCAGTGGTTCCCAAAGATTTTCTTGTTGGCCCCCCTTTGGATTACAATAAAATTTCCACGCCCCCCCCCCCCCCCCCCCCCCCCAAAAAAAAAAAAAAAAAAAAAAAGAATGAACTGGGCACACACATCGTTCAACCAGATATAATAAATCTATACACATATTTTGTTTTCAAACTCCACTGAAGTTTATTTCACACTTCAGGTTGCAACAAAACAAACTACACCATCTGTAGGAACACTTGTGTAACTTTATTTTTTTAATAGTTCCATACTGTAGATTAGAAGAGGATTCTTTGTTGTCTGTGTTATTTTAAACATATATATTTTTTTTTTTGTAACAATATTTAACTTTGCTTTAATCTATACATTAAAAAAGCCTCTGTGCAAAATGGAGTGAAAACATTGAATAGCTCCCTGAGAGTTTTTTCTTTGTACTTTAATCCTCCCATCTTTTCAGTGGCTGTAGTGAGCCTGCTTTTTGCTGTAGATCTTCTCAAATCTGGGTAGCAGTGTCACAACTGTCCATTGTGGTCAGTCAAGCAAGCGCTGTTTTTTTTTTTTTTTTCTTCATTCATCCATACCGCTTCCCGCGCCCCCCCTGCAATGGCATTGCGCCCCCCCTAGGGGGCGCGCCCCACACTTTGGGAACCACTGATCTAATCTAATCTAATCTTAAGTATGGAGGACTTGACCCTCTAAGACACACCCCTCCTCATTTGCATAATGAGGCAGAAATGCATACAGAAATGTAAAAACCACAGGCAGAAATAGATAGCATTGAAGAAATAAATAGGGTAAAAAAATACAAAGGAAGAATAAACCAGACAAAATTATTAAAACATGCACATAAATAAATACTTAAAGAAATAAGTAATAAATAAATAAAGTTGAAGAATATAACAGACAATAAATGTCTCACTGTATAATTTAATTTCTACCTACATTTATTTGTTTATTGTATTTTTTGGGGGCAATTATTGTATGCTTATTTATTTTTGGAGCATTTGTTTATTTCTGTATTTATTTTTAATTATGGCAGGATTGGTCCTCCATACTTAAAGGGTTGCAGTGATAGGATGGATTCAGCTGTGTTGGCTCTTCTGACACAGTGCCAGGTTTGGAACACCTGAAGGACGTCATGTGACATTTCTGAAATCATGTGACTGTCTGGTTTTACCTTAATCTGAGCTGGGGTTGGGTGGGGTGGATAGTTGTATTAGGGGTGTTTATGGGTCAGAGTGGGGGTTTAAAGGGGTATTACACTAATCATGGTGTAAGTGCTCCCTTCATGTTCATAGTCAGCTCAACATCTGTCCTTGGCTGTGTGTATTGGGAGGCTACAGGGAACGCAGACAAAAACAATTCAATTATATTAAGTGTTGTGCAGGTAGCTGACATTAGTACAATTTGTTTTAACTTTGTGGATTCCCCCTCTAATTCTGCTACTACAACCTACTGAGGAGGTAACTCCTGCATGATATGAATGACTTAGACTTAGATTTATTTTGACCTTTTTTATACATGTGTGTATACAAAAATAAATTTTGTTTAAAAAAGCTCTAGACAATTTCATTTTTTTAAGTGCAGCCTTGAAAACAGTAAGATGAGGACCAAATGAGGACCATATTTAAGGCCGTAGCATTCTGTTTCCTACTTTTTGACAGGAAAAAGTAATTTCTATATTCAGGAATAGTTGGAATGTTGTGTTGTCACAGTGAAAGAGCAAATGCAATTCTGTGGAAACACATGAAGGTTGATAAGGACCCTCAGCTTCCTATGGGCTGAGCACTGACAGCAGCTCTATATGTAGCAAGGGTTTAAAAACTACAAAAAAATATCTTTTCAATCTTTTCAGAGTATACCTGAGTGTCTCTGTATGTTCTTAATGACTATTTGGTTAAATTATATTCTGCATCTTAAATGTAGAAACTTTACCTGATTGATAGAAATATAATGAAGCTTCCAGCAGGACCTCATACTGCTTTAAAAAGCCTTTTTTGTTTTATGTTCAAGGTTTCCATCTGGATTGATAGTAAATAGCTTTCGTTCCATTATAATTTCTAGTTAGCAAAAATCTGCAAAGTTGTCCAACCAGTAAACTGTAATTGATTACTAGCCAAAGCTTGGTGAAACTAAATTTACTCAACAGGATTAAACAGAACTGAGATTAAATTAGCTCAAACTGAACTCGACCGGAGAGGACGGGCCACATGGAATTGGAAAGAAGTGGATGGAATGAACTACGTAATTGATCTAGATTCAAATGGACACAACTGGCCTAAGCAGAACTCCATGAAACTGAAATTTGGAAAATTGAGCTGAACTAAATTTGACTGACTTGTAGTAAAGTGAACTAGACTTAACTGAATGAACTGAAGGAGAAAGACTGGACTCAATTAAAATGGAATAAACAAGACATAACATGAGCAAAACAGAATAAGATGGACAAACCCAAAAATTGAAAAAAATTTAAACTGAACGAATTGGACTCTAAAAATCTGAACTGGCCTGAAATCCAGTTAACTTATATTATCTAAACTGGACTGGACTAAACTGGATACATTCAACAGAACTAAACTGCAATTGACTTGTTTAAACAAAACTAAAATGAAATGGAAAAAGCTGAGTTAAATTAAATTAAACTGAATTGAGCTGAACTATGCTGTACTAGAGCTGTTTTATTTCAGTTTAACTTGGTTAAAAAGTCTTTATGAAACTAAACAGATTTGATATGCTTAAATTTTGTTGAATAAAACAACTATTATTACTGAAAGAATGGAACTAAGCTGCATTAGGTTTGGCTGAAGAGACCTGGGTTGAACTGGAATGGGCAAATATAAACTGAATTTAACTGGATTACTTTAAGATAAAATTATAAGGATTGAATCAGAATAACTTGAGTGGAATAAAATAAAATGCAGAACTACAGACATATCTCACACTTCACTTCACAATTCTGCCTGAAGAATTGATCAGCTACAGCTGATTCTGAAAGCTGCTGCCTGTGTCTTCACTAAAACTAAGAAAGGTAGAACACATTACCCAGTTATAAAATTCTTACAATGACTCCATGTCAGAGAAAGACTTTTCAATACTTCCATTAGTCAATAAATCATTAAATGGGTTGGTTACAAAATACATTACAGACCTGTTATAAGTAAGAAAACTCTCAGAAGACTATAAAGGTTTAGGAACCTTTCAATATGTTTGTTGGAGGACTGTAAATGTGTGGAAATCCTAAGTTCCTTCACATCATGTCTTTAAACTCAATTATTTGCTGTTGCCTGTTGCTGTTAACATAATTGTGATGTCTATTGTTGAAAATATTTATGCAAGGAACTGTGAAACTTAATTACACAAGCAGTCAAAATAGAGTGCATTCATAGGAACCAGCAATCCCTTGCCTAGCACTTGTTTTTGTTATGACTGATTCTTGACAGTGTATGTTATTTTTGACCATAACATGTATATTAATTCTGGCTTTAAGGGGTTAAAACTACAGTCCAATTTTCTCAACCTGCCCCTATGCCACTGCAATTAAAAGTTGTTGAGTTTTCTTAAGTTCTATTTTTGTCTAGCACTTAGAAATTTTATGTTATTGAAATGACCTGCATGGATAACCTTTCCTTTCCTTACCTTTCCTATCTTTTCCTTGCATTGCCTTGCCTTGCCTTGCCTACCTTGGACTGGAGAAAATTTAACAGAACTGGATCAAGAAAGACAGACGGGTGGACAGAGGGGTTAAGGAACCCATCTTTTATAACCTAAAAAAAAAAAAACAACACTAAACAGAGGAGGTGGTCTTAGACATAACCTGCCACCTACTTACAAAGCAATTTTAGGAATAACGCCCAGAAGATTCACCTCTCACCTGTCCTCACTTGACTCACAATTCACTGAGGCATGTGATGAAAACCACTCTGAAGAGGGAGTTAATGACCAATTAGAGTCCCCTAACAGCCATAAACACCCCCCAGGTGACCTCCATGGCCAATCCAGTGGGAGGGATCACAGCCACCTTTTGTTTTTCTTCAGCAAATTTTTGTCAAACCTGAAGCATATTATTCTCAGCGCTCCCCATCATCAGTTAGAACTGAGGAAGCCTCTCGGATGAAAGGTGAAAACTTCACATGCAGATGCCTAAACTGAACTATTCAAGCTTTACCATGACCTGGGTGACTGCAAATCTTCACAGATATGTAACTTGATCAAGCTGAACTTAGACTGACTGAACTGAATGAAAGTGCAAAATGAAAATGAACTGAAACAGACTGAACTCAAGGTGGACCACAGGGAGTGGGACTGCGTGACAAAGATTTCAGGTAACCTTCCTGGTATCGTCCTAATATGTCCTCACTCTTAACTTCTCGAATAGCATTTATTTTAATTACTTCAAACACAAGGGAGGAGGTAAGCATTGCTTTGACTTACACAGGTTCATTTTTTTATTTTTCAACCAAGACAGACCAACCAAGACAAATGGAAAATCCCTTTGAGTCACTTGACATAACAAACAAGCGGTCTGCTGATACGTTCACATTTTTCAAGCTTCTTAAACGTGCTTCTAATATACCCCCCAACCTGAAACACCTCTTTAACATGATCCACCTGACCTCAGCTGACTCCTTCTGAGCCTAACACTGAATAAAATATTATGTAGCTTGTTAACTCTGGTGATCTTCTCCTGTCCATCAGTCATTTAATCCTCCTCTTTTCATTGCAGCCTACTGCTGAACCAGTCTTTTCACAGATATGTAGTAACCCTCCTTATCTATTTGATACACAGATAAACTATTCATGTTTGACATGCATCTGTTTTATCTTACTTTTAAAAATCAAACTAAGAGCTGAATTTCTTTATAATGTCCTCAAGCTCAGCTGTCTTAGATAACATCTTCAATCATCCAAATGGGACTCGTCATGCATAAACTTGTTTGTACACAGGCTGACAGACTTACTTCCTCTCTAATTTTAGGAAAGTCAATTAGTGTAAGTGGAACAAAAAACATTAAGAGTTGATAATTTTTACTGAAGTTGAATCCTTCCAAATGAACCATCGACTAGAGTCATCATATCACTGATTTGTCTGATTAAAGCTGCTGAATCCACCTGGCAGTGTTTCTTAAGGTGCAAGTGTCTCCATGTGTTCTTTCTTGGAGTCTTATCCCAACAGTGGAGTGAAGTTTCATAAGCTCTCGGATTTTCCTGCTCCTCACTGTGGAGGTGTTCCTGCAGACGGCTGATAACCGCCTCCGATCAGGTGACTCCAGGTGATAATCAGACTCTGTGGGAGTCAGACGGCAGATTATGGTTCAGGTGATGATCTGAGAACAGTCTGAGTGGGCGGTTTGATCCTTCATGGGTGATTAACAGAGCCTCAGAGAAAGTTTATGATTCAGTTAGAAGCTTCTGGTGACATGTTGTAGTTCTTGCAGAACGTTGGAACCTTTACACAAACACCAGCTGTCAGAAAGTTCTCCTGATGGAGACTTAACTCCAGAACGATTAGGATGGAATTGATCAGAACATTTCAGGAGGATACAGGAGCAGCAGATCAGAGGTTCTTATCAGGTAAACAGCAAAACTTAGTGATCTTAATCACTTCTGGATCTCTGTTATTTCATTCTTTCTGCTGTATATATGTATAAATATGTTTCTCTCTTTAGAACTGAACATCGGTGTCTGGAGCCTCTGAGGTTTTATATTGCAGAGGTGAACCTCATTGAATCTGTTTAAACAGCAGCGGACTTTATTAAGGTTCTGTGGAACCTTCCTGCTGAATAACAGTATCTGCAGGTTGTCTGCTTGAGTAGACTGCCTCCCTGCAGTTAGTTTTTTCTCTTTCTGAAGCTGCTCACTCCTCCATTGACAGGAAGCTGTTTCACAACTCGGAACATTTCACAAGAGAAAGTGGTCAGCAGCTTCTCACAGGTGAGGTTGGCTTAATGAGGAAGTTCATCACAGAGTTACCTCATTTCAGCATGCCACAGGGTGTCCCAACAGCTAGGAGAGTTTTTAACACATCTGAAACAATGTCAAATATTGTTTTATTTAAAAAGTTTTATCCCGAAATGAAAGTACAGAGTTAATGATTGATCTTGCAATAAAAACACCTCATTGTTTGATAGATTCCAGAGGTTTGAAAACATCAGGAAAGCCATTGTTGGTAGCATGTCCTACAGGTTGAAACTCTGAATTAAAACTAAATATGAGGTGGTTTCAGTTTCTTTAGACCCCAGAGAGGTGAAGGGCCAGCAGAACAGGTGGCTGTCACACTGTAGTGGCTAATTGGGACATGGAGGCTGCAATTTTTGCACAACTAGAGGATACGGACAAATATCAGGAAGGAGAACTGAAAAAAAAATGTTTGCCTTGATAATTCAACAGGTCAGACTTTTGGTTTGTCAACAAAGATCCTGCCAGGTCCCTCTCTGCCACTTGACAGATGTTCTGACTCCAGGGGAGAGAGAAAATATAACCCTACGTTCAGATGGAAAGTGTGATCTGGTGTAGAGAAGGTCTACCATAGATTCAGTTTTGGAGTGAAAGCTTTCCTTCTGAATGCAGTCCCAGCTGCAACAGGAACACAGAGGGTGAAACAAGGAAATGATGGGAGTTTAATGGGGTCAGTGGTCCCGGAGAGTACGAGCATCCTGACAGTTTTAAGAGCTGAAGACTGAAGAGGGAGGAATGCAGCTGGCAGAGAGCCTGGGCCTGCAGGTAACCACTGCCGAGCCAAGAAATTCAGACCAAATCCCAGAATTTCATTTATGGTTTGGGATCTATAATCAATTAGGCTAAAGTGTGAGGTGAAAAAACATCCCAAAAACTAGAGAAACAACTTCAGAGCAACAGCAGCCATTAAATGACTTCAGCTGCATTATTATTTATATGGAAATGTAAGTTACTCTTGTACCTATTAATCCAAATTAATTCAAATTTACTTAACTTTATCGAACTAGTTTATTATATCATGTTACACTGGTTTGTCCATCTATATTTTTCAATCCCGTTTCTCTGGTTATATTGAACTAATTTATCTGATTATCCTGAATCACATCCCCAGATAACATAAAAAGAGTTTATGTTGAACCAGTTCATCAAACCAGTTATCAGGACAAATCAGGGAAGCTGAATATTATAAATGAACCAGTTCATCTGGTTTTATTAAGTTAGATTATCTGTTCATCTGAACTGGTCATCAGGTTTGATCAAATTAGTTCAACCCGTTGCTCTTAACCCAATGATTGGGTTATAGAAATTGGTCTTCAGTTTATTTTGAAAGCCATAATTTAATTTTACCCAGCGTTTGTGATCCAGCTCATTTGGTTATTGTTTCTGTGATAGATTTCAAATGTCAAAGGTTTTCTTCACATTTCAGACGTCTCAGTGTGTGTTGAAGTTACCCTCGTGTCGGGCGTCTCTGTGATATCTGATTTGAAGGAAGGAGCCCAAGCCTGACAGTCAACAGGCCGTCCTCTTTCTGACTGGCTCCGTATTGTTTTAGACAGGTTACTGAGCACGCTCAGACTGCTCCCCCAACTCTGGAGGCTAGCACAGGCTCATCAGAGGAATTCTGGGGGAATTTATGCACCGTCTCCAGGCTAATTGAATTAGACGCATGGTGTCGACAGTGTGACCATTGTAATGGCTGCACAATGTTGGGCTTCATCGTCCAGACCTCAGGGAGGAACACTGTGCCCCCCTCCACAACTGCCCCCACACACTTAGTAGCACACAGTACAGGAACCCTCAGACAAACTCGCAGCGTCCTATCCTCTGCCTCTTTGTGCTGCATTCTCTGGTCTGCCCCAGGCTCCATCACTCCTCCATCATTAACCAAAGTGGTGGGGAGGAGTCACCAACAGGACACCAGGAAGGGTTAAAGGTCAAAGAGGTCATGTGACCAACCATGTTTATGTAAATTAAAAAGAATTGTTTAATAACAGAGTTATATCGTATTTTCTGCTGAGGATTTCCATTAAGGGATGTGATCTACTGTTGACAAACTATTGTGTGATTTCTTCATTTCTTCATATTAAAGAAAGCTTCAACAAAATTTAATATTAAAGTGTGTAGTTTAGGCTTAACAGTTGTCTGTAGTCAGACAGAACAGAGATGACTACATAACTTTGTTACCACAAAGAAACAATGTCATTGTGTCCGCCATATTGTGAGTGGCAAGCTGACTTTGCAAATCATCACAAAATGCTTCAAAATGTTTAGTTTTTTTCAAAACAGAAAAAGGTTAAGTTCAACTTATTATGAACGTATACACAGACATACACAATTTCATGTTTTTAAAGGTAGTGCTTAGTAGGCAAACTCTAAACAGTACGTACCAATTAAAGATAATAATGAGCAACTGGAATTCAACAGGTTTGCATAAAATGCATTCAATCTTACCCTGATTTACCTCTGAAGATATGTCAAACCATCTTGATCAATTAAGCTTCATTCATGTTATCAGACAGCAATTATTTGTAAATATTTACCACCAGATGTAAGACAATGAATGACACCACTTTACTTTATGATTCAAATGTCTTTTTTATTTCTATTTTTTTATTCTTCCTCAGAAGCAGAGTTGATTGTTAACAATGTTAGAAAAAAGCAGCCTTCTCCAGACCTTTGAATTCTTCCCCCCAGATTCCACATCCTGGATATTTGCGCTCCTCTGCTCACATCCGCCTAACATTGGAACTCGTTATTTTAATCAGGGAGCTCCAAATTCTCAGGTCACCGTTCTCGGTCTTTCACTGTCAAAATACAGGATAGCTCCAACTTCCTGCTTCACCCTAATCCACCTGGCTTCAACTAGACATCTCCTATATGCTCTCTTCCAGCTCCAAAGAACTTGGAGCGGAGTTGGATGGGGTACCTTGGATATAGGAGTTTCTTTTCATGGATTCACATAGGTGGTCTGGAACGGATGAGGAGCAGATGATATGGGAGCTGCATGTTACCCCCTGACTAACACTGACTACACCAGTGTTGAATCTGTTGTCCTTAAAAGTTGTTTATACACAATTCACACTAGATAAGTGTAGGATCCATTCATGCAAACCGACAGACTCCACTTTTATTTTGAAATGTACTCAATCTGCTTTACGCCGTGTGTGCCTTACTTTCTGGGACCATTGGAATACTATAAAAAGAGAAAAAGACTCTTAAACCGAAGCAGAAATGCATCATATGCAGTCATATGAGCCCACTGATGTGTTTGATTTCGGCGTCTGTTTCCTCGGAACGACCTAGTCTACCTGGAATGGGTCCTTTGAAAGAGGTGAAAATAAGGAGGCCAGAAGAGTTTGGCTAAAAATCCGGACAGGTACAGCTGTCATGGCCCCTCATTTAGCAGGAGTTCACACACAAAACAGGTAAAGAATGGGTGCCGAACTTCTCACTACTATCCTGTGTGCCAATTTCATTTTTAAGGAACTTCAGCTACAGTAAGTACCATACTCAGAGATATCAGATTTCTGGTCCCCACACTGCACAGATATTGGAATCTGTACTTAAATGTCAGGCAAAAACCCATTTGCACAGGGACAGATAAAACCTTTGGATAACCAAAATTTACCTGCAACATATCTAACTTACTATGAATTTCAATTAACAATTTACATTGATTCAATACAAACCTATTCACATACTTATATTATATTAAATTATAGTTTTACTACCTTTCGTCCCCATTTCCTTTTTTCTTCTGTGCACGGAGCAGACGGCCTGCTTTAACAATCAATCATGGGATACAGTAGTTCATGAAGGATACACTGGACATTTTTTTCAATCATGGGAAAAGGATGCTGCATTGGTCAGCTGCATATAAAAGGAGTCTTCAGATTAGGACTATCCACGTTGCTGCGCTGTGATGTAATCACAGCATGAGGACACTGGCACCAGAATCGAACACAGCACACAAAGACCTAAAAACATTTAGAGTTTTAAGACACTTAGAAGAAGTCTCAGAGAATCTGTACATAGTCCAAACAGAAATTTTGCCTGTTATTTGGTGCTAGTTGTGACACTCATATCTGAGTCAGAAAGGGGAAAAAGAAGGTTTGGTCCGAAACTTTCTAAACCAGTCACCAGTGACTTTTAATCTAGTTTTTTTTTACCATTTCAGTCCAAAAAATTATTCAACAGGGCTCTGCGTTGACTAAGCTATTATGAGTATGACAATCAATACCTTTGATAATCAACACAGATCTCCCCAACCCATTGAGCTACCATCTTCCTGCATTTGGATCCACAGCAGAGAAATAGAAGTAACTTTTACCTCTCAAATGATGAGGTTTTGAGTAGTCTTTTAAGACTCTAATTTGTTTTGCAATGTCTATTTTCAGATAACTTCATGTGAGCAGTGTAGCATAAATGTGTTAAAGGTCTAAACCGATTATTTGTGCCAGTAAATACAGTGACATAGATGTTGATAAATTTGTTTTGATATTTCTGGTAAAGAGGCTGTTATAAGCTTTAGAATAATTGCAACAGAGGCATATCTGTAATTTATACTTCAACTTACTGAGTTGATCAAAGATAAAAGGAAATTTTAGTTTGTGGTCCATGGTTTTTGTTTTCTATGGGTTTAAATCTTTTAGAAAGGAATGTAAAAATGCTCAAAGATAGAGAACTCAGAGAAGTCCAGTAGGGAGTGTAAAAGGTCAATAAGTTTGCAAAGTTACCATCAAACACTTCACCATGCCGACCTGTTGTCTGAGGGAAACCTTCTCCCTCTTATCATAACAATCCTTCACTTGTAAAGTTTGCTGGATGCAACAGGAACTTTCTTCTTTGAGCAGATTGGATAAAGATAACATGTTTTATAAATATCACTACAATTGGGTTAAGTCTGAAAAAGGATAAATCTCAGGATAATCGCACCTGTTAGGTATGATGGATGATAGGTGATGCTGTGGGCCTATTTTGCACATGTAAGGAACCAAATGCAGGGCAACATTAGGTCTTAAAACACCAGAACACTTGAATGAATCTGTTGGTGTTTGATAGCGCTATGGTCAAATATTTCCCTTTGCTTCTGGCCAAAAAACTGCATTCAAACCCATAAATATCTTGCTGTTCGTGACAGTGGGAATGGCTCACTGACCCGTGTCAAGCAACTCAGGTTAAAGTCACCTTCAAAGAACTCGGTTCCAATTGGTATACAGTGTGAACAGTAGACCCAGTCAACTAATTTAAGTGATACCCCTAAGCGAAACATTTGTACGACACAACATTGCACCAGTCACGTCTGATTTTAACACACCAAAACAACTCTGCTTGCCTTTGATAAACATAGTGCACCACTGAGAGAGATGGGACGGCCAGAAAAAAGCAAAACAATAAACACACACTGATTACTCCCCGCCTCCCTTCCCTGTTGCTCTTCATTGCCTACTTTTCTGATTTCTGTCTCCCGGATGACATCATCAATGCTTCGCCAGGGTGATTCTGTCACCACCCAGACAAAGCTTTTTTGCCAAATGTGAAAGGAGACATATGGTGTAGCAGGTCAACCCGTATTTGAAAAACCTACGTTTATTTCAATGGGAAGGCAGCTTTAAACATATGTTTATGTCAAACATTAAATTGACATCCTTCATGACCATGGCCCCAGAATTACAGTACATCCTATGAGAAAGAAATTTGTTAATTTGAAAAAAACATGCAACAAGAGAGGACACAGTACTGTGTATAATCTAGATAGAGACTGAGATCCATCTCTTCCTATGTGCTCCAACCGTGTACAGTTCAATTGGTCAAAGTTAGCTCTAGCAAATAATAATAAATATCTAGGAGATTTTGTTGAAATTATTCGTCACATTAAACATTATTAATCAGGCATTAAATTTTTTTGTATTGTTATATTCTGCAAATACATGCCATTGTTTAAGGGTCTGTGCACATCTAAAAATGGTAAATCAATTAAAGTATTTTTGGACAAGTTTCATGTTAAAAATGGATATGTTTACGGAGCATCCATATATTTTGAAGGGTGTTTTAAAGCAACATCAGAAAGCTAAATACATCTTCTCATCTGTTTTGAGAAATCCTTTAGCAGGTTTCAATTTTTTCACATGAATACTGCAGATGTGTTGCAGAACTGATAACATTCTGTTTTATTAGCTTTTCTAGTCATTAACAAACAAACTGTAGCTTCAGGCAGCAGCTGCAGGAACCATCCTGTCCTGTGTTTCTGCTGTTAAACATTGCTGCTTGTGTTGGTTCAGAGTTCAAATTTAAAACCCACTTTGAGTCTCTTTCTGAAGGACAAACTGTGTCCCCATCCTGAAGGACAAGCAGCATGGGGACAACAGGTCTTTGTGTGCCAACCTTTTCCCTCCTGGGGCTTCGTGCTTCTTCACCAAAACCACTAATTGGCATGACTTGTTGATAGTGGCAGCGAGAAAGCGAGTAGTCACAGGATCGTTCATGTGACAGGATCAGAGGAATACACACCACAACATGAAGAAGAGCTGCTCCTTAACACTGGGACAAACAGATGGGGGGGGGGGGGGGGGGGGGGGGGGGGGGGGGGGGGATATCAAAGACTTAAACCAATCTAACAGAAACAAGGAATGTTTACATCCAAATGTGCAAATTTTGAAAATACTAAAAAAAGAAAAGTGTATCATCATTTACTGAAATTGCCCTTTGTTGTAATAAAGAGAAAACAGGCAGTAAACTAATGTGGACCACAGATCAGTAATGCAAGCTGGTATTAGTGATGATACATGCCATCGCATCAAGAGAAAAATGCGATTCTAATGCGAGCAGAACCAGCTGATCTTTAATGTGAGCTTGATATTCAATATGGCAGAACTTATTAGACCAGCGTGTAGGCCTAGTGTAATGAATGATTGACTCTTTTGCAGGTTACCTGTGCAAATTCAACCATCTACATATTCAGGTCTGAGCTTGTGATTTTCATAGATAGCTCGGGGGTTAATGGTGGAATAATACCGTTTTTTTCTGTTTAACTTATGTACAGTAGGCATATGTTAGAAGTTGTTACCTGACAAAAAATATCCTATAAATTCAGCTTTCAAAACTTCAGGCGTGAGTGCTGGTGTTCTACACTTTTAGATTTGTTCCTGGTCCATCACACCTTAAACAAGTAGTTGAAAAGCCTTCACAGCATGCATTCAAGTACTTCAATTGGTGTAATGATCTTATTATTTAATTTCTTACTGTATTTGAAACTGCTGGACTCTGGTCATAGACCATTGGAATTGATTGAAGTCCTCTAGATACTTCACCATCTTTCATTTCACATTTCCTGTGATGTTAAACTTGTTTGTTTTTTCCCCATTTAGTTTGTTTTGGCATTCAGTCTGTGAAATAATGGCAAAAACACAAAAAAAATTCTTCATTTTTAACTCAATGGAAAAATTTATGAGGGAGATAAAAGGAATAACAGCACAAATAGGAAATAAGACTTTATTTAGTCACCGTGTTATCATGTTTGTCTGTTCTTAAACCATACCAAATCGCATTCTATGAAGTGGAACAGATACATTTTTCTGAGGACAAGCTGCACAAAATAAGTAATCAGGATGAAGAGTATAAAATTGTTGGTCCCTTTAATGATACCTAAAGTCACAAGACAACAACAAAGGCCTATAACAGAGACCCTGTGGTATAGCCGTAGTCAGATGGTGGTCTAAAAATAATGCCGGACCTGCAGTTTGACGGAACGAGGCATTTTTTGTGGAGGCGGTCATAAATTCCTTTATGCATTACTGCATTGTTCACATCTGGCATACAGTAGCGACATTATTCCCTTTCCTGCTGGAAACTTTGTTTACAGACTTACAAAACCCCCAAATCCAAGTTGATATGCTAATAGAGGATAGAGCTGAGGACCCCTGGCCATGTCTGAAGCAAGGGGACACCCTCAACAGACAGCTCTTTTGTCCTTCTAGGACTGGGGCCTGGCCTGGCCTGAGGGAACACTGATTCAGAGAGTGTCTGGTCTTTAGTGACTGAACATGACAGACACGCATAGCTCTGCTAATTCTAGAGCGCCTCTGGTCAAACACAATGAATGAGGCAGTAAAACTGAAGAAAACAGAGGATTGACTCTTTACGGGGACGAGCTCCACCTCTGGTACACTGGTTTGACCTCAGATTCCCATAGATGGGCTAAACTACGATCTGGTCATAAATTTGCTGCTTCGGGACAACGTCTCAGGCTGTTATCAGAACCATGTTGTTATATCTAAACAACCCATAAGAAGTTGTCTAATGTTAGCAACTTAAACCAGGGATCTGATCCATATAAACCTTAACATAGTACCCAACCTAAACTGAAACCTAACCTAAAGCTAAAAGAGAGAAGAATGATACTTACAGTACCTTCACCATAACGTTAGTTGGTGAAGGTACTGTAGCGTAAGAAGTTGTAACCTAATATTGTTTTAAGATCTTGTGACTAAGCCTTTAGGTAATATTCCTCCCTATAAATCAAGTTGTCAAGGCATCATCAAGTATAAAGTATTTGCAAATGGATAGGCTTATATTGCCAATATGGTTCTTCACGAACCTGGATTGTACGGTCACTGACTACTTATGCAGTATGCCATGGCTCTTGCACCGTAAAATTTTAAGAAAAACTTTGTATATCTTTTGATCACCCCTAAAAAGAGTGCTGTCACATGATGCTGAGATGAAGTGTGACCACTTGATGTTCCACATGAAAAAGATTGCATTTTACAATCCAAAGTTCTCAGAAATGAGACATTAACTCACATTTTCTTCTTATGAATGCCTTTTGGACCAAGTGTTCATAGCACCAAACATTCATCCCAATAGTGTTTACCACGTTCTTTTTAAATGGCCTTTTTACTACAGTAAGTAGCTCATTAAAGTCAGAAAACTCTAAAGTGCTTTAAACTAAAACCAGCCACAGCCCTGGGGCTCAGTGTCAGAAGTGATGCTGCCATACACAGCCACCACCAAGCCTTCTGACCTCCATTGTTGAAGTGTCTTGCTCAAGGACACAACAACTTGTTGGGATCTGGAGCTGTACCACCTCTCTCCAGCAGAGTGCGCCGTGGATCCTCCTGAGCTGAGCCTCCTACACACCTGAGGCGCATCTCGTCATCAGAGGATCCTCCAGTATATAACCTGCCTTCAGACCTTGCCTCAACGCCGCAGTGTTGATCCAGTTTGGTTAGCACCTGAGCCTAGCAAACACCTGAGAATCTTGGTTATCTCTGTTGAGATAAGATTCTAACTCCTCCTTGTCTCTGCTTTCAGGAATCCTGTTTCTCTTGGAAGCTCTGGATGAGCTTAACCTGCCGAGCCTGCCCTCTGAGCCAAACCTGAATACTCTTCTCTGGATTCCCCTGCAGCTCTTGGCTAAGAGCTGGAAACCCAAACCAAGGTCTGCCCTCAAGTTAGAAGTAAGACGCTGAAGCGGTTATTGGACTCTGCTGAACTAAACAGTCTCTGGACCCAACAGTTCCTCTCTCAAAGTGAAAACCCGGACTCCTCAAGGTATTCCTCAGAAACTCTCAAACTCCTCAATCCCAGAGCTAACTGAACTGTCATCCTTACAGACTCCAGTGAACCTGCCCCCCGGCCTGAACCAGTTCCAGTGTTATATTTCATGTGCATGTGCTTCAATAAACTTTGTTAACTTTTCATCAGACTCCGTTGTGTTCTGCATATTGGGCTTTTCTGAACCCATCATGACACAACTGAGACTCACAGATCTGGGGTTTGAACTGACAACCCTCCAGTTCCAGGGTGAACTCCTGCATCCTATGCAATTTCCTCATGTGCTTAAGCCTGAAAAGAATTTTGAACCAGGCGCAATCAGCACATAAACATTGTTGATCTCAACTAACATCTACTGGCACAACTTAAGCTAAGTTCACACTGCAGCCTGAAGCAGAGTCCTACACCAGGTCGGGAACCCATATAAAACATACATCTATGGGTAGGAAAAAACACCATATTATTTCACGGGAGCAGGCATGGGTATATATGAACAAAATGCAGGTATCAAAGAGTTACAGCACAAATGAAACTTATTTATATTTTCCTATTTATCAACTCTACATCTTAAAAAATACATTGATCCACAAATATCCAGATAATAGTATTTTTTAACGAATGAGGCAAACCTTTTTTCTCCGGCCAATTTACAGCTGTTAATCTGTGAGTGCCGTCCACACTGGATGTGAGCGTGAAGCAATGTTCTTTACTGTCTCTGTTATTATTAACGCCTGTGTGTACACTTTGTGATCACGAGTTGGGTCGCACTTTATTATTTACGGGTCCGTGCGGTCCCAGTTGGGTTTTAAATGGGGATAATTGTGGCTCACAAATCGAGTCTCAGTTCTAAACTCTATTGGTGTGGGCGGATACAGTTTTGAAAAATCAGACCCATGCAGGGCTCTGGCCTGAAGTGACCCAAATCCTTCCGTATTCTGAGGAAATTTTGACTTTTATTGCTCCATTACTTCCTATTACTTGGATGTGAATTGTCAAACCTCCATTTACACGATCTTGTAATGGTAAATATTGTAAATACTTTAGCTCACAAACAGATGGACCAAAATCAAATTGTAGCACACAAAAATAATTTATGGTAAGCCAGTAAGGCACCATTATTTAATAGGAAAACCTTTTTATGGAACCAATATGAACTACTGGCATAGAAACTTTTGAAGTTATGGTAAATGAAAGGGCCCCTGTAAGGGTTATTGTCGAGCTGGAAGTAAAACCTCCATGTGAGTTTAGAGTTTTTGCAGCTTCCAAGAAATGTTCTTACCCCTTGCACTATGGCTTTACAAAAAATAAATAAAATAAAACTGGAAAAATCTGCCATGTTGTTCTTTCTCTGCAAATAGCTGCATTATTTTCTATTAATCTGTATTAATGGCACAAAAAACAGGTCAGGGCTATCATCAAGATCCATGTCAGCTGAACAGAGAAAGAGTAGAGAAACCGAGACTTAAAAAAATTGATTGATTTAATAATAATATGATAGAAAACAATTGTGGATGATGAGACAGGAATTAAAAAGCAACCATTAAACAGAAATAGTTAAAAATAATTACAAAAAAACTTCTCTAGGTAATGTTTTTAAGCTTTTCTTGTGGTTTTTTTTTCGAGTTTTATTTCTTTGCATATGGTTTTCTTTCACAATTTTTTTTTTTTTATAAAGCAACATGGTATAAAATAGACTATAAATAAAGTTGATGCCGTTTTAAATGATTCCTTGTTGTGAGTCTGCAGCAAAGGTCAGATATTTGGGGTGCAACACTAATGGAGTTGCCTAAATGCATGTCCTCTTTATCTGATCAATGCCTGCCTTGTCGTTTTCAGGGGGAAGTGAATTGAAAACAAATGAGTGCCACACTTTTCAGAACCTTATGTCCCAAAATGCTGAAAACCATTTTCTTTCTAGTTTACAATCATGTGCTGTTTCTTGTTGGTCACTCACATAAAACCATAATGAAATAAACTGCCGATAGGATTCTGTCTGAAAAAATACATTTTGCTGGCATGCAATAAACTCATAAAAAGGAGCACAGTTAAAAGCAGGAGGTGGAATAAAATGAAATCCTTTAATAAAGCATTATATTGTCTCATATACACTATATTGCCAAAAGTATTTGCTCACCCATCCAAATTATTGGAATCAGGTGTTCCAATCACTTCCATGGCCACAGGTGTATAAATTCAAGCACCTAGGCATGCAGACTGTTTTTACAAACATTTGTGAAAGAATGGGTCGCTCTCAGGAGCTCAGTGAATTCCAGCGTGGAACTGTGATAGGATGCCACCTGTGCAACAAATCCAGTCGTGAAATTTCCTCGCTCCTAAATATTCCACAGTCAACTGTCAGCTGTATTATAAGAAAATGGAAGTGTTTGGGAACGACAGCAACTCAGCCACGAAGTGGTAGGCCACGTAAACTGACGGAGCGGGGTCAGCGGATGCTGACGCGCATAGTGCGAAGAGGTCGCCAACTTTCTGCAGAGTCAATCACTACAGACCTCCAAACTTCATGTAGCTCAAGAACAGTGCGCAGAGAGCTTCATGGAATGGGTTTCCATGGGCGAGCAGCTGCATCCAAGCCATACATCACCAAGTGCAATGCAAAGCGTCGGATGCGGTGGTGTAAAGCACGCCGCCACTGGACTCTAGAGCAGTGGAGACGCGTTCTCTGGAGTGACGAATCGCGCTTCTCCATCTGGCAATCTGATGGACGGGTCTGGGTTTGGCGGTTGCCAGGAGAACGGTACTTGTCTGACTGCATTGTGCCAAGTGTAAAGTTTGGTGGAGGGGGGATTATGGTGTGGGGTTGTTTTTCAGGAGCTGGGCTTGGCCCCTTAGTTCCAGTGAAAGGAACTCTGAATGCTTCAGCATACCAAGACATTTTGGACAATTCCATGCTCCCAACTTTGTGGGAACAGTTTGGAGCTGGCCCCTTCCTCTTCCAACATGACTGTGCACCAGTGCACAAAGCAAGGTCCATAAAGACATGGATGACAGAGTCTGGTGTGGATGAACTTGACTGGCCTGCACAGAGTCCTGACCTCAACCCGATAGAACACCTTTGGGATGAATTAGAGCGGAGACTGAGAGCCAGGCCTTCTCGTCCAACATCAGTGTGCGACCTCACAAATGCGCTTCTGGAAGAATGGTCAAAAATTCCCATAAACACACTCCTAAACCTTGTGGACAGCCTTCCCAGAAGAGTTGAAGCTGTTCTAGCTGCAAAGGGTGGACCGACGTCATATTGAACCCTATGGATTAGGAACGGGATGTCACTTAAGCTCATATGTGAGTCAAGGCAGGTGAGCAAATACTTTTGGCAATATAGTGTAGAAAAGACTGAACCGCAAAATCTAAATCAGCGATGTGCCAGAAGCATCCATCAGTGTGGGAACAAACTGTGACTGGAGCACATGGATTTAACCTGAGGCCTTAGGTGCTTCTCCCACCCAAGTCTTCATCTTAACCTCAAGGTGACATTTATTTCAGTCCTTCCACTTACAGCTCACACAATTACATTATAAAAAGTTATTCTCTCAGGTGAATTTGCTTGGTCTCCCTGGTGTTACAGCATCTACAACTTAAGCTGACCATCAGCTTAAGTGGAAACCCCCCGTCAGGAGGATGTGGAACGCCATCATGGTGCCCTTCACATCAGCCTAATAAGCTCTCATTACAGCTGATTAAACTTGAACAGAAGCTGCTGTTTTCTAGGTTGGTCACAGTGAAATGCTGCTATTTGCTTCATAAACTAACTTGCTTACTCCCACCATGAAGCATCAGAAGCAGGAAACCACCAGGAAAACACCAGTGGAAGTTTTTTGCAGGATAAAATACACAGGAGTTAAAAATAGAAGAGACTATCAGGACTCTGTACAAAGACCATTTTGACTCATAGTCAATCAATCAATAGACTCAAACTTTACTACTTCATCCTGTCGCTGTTCTTGAAGCTTTTCTAAAATCTCTAGAGATGTTTTTGCAATTGAAAAAATCTAAAAAAGGGACATTGTAGAAAATGCTGAGCATCTTGTTTATGAAAAACAATAGTGTGACTTGAGTCAAATGCCTCTCCAGCCCCAATGTAAGACAGACTGCTACAGGAGATTCTTCCTGCCTACTGCATTCATCATCTACAACTTTTCGAAGAAACCCAGATAAGTTTCAATAATATATATTTTACCTTCATTATTAACACACTATTTTCATATTGAATGGATTTAAACACAGAAATAATAATAATAATAATAATAATAATAATAATAATAATGATAATAATAATAATAATAATAATAATAATAATAATAATAATAATAATAATAATAATAATAATAATAATAATAATAATAATAATAATAATAATGGTAATAATAACATAAATAATAATATTAAGTTAATTATTATTGTATCTGTTTAAGCTTATTATAATTATTATTATTATTTTAAATCTAGAGTTATGGTCCAGAACTAGTTTAGTTCCTACTCTGGGATAGGGTTAACCCATTACCGGTAGTCTGTCTGGCCATCTCTTGTTGTTACTTTACTAGTTGTTTGCTATCTCCTGTGAATTTGCCAAAGAAGCTCAGTCCTTATGTTTAATGTCTCTAGTTTTTCCCTTTATTGGATTTCAAGAAGAATCAGTTCCACTGATTCATCCATCCATCCATTTTCTGACACACTTTATCCCAAGCGGGGTCGCGAGGGGTGCTGGTGCCCATCTCCAGCTGTCTACGGGCGAGGGGCGGGATACACCCTGGACAGGTCGCCAGTCCATCGCGGTCCACTGAGTCACCTCCTTTGAATTAACCTGAAAGTTGCATGCCTGGCTACTCCACCATTAACCATTCCCTGCCCAGCTCCATCAGACTCCTGGTTCTCTGTATTACCACCCTCCCTCACACTATCAGAGAAATTTTCAACCTTTTCTCACAAAGGACCCTGGCCATCTTCCCTCCACGCCTCACCCAGAGTCACTCAGAAACGCCTCCCTTCACGGAACCTCCTCCATACTCCTGAAGAATCAAGAATTGCCTGCTGCTCATTTTCCGTTATTTTTTTTTTCCAAATTTGAACTAAGTTGATTCTGTACGTGGGTCAGAAAGTTAAGTCCAACTATGTCACTGAGACCATAGACTGGATTCTTCTCTGCAAAAGTGTTTCAATCATTACTTCACTCTGTCTTGGTAGAAGAAGAACTGAGACCAACCTCCATTCAACTTTGAGATACAGGTACTGATTTAAAGAAACTAGATCCTTTGTACAGGCAGGTGAAATAAGTAATCCCTGTATGGTGGCTGGGTTAATTTTGTCTTGAATATAGGATGGGGAGCTCAGAGCAGATTTCTGCATTGAAAGGACTCAGGTAAGGGTGTTTGGGTGGTATTGCCTGGTTATCCTGATTAACATCTCAGGCCGTGCGTCTCTCTGCAAGGCTTTGTAACCATACTAGTGGACAGAGATTTAAAGAAGACTAGAAAACCCAAAGGAGGTCGGTTGACAGCTGGTGTCACCCAGGACATGTTACTATAAGGATTCAACACACCAGCCCAGATAGTGAAAGGCTGGCATTTTGTTTCAGGCCTGTTATTCACCCATAGAGTTCACAAGTTTTCTGTTGGTAACTGTTTACATCATCCTTTATGCCATTGCCAACACTGCATGTGATATAATCAGTTTTGTTAATGCTAAGCTACACACACAACAACCAAATGTATTTGTGGTAATAACTGGTGATCGTAAGCATGCTTGACTCTCTTCTACACTGCCAACATTCCAAAAGTTTGTCAGTTGCTCTACCAGAGAAAACAAAATATATGGCTTGTTTTATGCAAATGTCAAGGACTCTTTGAAGTAATACATATGTTTGGTAAATTGAATCACAATCTTGTTTTGCTCTGCTCAGATTGTAAGCCCCTTTATAAGAGACGACATGCATTAAAAAGATACGTAAAAAGATGGTTACAGAAGGTGGAAGGAGGTTGTTTGGACTGTCAAAGATGGACAAAAAGCTGAATACAGGGAGATGGTGAACCGCTCTGTGACAGGATGTGTAAAGAATCATTTGATTCTGAATGTCAACAAAACAAGGGAGATGATTGTAGATTTCAGAAGAGACAGAAACAAGTTGCATCCTAGTAACATAATGGGAAAGGCAGTTGTGGTGATGGAGGAGTGTAAATACCTTGGTGTTTACCTGGACTACAAACTTCACTGGAGATGCAACTGTGAAGCCGTCTACAAGAAGGCACAGATCAGACTGTACTTTCTCGGGAAGTTTATGTCCTTTGAAGGTTTCATCAAGATGCTACATATCTTCTATAACTCTGTTCTACTGGGATAACAGCATAAGAGCAAATTACTTACAAAAGCTCAGCAAGCAAACAAAGAAGGCAGCTCTGTTCTAGGATCCCTGGAGATGATTTCACAAAGAAGATTTCTCCATAAAGTGAAGAAATTTATGAACACCCATTAGCATTCTCTTTATCAGGCTATTAAACAACAACATAGTGTCTATAGTATGAGGCTGCTCCAGATCCGGTGCAAAACAGGTCAGGTGGAAGTGTTGGGATACGCTATAATAGCTGTGTTGTGTCTTTGTTTAATCTCTTTTACTGTTTTACTGTTTTGATAATTAATGGGGACATTGAGCAAACTTAAGGGGGAAAAAATGCCCTGAGGTTTTGTTTTAAAGCAGTAAAGAGCTTCTGTTTTGTTCAGCTTGTTATTCCTGAACATTAAAAAACAGAGATACTCTGTGAGATAAGCCTTTAACTTCCCAGAAAAGAGGCACATGGGGATCCATCACAGCTTTTTGTGAGTTTCTCTTAGGCACTCTGGGAAGAGCAAACCTACAACTAACCCAGACATCATCCACATGAATTCTGTGCATGGATGCGCAAATTGATCCTGTAGAATTGTTGACAGTTTACGAGAGTGTAGCTGATTCTGTTTCTGGACTCCCAGTGCCTAGAGCAGATAGTGGCTCTGGAGTTAGAGTTTGTCTGGTTTAGGGCTGCAACTAACGATTATTTTAAAAATCGATGAATCGGCTGATTATTTTTTTGATTAATCGATGAATCGGACAAAAATATTTTTCATATTAACCTCTTTATTCCAAAATAAACATTTTTGAAAGAACAAACAAGCACACAAGTACAGGTTGCTCATTAACTGTACTGGTGCAATATGAAAAATAAATGTTTGTGTTAAAACTAAGCAAACTTACATGAGAAATGTAGCTGTACATCCACAAGATATAGGGTACTTTGTTTCATAAAGTGCAAAAAAAATAATTTTTTGTTTTTAAAAGCCCCTAAGGGGTTCAAACAATAGGTCCCCCCATTGCGTTGCCAACGCTTTTAAAAGTCGATTTTTATCGATTTTTATCGATTTTATCGATTCGTTGTTGCAGCCCTAGTCTGGTTAGAGGCGCTACTCCTTCCTTCTCATTCATGATGTACTTGGGCAAGACATCTCACCGACCTTGTTTGATGTTGGTGGACAGAGAGCCCACTGGTACCAAATGAATGGCAACCTTGGATCTGTCAGTCTGTGGCAAGGCAGCTGGGGCTTCAATGTTCTAGGAACTCCTCTTGAACCTCTGGAGATGATTTCACAAAAATAATCCTTCATAGAACATAATGTAGAACATTATGGACAACCATAAGCTTCCTCTTCAGGGGACTGTTAAACAATAACAGAGTGTCCTCTGTGAAAGGCCTCTCTAGATCTGGTGAAAGAAGCACTGTTACAGAAGATCATTCCTGCCTACAGCTATCAACAAATAAAACAACTTGGTGGGGGAAAAAAAAAACTTAAACTTACCTCAATATGAAGTATAGTGAAATGAACTGAAATGAACAGGATTGAATGGACTGGAATGGATTATATCTCACTACCCCCAGTGTGTTTGAACTATTGTTATGTAAAGAACTTTGTGGTATTTTTAAGTTGCAGTAGGAGATGTTTCCTAACGCATTTTTTACCATGTGGCTTAAAGGCACACTATGCAACATTTTTCAGTTAATTAATGTGTTTCATAACGTTTTGGTTGATTAAATGAGTCATTTCAGGTTGAACAAAGGTATTCTCGGCCGCCCTGGTGGTGTGTGGGGGAAATACCGCACTTGCAATTGCAGGAGCCCTCGGCCCACACCCACAGGCTCAGAAGTCTTGCGAGAGTCGGTCTTGCTTTATGGCGAGAACTGCTACACGCCCCCAGTTAAAAGCATGCTCGTTGCTAGCACAGTGGCGATCTTTGTGCAGTGCTGCTTTCACACCGGACGCAGTAAAAGCAGCAAAATCGCTTCTGCTGCTTCATTTTTGCTGCTTGTACCAGTTAGTTCTGACGCGCGGCTGAAGCAGCTTTGCTGCTCTGGCTGCGCGGTGCAAAAGTGTGTCTGACGCACGTTGGGCGGAGCTTCACTATCCTTTCTCTGCCTTGCAGCTATATTTGCTGTGATCAGTGGGAATAAAGTAGTTTTAATACGTTTTTAAGTGAGAAAATTCATCAGCAGCCTCTGGCCGGGTCGCCTCCTCGTGGTTCACCGCGGCAGCTGGTAGGTGTTTTTCATCTAAATAATCCAAACTGCAGGCAGCAGGATAATAAAAGCCAACATATTCTGCCGGCAGATTTCTGCATTTTAAGTTAATTTAGGCGTCAATAAACTGTTTAAGAGGAGTGATCATAGCGCTCTGATCATCAGCGCTGTGTCTCTCTCCCTGCCAGCTCCCAGATCAGCTTCTCTGATTGGTTGACGCGGCGCGTCGAGCAGCAAAAATTCTATTTTTCCATCTCGAGCAGCAGCAGCGCGTTTGCGGCGCGTCACGCGCATCAGATGCCTAAACGCGCCCCACGCGCTGCTTCAGCTGCTCAGACGCGCTGCGCCTGCTGCTCAAAACACGCCGCGGGACCTTTTGCTGCGCCTTGATGCGCGTCAACCATTGACTTTGCATGTAAACTCGCTGCTTCTGTCGCGCCAGCTGTGTCCAGTGTGAACGCAGCATTAGTCATTCGTTGCGTTTGCCTGTCTGCTAAGCTCACAACAACCGCGCCTGGCTTGACGGAGAAACAGCTGTGCATATTTACGACAGTGCACTTTTACTTTCGCCCTCTGGGGGGAGCCTGCTGGAAAATCAACACCGGTTGCATAGTGTACCTTTAAAGATCTCCCAACAGCCGCTTAGCAAGCAGTAAAATAGAAAGTCAGGAAGTGAAACTAACATAAATGGCCCTCGCTACAGTGAGAGATCAATGAATGACCTCAACCAATCACAACAGACGGTTCGGTGTACACGATTGGTTCCATGACACGTCAATCATGGTCATCTGCTTGTCCCTCCCCGCTGTGAACGTATCCTGGCACACAGTGTTGTGCCTGAACGTGTTCATTGAACGAAAGTTCATGAACTCGTTCATATTTTGGGCGAACGTGAACTGAACGTACTGCATTACTGCCTGATGAACGTTATTGTGAACTTGTTCATTCTGGCGTCTGTGAACGGCACACTCTCTCAGTTCAACTCCGTTCAATAGGTTGCCAAATTTCTATAGAGCCCTCCAGGCGAAACCCCGGCTAAATCACACCGTAAACAGGCCTTAATATGTAGCGGTAAAAAACACCCAATCTGGCAACACCAGCTACCAGCGTCGTAGCCTACAGCCGCGTGCATCATCAAAACAAAATGCAGCGTGGAAGCCACAGCAGCATGGAGGCGACCGTGGAGGCGACAAAGCAGCAGTATGATCACTTAAAACAGTTTTATGACCAGGTGGTCGGAGAGGATGATGGCAACACTCTTACATTTCTCTGCAAACTTTGCCCGCCGGCTTTCAGTAAAAAAATCCGCACTTAAACCTGCCTGGTATAATTTTCCAGGATTCCAGTATTCCTTTTTAGTATGTACTGAAATGGGATTTCAAATGGAAAAAAATTATTAAAATTAAAAAACATTTGCACCTTAAAGACTACTTTCCTGTTTTTCTTTTAATAATTCCTCATAAAAAAGACCATTCAAGCAGCACATTTTTCCTGATGTTTTTGAGAATATACTGTAGGGGTGAAAGCTGCAGTTGCTACTAGTGATAGCAATATATGAAAAAAAAAAAAAAAAGAACTATGAACTAGTTCATTTTTTGGAACTGTGAACTTAGTTCAAAATTTTGAATTATGAACTATGAACTGAACTAGTTCATTTTAAAATGTGTGAACTGAACTTTGAACTAGTTCACGTAGAAAGAGAACTTTCCCAACACTGCTGGCACATGAACGACTCGACGCCCCCAATGCTTGTGCATTGGGGCTGGGGACAGGGTGAACGAACCCAACCCGGCGACGGCACATGCCATCTCACAGTACTATACAGAGTAAGGTCAATCAAAACATTCAGACAGACTGATTTAAATTTTTTTGTCTAAGGAAACCCATATGGTTGTGTGGAGTCCCTGACTTTGCTGGATTTAATCCTCCTGGATCGGCATGTGGGTGCAGTGGACAGTTCTTTGCATCGTGTCATTGAATTTCTAGCCCCATTTAGACTACCCCTTTGAATTTGTGCAGAGATTAGTCTGAGCATGGTAACCAAGATAACTGTTGAGTGTAAATGGCATGCAAAATGTAACTGGACCGTGCCAGACACAACTGAACCGAGCTAAACTGGTACTAGTTCATCAGTAGGTCTCGGTGTGATTCAGTTCTGCCCTCCTGGATGGCAATGTAGCTGAATACAATACCAGGCACGATGTGTCTACTGTGAAAGAAAAAACAAAAACAGCTTTATATTGGTCATGGACATTTGTGAATATTTCCCAGAATATCTTTAGAAGCTCTAATGACTTAAATAGAATACAGAAAAGTACAGCATCTTATTAATATTTGCTATTGTGCATTATTTAAGGTTGGTTTGCCCAAATGTTTATCTTTTGGATAGCCTGTGGGATTTATGAGGACACCTTCAACAGAAAACTACCACAGTTCAGGACCGCTGAGCATCATCATCTGCTGAATGCCGGAGGTGACAGTCGTCCTCAGTCTGAGTGACAGCTCCGGTGGCAGTAGGTTTATCTGCCGTGGACATGGCGTCCTGTGGAGTGTCCTGTTGTCTTTGAGGGTTTGAACAGCGTCCAGAGGAACTTGGTAGCAAAGCTCTCAGTTATTAATATGCCTGAGAAAAGCCATTTCCTGTCAGAGTCAGTTGGCACAATGCCTTAGATCTGACAAGACTTCCTGACTGTAGTGTCATTGTTTATGACGAGGAGTCCAACTGCTCTTCAGGCTTCAGTTTGAGGTTTCTCCTGTCAGAATGAGAAGACTGGAAGTGTCCCACTGACAATCTCTAAAGACTTCACACACAAACAGATGAACACAGAACAAATTAAATATAATTTTACTGTTACTGTGAGAAATCAGACATTCAGTAGAGAAGTAGCACAAACATTGATGCTGGACATCAGAAACTCTGTAATGTGCCTCTGTGGTAACATATACTTTACCTGAGATCTGTTATCAATCTAAACTTCAGCCATCACAATTGCATGACTGCTGATGTTCATATTCAGATGATGTCAAAGGTTCTGCTTCAGTTCAGTGAAATCGATTTAACTTTAAAATTTCTTTAAATTATTCACTCAGTTTAATTAAACAGGTCAGTCTATCACATGTTGGAGGAACTCAAAGGTAGTGGCAGCAATTTTCACAAGTAATGTATAAATAAATTAAATGTCCTAGTAACAACTTAAAATAGTCCAGTTTTAAAGATGCAGTGTCATAATCCTATTAATGTTGTGCAGTTTGAAGTTGGATGAAGTGGACCCCTGCTTAATATAACATTTAACTAGCATGTCCTGTCAAGATGACTAAGATCATGATCATTTGCATTAGAGCTTGAGGCCAAGTTCATGTCATACAAAGTAAATGGCTGACTAAGAAGCTTCTTCTTCAAATCCGCTGTACCACAGAAAACAACTTTATGAATTGTTGTTATTTAAAATTAAAGGCTTTAGAGGACTTAGGGAGAGCGTAACAGAAAACAAATGATCAAGAATCCTATCTCTAGTACACAAATACTCTATTTGTGCCAAGCAGGCCCTAATTTAATGCAAATTGTTGTAATACACCTAATATACTAAATCCCCACTTGCCATGTTTTATACTAAGGTCTCACCTGCCTGTGGCAGATGTCAACATTCTCCTGCTAATTTAATACATACTGTTTAGTGTCGTCTCCAGCACAGTAATTATTGAAGGAAGGTTTTCACTATCCTATCGGATGTTTTTGGTGAGAAATTTGAGTCAAACCCCTCATGTGCTTCGTTTGGCATCGCGCCTCCTCAGCTGGTTCTGTCATCATTGAAAAAGTCCTCATTGGCTGTTATGACACTTCTTTAGCAACAAAGAGTGATATTGATGAGCTGGAAATCCCCTCGTCCTTCTTTTTCATGTTCTCTGGCTTCAAGATCTTCTGTATTACATTGGATTGAAAAAACATCAACTTACCTTGAGATGATCTTCTGCAACTTTACTTCAACTGTGGAACCTTCTTCGTAGAGTTCTCAAAATCATAAAACCATTATTTTCTGTATGACACATTCATGCAGTATCTTTATGTTTGTAGGAGAGGGGTGGGTTTTTATGTTTGTATGCATAATCCATAATTTAATCAACATATGTTTCATATTTTTCTGTTCCACAATTTTGTATCACAGTTAAAACTAGAAAATTAGATCTACTGTAAATATAGCAAAGTTTTTTTTCCTGCTCTATTGTCATTTTTAGATGTATTAGTGGTCAGTGGTTATTTTTGCAGTTGGTGCAATGTAGCTTCAAAATGCCATTTTTTGCAGAAACAAGATTATATTTACAAACAGCTCCAGCTGACAACTTGTAAATTATCTCCAGGAAAAGAAAACAGAACACAGACTCATGGAAGACTCTGAATGTTTTACCTCTGATCAGAGAATAACTAATGGTCATTTCAGACAGGCAGAAATGGCAGTCCCATACATGCAGGTCTCAATTAAGTCCCAAGTATCTGCACTCAAGTCTCAACCAATTCCAAAGTCATCTGGAAGGAGGATCAAGCAGGTCAAGTCAACCACAAGCCAAGTATTTTTTTTCACTAAACCTGATAACATAATTAATTTTTATGCCCCAACAACACACACACACAAAAATAATAATAATTTAATGTGTAAAATTCTACTTGTCAATAAAAGATTTCTTGATTCTGATTACTCAATGCATGCATGCATAGATAGTCAGGAGGAACATTAATTGGTTCTGGTGTTTAAGCTCATGGATACAAATTAATTGTTTGGCTTAAAAAATCTGATTGAGATATGCAAAGGGAAAATGCATAGCATTTGTTTTTCTTTCCATCCTGTCCTTGAATTATGTGAAGTTTTATTAAGTTCTCACATTCTCTCTATATTTTAAAGCACTTTAGCTTGTCAGTATGAATCTCAGCTTTCTTTATCTGCTGTCCTAAATCTGATGCGGTGCAGATTTTATAGGTAGCTCTTTTTCATTTTCTGTTGTTGTGTAATTTTGCCGGTCAGAGTGGTTTCCATCTTTACTGATCACTAATTAGACTATATTAGACTATATTTATCCCAAGGGATAAATAAAGTTGAGTCTAAGTCTAGACTGATGCAGGTATTCCCCTCTGTACGAAGATTGGTTACCAGGTTTGTTGATAGGTCAGGAGCACTCATGCAAAATAAAGCAATGATCATCTAATCATTTATTTGCAAATAATAATAATAAAATAAACATGATTTCAGTGACTTGGCAAGTCACATGACTCAAGTCAAGTCAATTCACACGTCAGGAAGTCCAAGTCAAAGCCAAGCTAAAACCTTGGCTAATTTTAATCAAGCAAGTCACAAATTTGACAACTTGAGTCAGACTCGAGTCAGGTCATTGAACCCAGTCCCCCCATCTCTGCAGATAGGGTATACTCAGGTAGGATGGTGATGTTTCCTGCTTAGCGCTGGACTGTACAGCATCTCAGCCTATCATCCCTGTCCCACAAATGGAGAAGATGACCCTTGTTTGCTTGGCTTTCACTGACAGTTATTAATGTTTAACGTGTATCCAAATACTAAAGAATTTGATGACGGTTCTAGCATGCAATCAGAGAAGAAGCTCAACTTATCCTGTTTACTTCAGCCTGTTAAACCTGCATAACCACAGTAACTGTCTGAAATATAAGCCAATATTGATTCCTAAAGAACCATTTCTTTCTTTCTTTTTTTCTTTGGAAAATCCTCCAGTCTCCTACACCCTGACATGAACAGTCTCAAGTTGAAATACTTCATTAATGAATCTTTGGCTCAACCCCAGTAAGAGATACTAGCATCCCAGGTTATAACCATAGCTTTATAGGGTTTCAAAAGCTACACACCTCACAGTGAGTTTCACCAAATACGTTGAACTGAAGGGCATTCAGCTAGACACGTCCATCCATATGAGCAACTACTTTTAAATTTCATTTAAAGCTTCCATATCTTTAAAGAACTACAACATATCTGTGTAAATCAGGTCTGCAGTTGCAGAAAGTCTGACAGGGTCACTCTCCGTCAGATTAAAGACCCCTACAGATCATGGCCTGAAGCCGCCATCAGCAGCAGATTAACTGGACATCAGACTCACAGGTGGTGCCCTGCTCTCAATCCCCCTCAAACTGATTCCAGCTGTAGGAGAAAACATCTGTCCTCTGATTGCTTTTTTCTAAGACTGATTAATGGAAAGAAATCCAACACTGCCTGCCTCCACCTTTCTGAGAGAAACCCACAGATCAAACTAAATCCTCTGATTCAACAGCACTTTGATTTCCTGTTCTGGGTCATGTGGTTTTCCACTGGCACCACAACTCTTCAGGAGATGTTAGAATTAAACATTCCACATTTGTTTAGCTCTTTATCTGGTTTAATGCTAATACACATCAGATTCACACATCAAGTTTGAAACTGGAATTGCTAATTGTCAAAAATATAAAAAAAAATCTGCTGTTTTATAGAACCAGTACATCTCCATTCTTTAAATGTTGACATGTTATGGATCTCTTGTCTTGTTGAATACTTTCAGCTTTGGTGACTGACATTGTTTAGGTGTTGGGATCATCCAAGATCAAGTGGCTTTAAGATTAGCTGATGCTGCGATCGGGTGTCTGTTTTTATCTGAAATAATCTGGAATTAAAATATGTTTCCCTCTGGAAACTGATCCCATGCTTGATCACAGGTATCATCTCAAAAATTTATAAAATAGGACTGAATATGACTGGAATGAAAATCTTCGGGGATTCAGATCAAGTGATTCAAGTGTAGCTGTAGTGTAGAGTCAGTTGTTGACTAGGAACAGAACTGTCTGGGACCTGGGATCTTGGATAAGGTGGTCCAAATTATTAGGATTGGGATCAGGTATGAGCTGGCATACCAATTGTCAGGGAACTGGGTCAAAGTAGGGTTAAGATCTTGATTAGGACATGCTGGAATCAGGATAATCTTAGACCAAGGTTGGGCAGTTCAGGATTTTATACTTTTTCGCTTTTTATGCTTAAGTCTAGATCGGTGGGATTTTGATTGTCTATGAGCAGTATGAGGTAAAGAATGCCCGTCATTATTTAATTCTTCCTTTAAATAATTAATGAAATTGTCCAATCTGCTGTTTGTTTGTTTTGTTTTGTTTTTTTCTTGCAGTGTTATGTCCTCTTTGTTTCTAGATCTCCTTCATTAGGTTGAGCGAGAACCCTGTTGATCCTCTGGGTTTTTTCACCCCGGGTTTTGCTTGCTCAGGCCAAGGTGCAGATTTATAAATAGCTCAGATGGGAATGTGTGAATCTTTGAGTGTTTAAGAAATATGAGCCGGGCCCCTGAGCACTATCAGAATCATCTTGTGGGTCAGTACTTCCTGTGTGAGGGCTGGGAAGCTGCTCTGGTCTGCTCCGCAACTTTTCAGAAAGCAGCGTGTTTTGGAAGAGAAAACCTTCCTTACACAGCGATTCTGCTCTAAATGATGATCAGTTATTGGATTTCCTTCTGTGGGGATAGAAACCCATCAATTGGTTTAACATTGGAAGCAGAGCTTTATTAAGAAACATAATCCAGAATGCAGCAACATGGTTAAAAGTGAAAACAAAATGCTGATGTGGAGGTTCTTGACAGATCTGAGACATTCAAAATAATCCCATATTCTGCAGCTATCACTGCAGGAGCAGATACACCTTTAGCCTAACAACGGGAAAATTGATTCCCCTCTGTGGAGCTCTTTGTTTTGATCTGGATAAACTCTCCAATCATGTTAGTGCTTTGGATGGTCAGATGTTTGTTTTGATTTCTTTAGTGACATTTTCCATCTGCAATGGCTTATTTTTCTAACTTCATATTTTAGTTGTGACTATCGCTGATGTTTGTTTCTATGAGTGTTTGTATGGACACATATTTTTTATCTTGAGGGGACAATGTAAGGCTTATTTCTCAGGAATATGCTACATCACTGGGACTTCAAGGTCCTCATGGGAAACAGATGATTGGTCCTCATGAGGGAAAGGTTCTCTTCTAGGGTTGTAGATAGATTTAGGACTAAGTTATAAACAGACATTACGTTAGGTTTAGGTATGTATTGGTGATGAGTATAGGTTCGGATCAGGGTTTGGTCATGGAAATTAGCGTAAGTCAAAGTAAAGTCCCTGTAATAATGGCAAAACTTGACTAGAAATGCCTGTGTCTGTGTGTGTGATTACAGTGTGTTTTGTGAATCCCGCTGCAGGGGAAGTGTCATTCCCAGGCCCTCTCTGCATTCCTGCCTCTGATCCCAGACCTGTTCTCTGGGCCTTTTTATTTATCTTTTATCTCAACAGCCCTCCTCAGCCCCAATACACAGAGACACACACACATACACATACTTATCATCAAACATCACTGACACTGGTGTTGTCTCTCTGTCAGTCCGTCCGTCCATCCATCCATCCATCCATCCATCCATCCATCCACATCGATACATACATAGAGAACAAGAGCAGAAAGGCTACAGGCAAATCTAGCCTCTAGGCTTACTGCGGCAAATCAAAGGAGTACTGCGGAACATCAGTGAAGTTTTCCACGGCAGAATGGGTAAAGAAGGCATCTTCTCCGCTAAATTACATGACACCATTGAATGCAATGTACGGACATCAACACACTGCGGCAATCGCTTCTGATATAACAAGCCGAAACAATTCTGATTACATTTCATGAACATGGAGCAGCCCTGGTAAGAGGGGTTCGGACCAATAAAAGAATACTGACTACGCTCGGGCTCTTGTCCGTGTTGCTCTCCATTATTTACTTCCGTGATTTCCGTTGCACTTTCGAGATCATTAACGCTCACCCAGTGTGATGCTGTCATCAGTCACTTAGTGTTGGGGGACAGTGGCCATGCATTTTGCAAACAGGGGGTCAGGCTCAGCTTTTCAGTCAAATGGGAAAAGAGCCAAAAGCCAATTGTTAACGGGTAAAACCGGCCTTGAAAAACGCAGGTTTTCAGGGGGAAAGAGGCTATAGAGATAACATGGGAATCCGTCACTTCAGCTGTGAAATTCACGTTTGGTTTGAACGTAGTTTATGTTAATTGGCTTCTTTAAATTGTCCTTAGGGGCAAGTGTGTGTGTGTGTGCATGGTTGTACGTCTTCATGCATCTATGCGTTGCCCTGTGAGTGGAAGTGGAAGTGAGTGAATGGATGGATGGATGGATGGATGGATGGATGGATGGATGGATGGATGGATGGATGGATGGATGGATGGATGGATGGATGGATGGATGGATGGATGGATGGATGGATGGATGGATGGATGGATTATTATGAATATTATTTAACATCTACAGATAGTACCTTCACTGGGCTACTTCTAATCTCCTATTTTTTATTGTGCATATCCTTCCCCCTGTGTTCTTTTGGAACATTTAATTTTATTACCCAAACAACATTTTGGAATTTGACCCAAGGACCTAATTTACTTTAATAATTGATTCCAGGCCCACAATCAATAACTGTTCTCTAGAGAGGAAATGAATCAGAGGCCAGCAATTGGGGAGCCAATCTAAAAATGAGTGAACATTTCAGCCATTACTTTATCACCCTTAAACTCTGACGCTCAAACTTTGGAGAAACCGAACAGAACAAAAACCACACAGCTCACACTGAAAGGAAATGGTAGTGGACAGGGGGGGATTTACCATTAGGCAATACTAGGCAGTTGCCTAGGGCCCCAAGTTCCTGGGGGCCCCATAAAACTCTGTTTCCATGTATGGTTAATACAACTAATCCTTATTTGTGCACATTAATTATGTTTTTGATAAAAATCCTTTGGCTAAAATGCCATCAGAACGCTGATAAATAGAGAGGAAAAAGGGACAAGAAGAGAGGGACAAAACCTAGAACAAATAATAGATGTCTATTCTATTAACATTTCTCTATCTGTAGAATGGGTCTGTTTTATGGGTTTTCTTCTCAGGGGGCCCCCTGCCTGTCTTTGCCTAGGGCCCCAAATTTCCTAAATCCGCCCCTGGTAGTGGACCTACTACAGCTTCCAGAGGCTTTAAACTTGTCCTCTGTAATTTCAGGCACTTTATCCCAGCATCCCTGTATTTTCACCAGACCTGAATCAACAACTATAATGAAATAGCTCCCTTTCCAGGTTACAATATAGAAGTAGCGACATAGAACTGAAAACACAAAGAAACTAAAGGGAGAACTGGTCATTCAAAATTAAAGGCAAACTAGACTGCAGCTTTCCTACATCAGCTAGATTAGTTTCAAAATGGTTCCTGTTGTGGTTAGAAAAACAACAACAAAAACCAGTCCACAGTTCTAGTTTTCTGCTGGGAATCATCCAAAATATTGAGACTTTAACTCAACAAAGAGTTTAAAAGCTTCCCTTTTAGCTAATAAACATCCTCAGTTTCTCAACACACTGGACTCCTATTGACTTATTCTATCAGCTATCTGACAGGAGGAATTAGCTAAGGCAGAATAAGAGGGGAGGTGGAGCCAACAGAAGAATCTATGTACCGGTAAACGTCTGATTCATTCATTCTTAATTAAAAACAAGAAACATAGAAATATTATGCATGGATTAATCTTGTCTCCATTATAGGAATGAGCTGCAGAGTTTATCATACATTTACTTTGATCTATCCTAATTATCAAAAACAATCAAGAAACAAGTACCTGTACACACTGGGGAAACTGAGAATATATCTACATCTTTTCTTTTCCTCCTCTGCTCTCCCAATGGTTCCTGCATATATAGAGGACTGGTTAATGGTTGATGTTATTTTAGGGGGGAAACATCAAATATTTGATTGATTGGATTTTCACCTGTGAGTCTGCAGTCTTCTTACTGAGAAATCGGATTCTTGGCAGGCTCCACCCACTTATTTATTCTATCCATCCATCCATCCATCCATCCATCCATCCATCCATCCATCCATCCATCCATCCATCCATCCATCCATCCATCCATCCATCATCTGGACTTGTACAAGATTTGCTTGAAAACCCCAAAAGAAAGACAATTAGGACCTCAAAAATATTTCCAGTGTTGTTTAGTTGACATTTTTGGGAGGTTTTACGATGGTGATGCATGATGCAGTTAGGTTTTTTTTGGTGCACTGCTTACTGTTTGATGACCTTTCTCACTGAAACAGAGAAACGATTTCTCCACAATGAGCCTTCATCCTGCAGTTATCAGAGAAAAGAGACATCCGCTCACCTGCCTCAGCTCTAACTTCCGATTTGTTGGTCCCAGTTAGGTAGGAAATACATACATGTGCTGACAGCTGGTGACTGTTTGCTACAAATGTCTTTCCAGCTGAACACCAAACTCTCCGGGGAAACACTGCCCCAGTTTCCTAATTTTGATTCTGAAACAACTCCTCTGCTTTTGCTTTAATTTGCCTGGTTGTGGCTGAAACCACCTCAATAGAAGAAAAAAAATTACTGTTTGCATACAGAACCCCGACGGATCCTGTTCATGTTTATTTACATCGTTAATCTTTAATGATGTGTGTGTTTGGGTTAGACTGAAATTAAATCTATTTTCCTCGAACACGTTCAGCTTCAGGAATATCTCTGAGGATTCTGCAGGAACGTCAGGAACACAGCAGTATGCTTTCAGCTGTAAGAAGCAAAAGTTCTGATGAGGAATTTTAACATGTATGACTGATACAACAGGCGGTGGATTGTGCTGCAGCCAGCTGCCTAGTTATGCTGCGGATCAGCAGATTTTCCCATCATGCTTCGCGCTGTTTGGACATCATCAGGTGAACGCCGCCACCGCAGCAGTAGCAGATTGTTTTTTACCTTTTAAGTCGGCATTAGTATGAAAACTGAAAGCCTCTTACAGGATGACATGAAAATCCTCTGAGAGTTTGAGCTGCAGCCAGCAGTCTGTGTTCAGGTATCAGTGGGTTTTAAAGGCCCAACATGATGACCCCCTCCCCTGCTGGTTGGACATGCACAGGCTCAGTCTAATTAAAGAGAGGAAGGTCTGAGTGTGAGTGTTAGTGTTGGGATGGAGATAAACCCTGATCAGGGAGCAGGTCTGGATGGAAAACACTGATCCTCAGGTCTGAGAGGTGCAGATTAAAACCTGAAATCTGCCCGCTGTGATCAGCTCTGTGCTGCATGTGTAGGTGCACAGCAAGCCGCAGCCAGCTGCAGATTTTCAGCCACATTAAGCTGCAACAGATGTGTTTGGGTGTTGACATTGTTTGGATCTGATAGATCAAAATGTTTCACTCACTAATAGGCTTTAGTTTCTGTACATTCTGGATTTGGAAGCCCCCAATCACCCCCATCCCCCTTTCCTGACTCTGTCTGGAGCAGGCTGGATCACATGAAGCCTGCAAGGTCACATGAAGCTGCTTGCTGTTTGGGTTGAATCAAATGTTTAAGGAAAATTACTGAAATGTGCACATAAATCCAGAGTAAATGTCCAGCGGCTGGTGTTTGACTGTGCAGGGAAAGTGAACAAGTGATCATTCTGCCTCTTTACACCTTTTTCTGTCAGCTACTCCACAGTTTGGAATAATTCATGTCTGATAAAAAAAAAAAATAAAAAAAGTATTTCTATAAGGTTAAACTCAACCTAATAATTTGGCCCAGAGAAACTTCTGATGGGTCAAATTCATCATGTTTAAAAATTGAATAAAACATGTTACCTTATGGAAATAAATAAATTGTTCTCTTAAACTGAAGCAAATTTGAATTGTTTCGTTTTGAAAACTGAAAACACAGATTTTCTGTATGTTTAAAAATATGTTTTACTCTTGCTGTAAAGGGTATTATTTTATTCTTTAAAGATAAGATAAAGCAGATTTTTTTAGAACAAAGACCTTTAAAGAAAAAAGGGTGGTTTTGTTCTAGTTCTGATTGTACAGTGAAGGCTTGAACTAGAAGACCTGAGTTGTCTGTGAGGTTGATACAATGACAACAACATTCTGCTCCTTCAAATTAGTCAATCAATCTGATTAAATATTTATCAGAACCAACTAAGGGGGATCTGTAGACTTTCGTTCCCCTGTATCACACCTCAGAGGACTTTTCCCCTCCTTATTAACCCGCCTCACAGCACCATCGTTGTCGTCCTTCCACTGACTCCTTATCAGGAGTAAGAACAAATGTGTTCTTCAGCAGTGAACAGATAAAGAGTTGATCGTGTTGCCCCCCTCCCCAGAAGCCTGTTCGGGGGGTTTATGAATGTGCGTTTGATTTCATATAGAGATGGAGGATGCCACCACACTGAGCTACTTGTTAAGTGTGGTCCAGATGTGCAGCAGTCAAAGCCAGCCCATCAATGCCCCCCTGTTTTAAAGACACTCAGGGTCTCATGTGCACCTCATATAACCCCCCCACAGAGAGGACAGAGGCTGGGAGGGGGCCACAGAGCACAGTTCATGTGTTCACTGTCACCTTCTGCTGTCGGTTCATGTGACTGAACAGAGAAAACAGAGACGCTTTAATCCCTTGATGCTCAATGTGACAAACTGGGAGAATCTTTACCAGTCAGCTGAAAGTTGTCTAGTTTAACACATCTTCAGATTGTTCCTTTAAGAAACCCAACAAATCTGTACTGTGAAAACGCAAGGTGTTCATTGAAAGACCCAAAACAGTGAAAAATATTCACTGCTTCTGCAAAGAACAAAAATCCTGGACTGTTATTTTAAGAATGAAAAGAAAGGAAGTTATTTATTAGAAAAAAAACACACCTGAACTGCTTCTTTAAGGATACAAATATCTGTACAGTTATGTAAACTTGGTGCTCCATTAAAAGACACAAAAATATCAGAATATTTACATTGAATGACCCCAGAAATGTGAACTGTTCTTTTAAAACAACAACAAAATAAATTGGGATTTGAATAACGAAGACAGAAAAACATTGTCAACATAACTTAAAGCTTTCCAAAAAAAAAAGGAAAATGAACCAAAAAAATAAAAATTTAAAACTAGAGCATTGTTTTAGGGAGAATATAAAATCAGAAGAGTTCTTTCATTAATAAATAACAGAATAAAGCAAACAAAGAAACACTAAAAATAATCAGAATAACCAATAAAAAAAAAAAAAACTCCTTCAGAAGAAACAGAATTTCTTATTGATAAAAACAAACATGCAACTAAGCTGTTGTTTTAAAGAATGGAATAAAAAAAAAAGATAAACATTTCTATTAAAATAACCAAAACAAATGTACATTGCTTTTGTAAAGAACAACTAAAGAACTATTTATATGACCAATGAACCTAAATAGTTCCTTTAATAAAGAACTACCCCCTTCTTTAACAAAGCAAAAGGCCTGATTTTTCCCTTATAAGATAAACCCATCCGAGCTTTCCTTTTTCTTTTAAAGAACAAATCCAATTTTTTTTTTAAAGACAAGTCTGGGAGGGGTCGTCTCCCACTAAAAACATCTCTTAGCCGTGTTCATAATATTGTTTTCATGTATTTCAAGAGAAATTTATAATTTCTGCCTGATTCCACCTGTATACCACATGTGTGTGTTTTTTCATAATGTCTGATACAGATTAAAGACCCCCAACCCCCCACCCTCCTGTGTGTCAACAAAGATGAGTGCAGTCTGATAATCTTCATCCTAATGCAGAGACACCTGCTGTCGCCAAGGCAGCACTCAGCGTCCCATAACAATTTTTAAAAGCAGATTATGTCTCTAAAGCAGGTATCTGAGGTAAATTCCTGCAGCTGGGAGCTGATGGAGGTTTGCTCTGCTTACTGGTTTCACAGGACGCTCCTCCTTCTCCTCGCTGTCATATTTTCCCTTCTGATTGAGAGGAGGGGCTGTTCAGCATCAACAAATCGTTCATATTCCACCAACACAACTATGGAGAATGTGGGCTTCTAAATTTTGATGTAATCTACAACTCAAATCAGAACACAGGTTTAACAGCAGAGGGATAATCAATTCATTTCTGTTTATTTATACAACACCAGGTCACAACACATGTTTTCTAAAGGCCCTTTATAGAGAAGGTTTAATCCAATGGATAAAAAAAAATGTATCACAGAAAAACCAGCTGATTACATTAAATCGCTGGCTAGCAGGATTCCACTTGAATGAGCATGAGCTGCATTCTGCCAAAGCCCGATGGAGTTTAAAGAGACGGAAGCAGATATACAAGAGAAAAAGCACTGATCCATAAACACTTTCTGTGTTAACAAAGGTAACAGTAAACTAGCTCCATAGGTGTTTCTGTCTAGGAAACAGCACATGATCTCTGAGACAGTTTTCATGTCGAAAGGGATTAAAGAAACACATATAGTTAGTTACAGTAGAAGCTCAGCCAATAGCTATGTCTAGTAGAGAAACATAAGAACTAGCCCAAACAGGCCCAACTTCATGATCTATAATAGAAATGTCAACAGCAGTAGCCCAGCTAATGCCCCCCATCCCAGACAGAAGAAACTACTATGATGAAAGAAAGAAAACACAAAGTTAGAAGTTGAATTAACAAATAATGCACAATGAAGCAAGTCTCCTTCAAAAGGTTTGTGAGTAATCTGAATCAGAATATTGACATTTCTTAAATGCAAACAAAGAAAAATTCAACAACATATTTCTTCTTTTTTCTTAATTTGACTTTTAAATTTATAGTCTTTCTTGGTGGATCATCAAAATAAGTGGTCCTCCTAATTGTCAGTCATTCTGGTGATGTGTTAACATAGGGCTGTCCTACGTGCTCGTCCCCATTTTCACTTACCGGTGGTGAATCTGACATAGTGGAAAAATTGCACGTCTTTGTTTGGGAAGTAAGCTTGTATGAGCAATGCAAACAGCAACTTTTAAAAAAATAGAGCGTGCACGAAGAGAAATGGGCTTGTGCATGCTCTTGCATGTGTATAATAGGACTATTGGGAGCAGGTACAGGGTTCTGCATGTGCTTTTTTTTTTTTAAGTGGAAAGGGGAAGTTATTTTCAAAAAATTCGTGAAAATCCCCCTCTATACCTTTAAAGGTATTGTATGGGCTATGATTCCTTCAAGAAGCAAATTTAGTTTAGTTTGTGGAGAGTAAGATGTTGCATATAATACATACTAAATTAGGTACAACCAATCTGATATTATTCTATTGTAGTCTTTCTTCTCACAGATATAAACCATAAAGGTGTTTTTAAGAAGCCCTGGATCAGGAGACTTTTTAGGCTCCTTGTCTTTAGGCTCCTAGCCTGACTCTTGCAGCTGCAGTCCCACCTCTCACCTTGTTGCTGTGAAAGGAGAACTGGGTAAAACGGCGGCTGGTTGGGTAACAGCAGTCTGACTCAAAGTGCTCCCTCAGCAACTTTCAGCGCTGCGTCTATTGGCAGGTAAGAAACTGTCAGCAATGTGGCAACTCCAGACGACCTGCTACTCCCACACTTCCTCTCTGATGAGTTTCAGAGCAGAACAAGAGGAACAGTTGATTTTTACCTTCTGTCCAGCCGGCAGGAGCCTCCTGCAGACACTTCAACGCCCTGCTGACAAACTCTGCATCATTGCTGCTCAGAGAAGTCAGTGAGTCACTGTCACAACTTTTCACATCACCTCAACTATCTACACAAAGTTTAGACAATTACAGTGGAAGCTCAAAACAAGTTTTTAATTCAGTTCAGTTTAATTTATTTGATCCTTGAGGTGAAGTTATCTTTTACAGAATTACTGAATTTCTGCTTGTTAAAGGTTCATTTAAAGCTCAACTCTACTTTTACTGACTGAAACTTTTCCAGACCTGTTCACATTCCTCTTGAGACAAAACATTATTAAAACCATCTGTCTGAGAAAAAGAACCATTCTTATTACTGACAATTTCTTCATCAGATCGCTTTCCACATTTCATTATTCCTGATCGGATTTTCATCACATGTAAACTTTCCCCCAGTCTGGTGCTCTCTCCTGTTCCAGCCTTTGACCCATAAACAGAACCCTGTCAACAGGGCTGGAGACAGTGGAGGCTCCCATAGCAGAATATAATAATCCTGATCCTGGTTTTCGTGAGTCAGAACCTGAAATCGTTCACCTTGATTTTATCAGCTTCGCATAAAATCCTTTATTTCTGATGTGTATACAATACTTGAGGTTTGAGTGATTCTTGGGATTTTGGTGCCACCATCGATCTATCGAGCTATCTAAGTACATATATCACATTTCTACATAGCCGTGCTAAAGCTCACTTGGTATACTCGAAAAATCTGCCACTGGAAGGCAGTGCCCCACAGGGGGATGAAGGCTGTGGGCAGTTTCAGATCTGATTGACAGCAGCACACTGGCACTAACAGCGACACAAACATGGTGAGACGGGCAAACCCAGATGATAGCTTTTTGACAGGGCAATCATATCTCCTTACCAAAGTGAAATTAAATAAAGATAAGAGGAGGTTCTATGGAGGCCAGCAGCCCTGAAAGCTCAGTTTAAGTGATACAGTGGGATGCAGTGCAGGTCTCTCCACAGACAGCGCCTTAGTCTAAAGGAGCAGTTTAGGTGTTTATACAGTACTTAACCTTGATACTACTAGAATACTCTAAAAAATTACAGGAGGCAGTACATCACATCACAACAATTTTCAACACATCTAAATGAGCTGTGTTCCCTATTGAAGGCTAAGGCACACTTATTTTTGTCTAATTTTGATGCATTTTCTTTGTTCTTTTTTTCTCTTCAAAATTAATTTTTGTTCCCCTTAGCTTTAAAGGGGAACGCCGATTTTTATTTTTATTTTACGTTATTACATCATATTCTACTCACCCGTATTAGTTTTGTCATTTGAAGCTGTTTCGAAGATATTCGGTTAGGTTAAATCCAAGTAACGTCTTCCTATGGGCAATGACTTGAAGGCACAAACTGAACTGTTCATAATTTATTCTTTATGGTACGCCAGCATTCATAACATGTAGGCGAATCACTGTTCCCCAGACATCCGTGGTTATATTTTTTATATTTATATTTTTTTAAAACAAAGCAGAGTGTGTATGACGTCATCTGCGTGCACCGGCTACTATTCATTCATCCTGTCCGCTGAACTGCTGCTAGTTTTACTCTCAAGCCTGGAAGATGTCTAGTGTTACTACCACAGATGATCTCGCTCTCGTAATGGAATTGAACGATTCAGATTAGCTAGCCGAATGAGTATAAGAGATAAAACGCGTAGCGCCGCATGTGGCCCGGGCTGCCTGTCACAATTCCAGTCCGGCGCACACGGATGATGTCATACACACTCCGCTTTGTTTTAAAAAATATATAAATATAAAAAATATATCCGCGTATGTCTGGGGGACAGTGATTCGCCTACATGTTATGAATGCTGGCGTACCATAAAGAAAAATTATGAACAGTTTAATTTGTGCCTTCAAGTCGTTGCCCATTGGAAGACGTTACTTGGATATAACCTAACCGAATATGTTCAGAACGGCTCCAAATGACACAAAACTCATATGGGTGAGTAGAACATGATGTAATAACGTACAATCAAGGACCAAATGTAAAAAAAAATGGCGTTCCCCTGTATGGTCAAGTGACTGACATACACAAAAAGGTTAAATCCTTTACTTGAATGGATGGATTTTTTTCCACTTTTCTTAACTTTTGTATTTCTTAATAACATTTCTAATAAACAAATTTTTTTTTTTTTATAAGTTTAATTTATCTCCAGTTCCTGAGCAAAAAAAGAAACTTGCCAGGGTAGAGCTTTTAGTTCATTGAAATTACATGACATGCCGATAAGCCCTTTTCTCACTGACGTTAGTAGGTTAACGCAGGTTTTTCAAACAAGGGTCGACCCGCTAACAATCAGCATTTGGCTCCCTTCCAATTGGAAAAAAAAAAAGAAAAAGAAAAGCTGGATCTAATTCCGCCCTACCCCGGCAAGTTGTGTAACCCCCCCACCCCCTCAAACAGTGTTAGCATCGATAATTTCACCAGTCCAACAGAGTTTAAGAACGTAAACAATGGAGAGCAACAGGGAAGGAAGCTAGGGCATAGTAAGTGTGCTGTATTGTTTTGATAATTCATCGATTTTTAATGTAGCAACAGAGTAGTTCCAGATTCTTGGATCAGACGTCACTGGCACGGTGTGTTGACCTTGGTACATTGTGCCCAATATTATCACAATTAGCGCGTCGAGCCAGGTCTAATGCTCCCACTGTTTTAACCAGGGACCACTTGCCGACTCGTTTGACCCAGGTCTACACGGGTCAGTGAGCTGTTCCCACTGCCATTAAAAGCCGATTTGTCCTGGGTTGAAACAGGTTTTTCAGCCAGTGGCAAAGGTGCAGTGACCTCTTTTTAACCTGAAGAGGGAACCAAAAACTTACGTTTTTAGACACGGAGGCCGGATTTCAACAAATGTACAGGAAATTGTGAAGCTAATGCGTGGGACGTGTAGGCAAATCTATAAGAAATCTGATTATGCAGTTTATCAGCACAAATTTTCTTTTAAAGCATTTAATTTTTGGTAAGAAGTCCTTCAACTGTTGCTTCTAATGTTAAAGTCCATGGGCGAAAGTAGAGGTCCGTCCTTCCAAAGGTTTTCTTCAGCTCCTTCTGGGGGATCCAAAGGTGTTCCCAGGCAACAAAGATGTGATCAACAGTTTCAGGCTAACTTTGTGAGGAAACTTTAGCCTATATAAACTGACAAGGTGATCCAGACTCGAAGAAAATCTCTCAAATCAGAGATTTAACAGAAGAGAGATAATACAATCAGGGCTTCTGTGGGTTTATTCTCTGTAGGCTATATTTCATGGATGCCGATTTCAGTCATCAGCAGGTGTAGGTTAAACATCTATAAAGATCAGATCCTCTGTACAGGAATCAGGATGTGTCATGTGACTGTTTCCAGTATGTGGTGTGTCCCCTCCCCCACCCTGACCCCCCCAGCCCTGACAATGTTCTGATCCTCCATCTGATCTGTTATCAGCTGCAAACATCTCTTTAATCTGACCCTTTTATCAGATTAAAACAGATTACGACTGAATGCCTGGCTGTTACACACATATACACACTGAAATATGCACAGACACAAAACAACACTAAAAACATGCAACAACAAACAGACTCTCATCCTTCAATGCAGGTAAAGATTGAGCGACAACATGACAACATAATCACATCAGTGCATCAAATTAACAGCCAGTCTGCTGCAGTGATGATGCTGTATAGAAACACAAATCTTCAGTCACCACAGGTCACATGGCACAGCCATGACCCAGTGTCACCTTATATATAATAAACATGAGAACTTCTCCTCAACTTGGAGTTAGTCACTTTACACAAAAGAACACCCCTCCATGGTTTAGATATCACTATAATTTCTTGATGAAGTAATGCTGCCGATAATTGTATATTCTTTCTTCCTCTGCAGAGAATAACTATAGAAAAGCGCCTCTCACTGTTATAGTGACCTGGTTAACGCCTGATTCTGCTCCATTTGCATGAGATCCAATCGAATAATCGTTTTACTGGAAACAGATATTACCTCCAAACCTACTAACTGGACTTTTTAGTACTAAAAAAAATATGTATTACTATAGGCCTACATGAAAACCAGGCTAGATGAACCTGTGGAAACACCGGAACAAACAGATGTCTGATTAACTGAAATGTTTCCATGACACAAAACACTGATGGATCCATTTGGATTAAGCCTCTGCAGAGAATGCATTCAAAACTGTTAAAACTATGAAGAATCCATCTGTCTCTACTGAAACCAGATGCATCTTATCCAGAAATGCCCATACTGAATACTTAGGAGAAAAGAAAAAAACTTTCCCTCTGTTGGATCAGGCTATTTTCTGGTTTGTTACAAGCACCCTTCACAGAGAACAACATCTTCATCGTCACACAATCATGAAACTGTGGTTTAGAGTCAAACATAGTGTGACTAAACTGATTGTCACCCTCACTGACTGTACAAGCCGAAAGCAGGTGACTCCTTCGCTAATGCTTCTCTCAGTGAACAGAATCAGCCGTTGCCATCTGGAAAAAAAAGAAAAACAAGGTATAAACAAACTTTATTCTGCAGCATTAAAATCTGGTTTTCATCCACAATAGGCTAAGAAAGCAATGGGCATTGCTGGTCAGAAGGGTCAGTCTCTAATACCTGCAGCTGAAGCCCCTTGCTATCTGACATTCAGACAGGTTCATTCAAACCATGCTATTCAAATGAATATTAACAAGTCTTATCAGAGACTCTGCATGCAAACCATCATCACGCCTCTGTCCTAATAGAAAAATGCTATGGTTCTGCTGCAGCTTTCCCCTCAAACCAATCTGACCTTCAGACGAGAGAAAAAGGACAGTTCAGAATCAGAAGAGGTCCAAAGAAGATGTCCAGAGGGACTCAACTGAACTCAGTCCAGGATTTGATTCAGACAACATTCAGAGTGGTTGGAGAGTTCCACTTCCTGCAGCTTCTTCTGATGCAGCTGAATATTTTGCTGCTTCATCTTGATTCCTGCTAAAGTGAATCAAACACAATTGTTTTAAATAAAAGAAAAGATGGATCTTTGCTATAAATACACCAATAAATAAGCCCAAACAGTATACTCTAAAGAGTATCTTAGGCTCTAATGGGATCATTTAACATAAAATCAGGCGTACTATTTCGCAAAACTATCCACTTCATGTGTGATTGCAATAAAAGTACAACATTTGTAAGAATTGATTCTAGGTGGAGATAGGAAAAACCTCAGCCTACCTCCTGTTGTAACCCTGAGTCAGCTTAGTTAAAAATGAAATTTGTTTTTAGTTTGACTATGACTCCCAATTGTTGCTTTATCAGTGCATTTGTGGTTCCATGTTAAGTTTATTAGAGTAGAAACTGCTAGTGAATCCTCAACAACCCACAACAGTATTAAAACATGTTAGAAAATAAATAAATGTGAGTTTTAATTTTGGAGGAGCTCTGAATTCTATATGAGATGAGCTGACAGCTGTAAAGGTTCACTATAACAGGTGTGTGCACCTACAGGAGACAGTGGAGGAGGGCTTCCCTGTTTGAGCCACCAAGCAGTATCTATTAATCTGCAGACAGTCAGAGTGAACAGAATCAGAAAGCTTCATTAGTTCTGTGAAGAGCTGCTGAATCCACTATCTGTGTTCATTATCGCCGCGCTGACTGGAAGTCAGAATTGTGCCTTCATAATGAGACAAACTAATGATGGGAAGGAGGATGGGGGGGTCAAGAGGTCATCGATAGCATTATCGCCTCAACTCTGACACAAAGCTTGTCCTTGGAGGCTCAAAGGTCCTCGTTCTAACAGAAAGAACTCAGACAGATTGAGAAACATGTCGGAATACAGATGCTGCTGATTTCTAAAGTTCCTTTTAGACACGATTCATACATGTTCAGATGGGCACACATGTAGTTTCTGCAGAATTTGAAGCTTTTTTTGCATCTGAACTTTACGGGTATAATAAAATTAAGCAGTTTTTCCTTTGTCTGGATATTGGTGAAGTGTTTTGCTTCAGATGAAGAGACGTAATCCCATTTTTGAAAGGAACACAAACTTTCACACTTCTTACAGCCAAAACTAAGAAAGGGCTTATTTAAGTATATGTATCTGTTTAGCCTTACCTTTCCACTAACCTGTATTCAGTCTCCATGGTAACAAAATGCTGTTCTGGATGATGAATAATTTGACATGAGGAGCTAATCAATCAATTATAGGCAGACGTTGGGTAACATCAAAGTTGTTCTACTTTAAACAATGCGTTAAAAATGGATACTTACATTATTCTAAACACTATTCTGTTTATCAGCCTCCTTCTCTAAGTACACATTACTTTTGTTGGTAACTTTCATTGGTTATCAAGCTGCTAGCATACGTCCCTGCAGGAAAAGGCTGCTGGAAAATTACTTCCTGCTCTCTTAGATCCTTTTGAATTTTGTGGCTGAAACCACCAAGACAAACAGTAGCTTTATGGTGAGTCATACTAAAATCAAGATTGTCCTGGTGGTGGCGCTGATTTGCAGGCTGTTTTTTTCTGATGGTGGTGCTTTGCAGGCGGTCTGACACCTTCTTTTTGCAGGAACAGTCTTTAAACCAACAGACAGGAAGCAGCATGACAGCAACACACCAGCCATTTTCAGTCTGTTTGTTTTGTCCCAGCTGGGCTCTCCATTTTAGAATAAAAACCCTGCAGGACATCCAGCCACTGCCATCAGGTCACTTTTCTTCGTCCTGACTCGGTACACAAAGACTGAGTCGAGGAGAACGGAGTCCACAGCTGAAAGCCACCAATGGGCCCCTGATGTCTGCAGGATGTCTGCAGAGAAAGGCCTGAATGAAATGAAGGGTGCGTTTGGTTTTAATGTTGGCTGCAGAGGAGAACGGCCGACGGGGAGGAGACGCTTCCATAAAGCAAAGCATCTCTTAGCAACAGCACCTTTTAGAACGGATCAGTACTCAGCTGGAAGAGCTTGTGAGACAGGAACAGGAAGGATCAATGAAAACAAGTAACTTTATTACAGTGTCTTGAAAAAGAAGTCACATCTCTTTTTCACATTTTACTACAATAAAACAGCTTAACTTTATATACGGGATAAACAATATCTGTCACGATTCTGCCCTTTGTGGACTTTTGTTTAAGTTTCTTTTTTCTTGTTTTCAGTTACACCTTGATTTATGTCATTCTGTGTCATTGACTTCTTATCCATTTTGTGTTATATTTAAGCAGTGTTGTATTTTTGAGTTGCTCTCTGACCCCCTCCCCTGTGCCAGTCTCCTTTCCCTTAGCTCCTTCTAGTTACTTCTGTCCACACCTGTACCCTATTAGCTGATTAGTCATCCTATTGTTTCTGTCTCCCAGATATACAACTCCTATTCAGTTACTCATTGATGGATCCTTGTCATTCTTTTGGTTTCTTCCTCCCTGTTGTCTTAATTTTTGGGTTATTTAATTTCCTTGTCGATCCGTTCTGGACTTTGGATTTATACTTTTTTCATAAAATTTTGCAAGAAAACCTCCCTGCCTCCTTCGACTTTGTATTTGGGCCCACAACTACATCCATCCACCCATTTTGACAATAACAAGCAGATTGTTTTCAATTTCAGTGAAAAAAAAATCCAAAGAATATGCCTTTGATACGAATTTCTACATTATCAAATTGAAGAAACAACTTTTGCTGTAAGTACAGTTCCAGGTCTTTTGGTCCGGGTCTTGTTTTGCACTACAGGCCAAATTTTTAATAGATTTTTCCTTAATAAAATAATTAAATTTCTGTCAAATTGAAGTATCTGCACACTGAAATTGATGTCATTTCAAAAAATTGTGTTTAGGTTTAATTATCTAATATAACTAATTATCAAACACATTTTTCCCCTTTACAATTACGCACTACTACTGCTTTGGTCCTCCATATAACTCTGATGTGTTATCCATCCATTATCTGACACGCTTGTCCCAATTGGGGTCACGAGGGGTCCTGGTGCCTATCTCCAGCAGTCAATGGGCGAGAGGCAGGGTACACCCTGGACAGTTCGCCAGTCCATCGCAGGGCAACACAGAGACACACAGGACAAACAACCATTCATGCACACACTCAAACCTAAGGACTATTTAGAGAAACCAATTAACCTAACAGTCATGTTTTTCTCTGGACTGTGGGAGGAAGCCGGGGTACCCGGAGAGAACCCACGCATGCTCAGGGAGAACATGCAAACTCCATGGAGAAAGACCCCGGGAATCAAACCCAGAACCTTCTTGCTGCAAGGCAGCAGTGCTACCCACCGCGCCACTGAGCAGCCGTGAGGTGTTATCAGTTTTTCAAAAAACTTTGCTAAGCACTCAGGAGGTGCTTCTCATAACAGTTACTGGTTGCTACAAACATATCACAAGCAAGTAACCATCAAAGGTGCACATCCATTTTAAATTGATGTTCCCCAATTTTAGCTTCTGACTGATTTTCAGCCTTTTAGCTTTAACTTAAAAAGCAGGAGAAGAGGAAATTAAATATCAACCTTCACACACGAGTCAGAAGGTAGAGCTGATCGATGAGAAGCGAGCAAAGTTTTCACTTAAATCTGTATGATAAAGGCAAATCACACCAAGTAAAAACCCCTCCATGATGTCTGACTGACAAAAAGCTCCCAGTGGTTCCCAGAAAGTGTCATAATGTTGGCAGATGAAGTTGAAAGTTAAAACAAACCTCCACACTGCTTCATTCATTAGATCCCAGCTGGAGCAGGAACCAATTCCTTCTCTTCACACATTCAAACAAGCAGCACACTCCAGGAGTTCCTGTCCTCCAAACAGGCTTTTATTTTGGTGGGACAAAACCCTTTAGTCTTTAAACAAACCAAAATCATCATGAACCTTTATGTTCCCACAAAGCTGAACTCAGATCAGACCAAGTGTTCCTGATACTAGTTCACAACCTGAGCTTTAGGTTTAAGAAAGGTTCTGGTCTGGGAGCAATCAAGGTCTTTTACATCAAAGCTCCTCGTTGTTCTTACAGGACTAACTGTATTTTTTGGTCCATGAAGATTTATTTTCCGATAGAGATCAGAAGGTCCAATTGGTTCAGACAGAAGTTTTGATTTAATGATATACCCTGGGAAGTTAAACATAAAAAAAATTGATAGCAAGCAGCTTTCCTCTGCCCTTAGTTGAATGTCATCTTCACTGAAACATTTTCCTGGTCTTACAGAGTTCAGCATTTCATGTGAGGGTGTCACTCTCTTTGTTATGTTATAAAAATCTACTGAGTGTCTCTAGAACCTTGTTTAGATCACTAGAACATTATGGACAAACTTCTTCACCCTTGTCCTACTGAACTGAGCCCTGAGACTGAGGATTATGTCGTTCTCTGACTAAATTCCTGATTTTGGTTTCAATCCTCACCCAGATTCTGTGCCCTTACAGGACCTTTGGTGTTTATATTTCAGAAGCAGTTTTCAGAGAGTAATCTTCCATTGACACTCAGGTGTATAGTTCTGCACAGAAAAAAATATGGGCATGTCTATGTGTTTTATTGCTTAATCTTTGGTTTAATATAAGTGATTCAGAACCTCTAGGTCGGCCTCTGGTTTCTCTGTTCAACAGCAACGCCTCGGATTCCTGCTTTTAAAAAGCAGAAGTTTTTATTTAAATTCTTTCCTTCAGAGTTGATACCCTGGAACCATCTGTTGTTGGGTGTCAGCCAATTCTACACATCTCTTTCAGAGTGACTAAAAGGCAAATAAAAAGCACCCCTCTGTAACTTTGACTGTATGTTTAGGGTCTCTATACTACTAGAAGGTGAATTTCCATCTGTTAAAACCATTAGCTTCTGAAGAAAAGCATCCCTGCATCATGATGCTGCCTCTGTAATGCTTTACACAGGGAAAAGTGTGCTCAGAACGACAAGCAGTGTTAGTTTACCTCTGCACATAAAATTTTGCATTAAGACAGTAAGGCTTGTTTTTTGTCTTTTACCAGATCACATTATTTATGTTAAATATGTCAACTATGTTAAATATGTCAACTAACGTTTGATGTGTCAGTTATGTTCCTTTGTCTTAAAATGTTCTTTGTTCACTTCTATTTTCTTGAACAGGATCAGAAAACCAACATGTCCAAGATGATGGATCTATGCTGTGATTCAGCTTCACACAAATGAAATGAATTTAATAATGAGGTAAATTTTAAAGACAGATATTTGCACTACATTTTCTAAAAGGGTTCCATAGTAGAAGAGGGCTCAGATTTTCAAAAATTTCTGTTATTGTTGTATCTGTCACATGAATTCCACTACAGTAAAAAAGTTTGTTCTTTAAATATTTTTTATTATTTTATTTCTTATGATTATCAGAAACAAATATTCCTGTTTCCAAAGCTCAATGTCTGGTTTGTCAGCGGATCATGGTTTAGACCAGATTAGTCACTGCTTTTGGATGGTTTCACGGTAACGCCTTGATATCATACTGCCCTCTACTGGACTTATGGCTGTGTTGTACATTTATTTTCCAGCTTTAACTATTGTCTTCCTTTTCATCTTTCTCCTAAGCTTTGAGCCATTTTATGTCATCTTTCAACTGGATCACCTCTGTTGTCAATTTTTCAAATCATCATCACTTTTATATTCTGTTTCATCATTATCATTTTCATCATGAACATCAAGACATTATATTCTTTATTTAAACTCTTCAACTTGACATTTATTCATTTCAAATCTTTTACATAGTTTTTTTTTAATCTTCAATATGAAAGCTAAGGATCTTTAATTATCATTATCAACATAAACACCTCTTTATCTTTAGCTTTGTTATCATATGTGTTCTTTCTGCAGAAACATGAATTTTGTGGTAAATAGAACCACAAACTTCTAGTAAGTTTTAGTCTAAAGCAGACTTTCGAGCAACTTTTTTATTGGTTAGTGAGCAGCGAAAAACAAAGTAAAAACTGTTGTGTATCTTTATCATCACCAGGATCATTATGATTATTTCCAGGATCAATATCCATCCATCTTCTCCCACTTATTCCACCGGGGTCGTGATGGGGCTAGTACGTATTTCCGGCAGTCTAAAATGTATCCAAATGCCTTGGATGCCAGTCTGTCACAGGGCAATACAAAGACACACTACCTTATACACACACACTCACATCGAAGGACAATTTAGAGATGCCTTACCTAACAGTCATATTTTTGGACTGTGGGAGGAAGCCGAAGTACCCGGAGAGAACATGGACACTCCCTGCAGAAAGACCTCAGGCTGGGAATCAAACCCGGGACCTTCTTGCTGCAAGGCAACATAGCTATAAGCTGTGCCAACGTGCAGCCCAGCATCAGTATCATCACAATAATTTTGTCTGTCTTCCACTGATCTTCATCTTAATCAGTCTCACCCTCATCATCAGAAGTATTATCACAATCATCATCACTATCATTTGCCTCTCATCTTCATCAGTGATCTATATCCTGAATCACTACTATCAAACCATCATCACTGTTCCTGTGAGGTAAGATGAGCTAGTTAGTTAGCTGACTCCTCCCTGTATCTAGAAAAAGGATTTTTGTTTTTTATATGACCATAAGTTCTGCAGATACCTTTAAGTTTGCTGTCCCTATGACCGATAGAAGCATGTAGTCATGTAGGTTTTGTTTACAAAAGCATGCCAAAGGCTTTGTTTTTTACATTTCAGCTATTTTGACTTTTATATGAGAGCTAATAGAGTGGAGCCAGAAAGTATTTAGTCAGCCACTGATTGTGCAAGTTCTCCTACTTAGAATAATGAGGGAGGTCTGTAATTTTCATCATAAGCAAACTTTAACTATGAGAGACGAAATGAGAAAAAAAAAATCCAGGACATCACATTTCAGGATTTTTAAAGAATTTATTTGTAAATTATGGAAAATAAGTATTTGGTCGATAACTAAAGTTGCACTATGGCATAATCTGCAGGTGCATTTGGCCTTCAGAGGACCCAGCCACCGGATCGAAACACAGCCACTTACATCCTGATGATGGTTAGTATAGAGTGATGAGTATTTTAGCCGCCCCTGAACAAACCAGAGGCTGCCATACAATGGAGGCCACTAGGCCCGCCGATTACAAAAAGCAGGTGAAATGACAGAAAAAGACTGAGCATGCCTTAAGCCGCAACTCACCAGTTAAAAAAGAACACAAAATAAAAATTACATCCTGAGCGCAGACCAGTTTTTCTGTGACTTTATTATTGGTAACTTTGCATCAAAATACAGAATCTAACTTTACAATGGCTAGTGTTGTAGTCAAGACCTCCCCAACAAAGACCAAGGAGTACCGAGACCTAGACAAGGCAAAAACCTTATATACATAAAAAACAGAAACACATTTTGTAATTTTGTTTATTTATCAAGACAAATCTCTTTTGTAAATGTAATCTTGGATCTCAATGAGACAACCTATATGGTTTGGATTTTTTTTCCCTTTAAGTTTACTTTAAAATGCTTGAAAAACAGTTTTGTTCCGGTTTCCTAAAGCAACATACTTGAAATGATAAAAAACTTCAATTTCTTGAAAAAAATTGATGTCAACAAAACTGAAGTGATAAGTCACAATAAAACTTTCATTCCAAAGAGAAAGAGTAGATAAAGTAAATAGTCAGTAGTACCAGGTAATTGAAAGGAGCTGTGTAATAAAGCTAACATTAAGGTATTATTGATAATATTTTTGAACATTAGTTCTTTTTCTTTTTTCACACAGCTGTTTTCCTGCTGTTGTCTCACACTTCTCTACACTTGGGGGGATCACACATGGGGTGCGTCAGTCAGTGCCACACTGGCAGTGGGCAGATGGAAGAAATCTCTACACCAGGCATCCCCAAACTCGGTCCTCGAGAGCCGCTGTCCTGCAGGTTTTAGAGATTTCCCTGCTCCAGCACAGCTGATTTTAATTGAAAGCTGATTAACAGGCTTCTGCTCTACTGCATTCATGATAATCAGCTGTGCTAAAGCAGGGAAACCCTTAAAACCTGCAGGACAGCGGCCCTCGAGGACCGAGTTTGGGGATGCCTGCTCTACACTAACAATGATTTTAAAGTTTTATTAACTGTTTTGAGAGGGTCCTTTTTTGTTGTTATCAGTAAGGTATAAAGAAAGCCTATCAGCAATGATCTTGATAGGTCTTGTTCAAAAAACCAGAGACCACTCCGTCCAAGACATGGACAAGACCGAGTTAAAATGCTGCTGATACCAAGACGAGACCAAGAACCTAAAAACATGGTCTCTAAACTATGACAGATCTCAAGTACCATAACACTAACATTGGCTTTGTCAAAAATCTTGAGGGCGAGGAACTAGAAATCCAAATGAGCAAGTTGAACAGACCCCAACTTATGCTTTTATGACTAATGATGTGCCATTTTTCTCTCAAAGTAAAATTGTAAAGAATACCTGAGCCTCATAAAAACAGAAAAACTGCACAAACACCACCACTCTTTTAGCAATGTTCCACAGTTCTTTGTTTGATAGTGTTCAATTGTTGTACCATTCTTTTTATTAAAATATTTTGAACAATATGTATTTTACTAATCAGTTATGGTTTTAGGTTTTCCCTAGAATAGTTCAAAGTGATTCACATGTTTCAATAAGGAAATAGGTCACTTTTCCCCCTAAGCTGTGGCAAGTAGAGCTACAAGACAAGTTTGTTTAACAAGTCATATCTTGTTTATGTCATGGATGCATTCTGAGTGTATCCATTGATGGTAAATATCCTGAAATAAATTTTGTATCGTTTTTCATTTCCTAGAGGACAGCTTAAGTTAAAAAAAATGGCTAAACTCATCCCAGTGTCTCCTACTATCCCATGATCTTTCTCATCTTCACCCAGATCACCATTATAATTATCAGCAATGTTGTCCCAGTTATCACCATTACATTAATCAATATAATATTTTCTCTCATTATAACCACTAATCCTCTTCATGTTGTGATCAACTTCCAGTGAACCTCATTCTTCTCAGCCATTTCCTCATAATCACCAATGTAATCACAATCATCATCATCATAATCATCATCTTCAATTTAAATTAATGTAGGATCTTCATCGTCAGAACTATCATGATCTTATTATGTTAGTATATATAAACTTATAGTTATCATCATTGCTGCAGTAGGAGTCTTCATCATCATTGATTTGCATATACTCTTTATCATTATCACCATCATCATGACTGTTGTTATAAAAATTTTCACCATCACTGTTATCCTCCTTCATCTTGACTACTTTATTTATCTATCAAGTTAAGAAAGTAAAAAAAATCTGTGACATACCGACAAAGGAGGAAAGATGTTCTTATTAATGCAGCAGTTTGGGTTGATGGTTCTTTGATTATTAAGATAAATTAAAATAAGTGTGAAGAGCTTCTGCACGTGTTCCTGTATAAGATTACAAAATACAACAAAACTGTTTAGAAATAGGGATGCTCCTCTAAACCATGTTGAATAAAATGACTGAGTTCCGTTGTTTGTTTTTCTGTCCAGAAATACCAGTAAACCCCCAAACAATAATGGATGAGGTTAGCGACCATCTTTTGTTTAACAAGGAATAAATTATTAAGAGTAAAACCTATTATTCAATAGTGACCAATCCAGTACTGCGGTGTAAAAAATTCAACAAAAGAGAAAAAAAAAGATCTTAAATTTTAATGCAGCATTTGGATAGTTACGACAGCCAATTGAACTAATGTTTTATATTTAAATTCCCCAAAAGTTATATGACAGTTTTAAATCATTTTTGCTCATCCCATATAGCATGAGCAGAGAGTTCAAAGTCGAATTCAGCTCTGACTTGGGACGTCTAGCAAGATGAAGTTTTATAATGGGGGAAGTTTCCTATGAGCATGAATACAGAGGATGATGCCCAAGAACACATTTATGGAAAATAAACACCCAGTGAGTCTGCAGACAGACAGGTATGGACAATTGACTATAACATACAAAGTATTAATGTACACAGGATTCATACAAACAATCATAAAACACAAAGCACAATAATATACATTATCCAATTATCACTTATACTAGGCTGAAGGGTTTATGAATAACAGATCTCATCGGGGGGGGGGGAAGTAGGAGTGATCACAAAACTGTTTATCCTTACAAAGTCTAAAAGACAAGTTTTAATTCACCAAAATACTTAAATCTTTTTCACTTGTAAAAATTTCTATTTCAATCCCTTAAACAGTTGACAAGTAGGGGAGGACCTGTGAAGGATTCAAAAATAGAACAGCTTTCAATTTCTCTGCATGCAAAATCATCTTAAACTCATATTGAGCCTGGTTCTGCTGAAGGTTTCTTCCTGTTAAAAGGGAGTTTTCCTCTCCACTGTCACTACAAGCATGCTTAGTGTGAGGGATTGCCTTTGAGTCAATGAGTCGATGCAATCAACTGGTTTTCCTTAGATAGAAAACTTTGAATCAATTTGACTTGATGATCTAGTGAATTGGAAAGTGCCTTGAGATGATGTTGTATATTGGCACTATATAAATAAACTGAATTGAATTGAATTATACAGTGTCAATAGGCATAAATTGGCCCTGGTAAGAAGGGCAGAGGGCCAGCAGCTTGGAGACACTGTGTTCTAACTACAACAGCCTGGAAAGACAAACCAATCTGGTAGAGTCTGTTCCTCAGGCTTAGTATCACTGAGGTCATTTACCACTTTAAGAGAAGCACCAACTTTACTGCACTTTTTTTTATTTTGTTTAAACAACCAGACCAGTGGTATCAAAGTCGGATGGTTGAATATAAGAACAATTCATTGATTGATTGATCATTGAACCCAAACCTTTTTTCCAAGAATTTTTGAAAGTACTAACTAAAGTCGGGAAAAAAAAGAAAAAGGCTTGTAGTTTTGGGTTAGAGACACTGTGAGGTTACTGTTCACATAGATTACAGTTCAGAACTGAGACTTTTGTTCATCACAGCTATTACTAAAAGTTTATAACTGAAAAATCAAGCAGATTAAATTGATTTTGAATCTTACTCTTGCACAGAGTGAAATTTAGCTGAATGTTTCTAGTACTTTTCTACCTGCTGAAGAGTTTTAAAGTTTACTCCTGAACTCTAAAAAAGACAGGAACAACTTTTGAAGAGAAGGAAAGAAAGCCATTTGCATCAATTGTGCACCTGAGGAGAAGGTGATCAGCTTTTGTAACATCGGAGTCCATATAGAGCAGGACTTCGCCAAGTCTGCACACATAGGTCCCTGACTTAGGAAGGTCATACAATTTTGGGTATTTTCATGTCAACATTCAGTAACCATAAGTAGTAATTTTTTTTTGCCAAATAAAAAACTTATTTTATAAAATTAGCATTTTACATTTAGCATATTTATGCTTCCTTATTTGTAGCTGCCTGATAGAAAAGGCTGTATAAAAATAAGTGATAGTTCATGTTAGTCTCAGGTTGCCTTTCATTAATGTCAGTTACTCTTAACTTGTATGTCCGGGCCCGTAACATTACCAATGACCCCTCACACCTCCACGATGGACTGTTCTCCCTGCTGCCCTTTTGAAAGAGGCTTTGCAGCATTTAAAGCAGGTCCAGCAGATTCAGAAACAGCTTCTTCCCCACCACCATCAGACTGCTGAACTGCTGAGAAAACCCTAAATCATGTCAGCTCTCAAAAAAAGCGATATTAGGACCAGAGATGTGTATTATAGGTGTAATACCTGATTGCAAACTTTTAATACAATCTAACTAAAACTCTTTTAGCTATATTGAATATCCATGATTTTTAAGTCTTTCATTGAGCCAGGACAGGTTTAGGAGCTGTTCAGCCCTGCACAAATTTGATGAGAGCCACTGAGATCAAAGAGATTCTGGCTTCAATTCAAGAAAAAACCTGGATTTTAAAATCTCAACATATTATAACATAAGCAGTGAAATTCATCTGGCAGGATTGGTGCCACCTTTTAGCTAACAGCTGCTCCTTATTACTCAGCTCAGTTGATATGTTTATGAAATCAGTAGGACTAGTTTGCAGGTTAAACAGGTTCAGTCTGTAAATTATCATCGGGCTCATAAAATGAATGGATTGCCGCGTGTTTATGACGCAATGAAAGAAGTTGTGCTTTCAAAAACAAATTGCTTCCGTCTATTCCAATTTGTAAACTTGAACCACGACAGGATAGACCCTCATATCAGTATTAGTCTGTGTTAAGACTGGTGTCAGGATATAAAAGCCTCATATCTCTAACTTTGATTTAGTTTTCAGAGCATTAAAATTCAGGCTTGTGAGATAATGGACGGTTGTGGACCTTTAAAGAACACCGTAGGGGGGCGGGGCTTTTCCTTATTCAGCTGCTGAGTGGTGGAGAACTAACAGCTCCCCTCTCTTCCTTCTAATTGGCTGTTTGCACTGTCACTCACTATATTGTAGAAGAAGCTTAAAAACAGATTAATCTCTGCACAGCAGCCATGTTTGTGCTATGTTGGTTGGAGTAGGAGAACCGAACCGAGCCACAGCTGAACCTGGACGCCTACCCGTCCCAAGCTCTGGACCAGAACCTCGGAGTCCTGGTCGCCTTTTCAGTTTAAGAAGAAGGAAGGATTGGTTCTCCTGTTTCAGTCCGCGAGGCTAAGCTAGTAGCTAACATCGGCTCTGGTAGGCGAAGTTATTAACGCCAGACCGTCAGAATGAAACGAGATAATTAAAAAAAGAATCGAATTTTAGTTCGGTTCTCTTTTTAAACGGAACCGGCGAGGTAGGAGGGTTTCAGAACCCGAACCTACCACGATACCGACGGAGCAAATCTCAGCCAGGTCCCTTCTTTGGAGCTCTGTTTGGATCCAGATACCCTGAACAGAACCGACTTCTGCTGCCCACAGCGGGGCCATGATTACCGAACTCTGGGAATCAGTGTTCAGGACAGTTCTGCAGGTCCAACAGGGGGTTCTCTCTCCATCCACAGAGACTTTGCTCGATGTGTTCCGGTAAACGGAGATACACCTAATCAGCTGTTTGGATCAGATCGTGGTTCCGTCCATCAGGACCGGTTTAAAAGTTACCCGGATATCAAGCATTACCGATTGGACGCAGGATGGGACCAAAAGCCAGACCGGTTCTGATTATTCTCCTTCTCCTCTGCTGCTGCTCAGGTCAGAATGACACCAAGTTGAAGGTTAAAGGATCAAAGCTGGTTCTGGTTTGCAACAGCTGGAAAGCCTCCTTCGGGGTCTTAGCCCGGATGTTTTTCATTTAAAGAGCCAGAAGTGGGTGGTTGTGGTGCTTTGGGCTCCACATGATGGGTTCTTATGTTTCTATCATAGGTGTTCTGGTTCTGAGCCGCCCTTTTAAAGCAGGATTATTGTAACAGTAGAATAACCCAATAATAATAAAGAATAACAGTTTATAGAGTCCCCTGGCTAGACCCACAGAACCGCTGGTACCCATTTGGGTTTCAGTCCAACTCAAACGTCAGAAAGGGAAACTTTTTTCTTTTTTTATGAATGAAATGGATCATTTACCTGAACTGAAATTGCAGCTTTAGTCCATGTTCCACCAGAACTGTTCTGTTCCTCAGATCAGCTCTATAGGATGGAGCCTTTGAAGTTTTAGTTTTTTCCCTCCCCAATATGGTAACAGATCCATTTTGATCTTGATAATATGTAGACCTCCATAAACCTTTTTTTATTTTTATAGTTTCTTAGGTCCATCAGATAGGGAACAGTCAACATGTCGGCTCACTCCAAGTTGGTTTAGCGTCTTTAAACAGGACTTTGGTTTTAATCCCATTTCCAAGGGTGATCCCCATCACTAATGCTCCCTCTGCTCTCTTAGCATTTAATTCAGGAAGTTGTTAGAATATTCCACTTGTCATTGAGACACTACTTTAAGCAGCATCACCAGCTTTCATTAAATTTAGAAACATAAACATGTGATCTGATAAGGCCACCTATAATCAGTCCTTCAGTACACATCATTTTTCTAAGGAAGGAAAGAGTATTCAGCGGAAATAAATTAAGTTAGTGAATTTTTGTTTTGTTAGAAATCTACTAGAAATAATGCACTTTAGAGAAATCTAGAGTTACTTATAGTAGTGTTGCAATCTGGTATTGATATGGGAAATGGATTTGATATCTACTAGAAATGAATATCAGAGTTTTTCAGCCTGTATCTGACATCTTTGATATAAGCTGGTTGATTAAAAAAGCTGCCTATTATTGTTCTCCAAGTAATGTCACTTGACCGGACCTGTTCCAGTATTCAAAATTATATAATTAATAATAAAAGTATATATGATTCCGCTAATAGCGAGTCAAGTCATTATCGGTTTAGTTTACTTACTTAAAGCTGTAATATCTGCTTCGTATCGGGAAAAAAAAGAAACTTTTATCGGGACATTCCTGATGTTTTTGTTCTTGAGAACCTAAAATCTGTTGAGCTAAATTGTGAAAGCTAACAACATATCTCAGGACACTTTGCAGAGTCAGGTCAATCAAATCACTCAGTTTGGTTCACATTAGAATCTAATGAACAAGCATTTTGGTAGTTGATGATAAAGTAAACTTTTTTACATTAGGAAATATTTGCTGAATGCTTTTGTTAATAATTTAAAGTGATATTTAACATAATATAACCAGAAATATCAAAAGTACACATTATTTTCTCTTATTAAAACATGTAAAGTGAAAGTATTAAGTATTTGCAGGCTCTGTGTAGCCCTGAAAGGCTTACACATCTCTACAGCTCTTCTGTTTTGTTGGCTACTGGTTATTATTTCTAGCAATTTAGACAGTCCATCACAGGGAAACATGGTGACGCACAGATGCCAAAGGGCAATTAAGAGACGCCAATTAACATGATGGTCATGTTTTTGAACTGTCGGATGTAGATGGAGTACCCGGAGATAACCAAAACATGCAGATGGATGATTAGATTAGATGAGCTTTATTGATCTCACAGCGGAGAAATTCACTGGTCACATATTGGCATAGTAATTTAAAGAAGTTGCAAAAAAGGAGGAAAAAGGAACATTAAGAATAAACAATATATATATACAGTATATGAAGGTATAAACAGTGTATCAAGATAAATAAGGATTAAGGTGCAAGTGTACATCTATCACACACAATGAAAAACAAAATAAAAATAAGAAATAAAAAACACAAGGGAGTAGCACCGAGATTTGAGGTGTCATATGTACAATCCGGATGGTTTATATACAGGTGGATTGACTTTTACATTAAAGTGTAGTAGGTAAGGAGCAACGGTGAGGTAGTGGTATGGTATCACACCCAGGAACTTCTACATGCAAGGGAGCAGTGCTAAACTGCACCACCATGCAGCCTAGGCCTATACAATATATTAATAATTCATTGCCATTACAATGTTGCTTGACTCATTATCCATATTGTGAAAACAGCATGGACTTAAAAAAGAGTTTGCTTATTATTACAGTACAGCACATACAGGCTGTCTTTGTCTGAAATATTGTTTGTAACAACTGTAACTCACTGCAACCTGAAAGGCTGCAGGAAGCTCAAGTTTTCATTCTTTACAAGTATGAGTTTTTACATAGAAATGTTGGAAGTTTTTTAGGTATTGATTGGTGTCTGCTTGTTGCATCTAGGGCTGAAACAAAATAATCAGATTTATTATGACTAATCAATTATTGAAACAATTGTCAACTAATTTAGTAATCGATTAATCATTAACTGGACTATAGAGACTGTTAAACATGCCTTTAGCTGATAGAGCTAGACACCTAGAGCAGTAATTATATCAAAATTGTGAAAAAACCTGTAAAGATTTTTGCATTTAAGATTAAAAAACCTTTTATGTCTGTCAACATGTTCAATCCAGAACTCCTTAAAGGGAAAAGTTTTATTTTAACCTTGTTTAAATTTGTGAAAAAAATCTTTTTAAGGAACCTTTGGTTGTGTGATTATTAATTAAAAAAAAATCAACAGATTAATTGATTTGCAAAATAATCATTAGTTGCAGCCCTAGTTGCATCATCCCTAACGATTAGAGTTGTATGTTTAGGAAATGCAAAATAAGTCCGCTGCTTAATCGTATTTACTGAGGGCTTGCCTGTTGGTTAAAACTCATACTTACCACTGGTACAGTTGTGAAGATTCACACATACTGTAGATAAATATTGCTATCAGGTGTGAACACGCAAATGTATTCATGTCCCATATTAGATTTGAGCACCACCAGCTTAAGCTGAATGGAAGATTTATTTTTAAATGGATAAAGATTGGTGTTTTTTTTAGGACTTATTTTAATCATAATGGTGTTAATCATAATGGTGTTAAAGTCTTAAGTAAACTTTCCTGAGGGGCAGATGGTGAGTTGCTACACAGACTGGACAGGTTCCAGCAGAGGTTCAACATGTTTAAACTCGGAGAGATCAACCTCAGGACAGACTGAAGTAATCAGAAACAACAGCAGATGTAACTCCTGAAGCTGAACTTAGATCCGCTGGTGATCTCTCTGACCTTGCTGCCATCTGTAGGTTTTACTTTAAAAAAAATCTCAGCAGGCAAACTGTTTGATCTGACGGTTCTGCTGTGATAACCTGCCACTAGCCCAGTAACCTCCATCTTTATCTAAAAGCTCCTGTGATCAAAATGGGACATCAGTGTTGGTTTGCGCACTCTAACACAAACCTATTGCTCTTTCAGATTCAATCCTGGGTCTCTCAGAAATTCGCCAATGTATCGACTACATCCACAAGCCCTCCTCGTCTCCTGTGTCGGATCCAGAGAGTCCAGGGGACGGTGGCAGAGTCAATAACTGCTCTGTGGAGGCGGATAAACGGGTATACTGCTTCTCCACATGGAAGAACATCTCCGGACAGGTTAAAGTGATCCAACAGGGCTGCTGGCTGAATGACCTCAGCTGTTACAACAGGTGAGGAGGCGGAGGGACAGGTAGCCCGCAGAGATCGAACCAGTCAGAGTGGTGTCATGAAAACGGGATGTTTCTGGTTCTAAAAGTAGTTTCTGAGAGACTTAAGGTGAAATAACTAGTTTTCCTGTCAACTGCAGCTGAACAATAAAGTTCAACAGTCTCCTGGTTCACCAAATAGTAGTAGGCTGATGTGGTGCGTCAGTTTTATTTTTTATGTGCTAATGACATAAGGCAGAAATACAGGCAAGTTATTTTCATATTGGACTTTTTTTTTTTTCTTAATATTTTATGATAAATTACCACAAGCTGGGATAACTGGTTCAGACCCAAAATGGAGCTTCTGTTTGGAGGTCAATATTTATTCAATCATTCATATAGCGCCAGTTTAAAATGTATTTCACCTCGGCTCGCTTTATAGAAACAAATCATCCAGTGGTTAACAACCCAGCTTTATATGCTTTATATGATTTGCTCAACCTGGGTGAACATGTAGCGACAGTAGACCTTCACTTGTGCTGTTGGTTCTGCAGCAATACCTCTCATAGAACATGAATGCAGTAACAGTGGAGAAACAAAAAAAAAACTCCCTTCTACAAGAAATAAACCTCTAGCAGAATCAAAATGCACAAAGACACATAAAAGGAACATTACACCTACTGAGCCATAAATACTTTGTATGTTAATAAAGGAAACTCTTTACTAGCTCCATAGGTGGCTCTGTCTATGACCAGGCCAGATGAAGCTACTATGACAAGAAAAAGCAGGACATGAAGCTTAGCTAAACTAAGGGGGAAAAAAATGGAAAGCAGAAGTAGAATTAACTAGACTGATTAAAGTAATCCCCATGTCCCCCCCTAGTCTAAGCCGTTAGCAGCATAACTTTAGAGATATCTCAGGATAACCTGAGCCATCAGAAGTTTTATTAGTTTAATAAAAGTAATTTTCCACCCTCAACATTTCAAAATCCATCCAAGCATAACAGCAGCCAAGTGTTTGCCTCAAAGCTGCCGCAGGATGAATGTTCCAACCAGTTCATCTCTCAGATTTATATTACTGGGAAAGTTCAAGGTGCAGAAAATCGGGACGATCCTCTTGGTTCTGAGTTTTGGAACCATGAACTGGTCCCTGTGGTCGACAGAAATTTACATTAAACAAGTAAACATCTTAATACCGGCTGTTATAATTTTAATCTTAATGTGCTACAAGTAGGAATAACCTTCATTTTAAACTGTATGTTTACTGATCTCTGAGATATTATCTGATCATGTTACCAGTTGAATATTACTTTCATAAACAGTGACTTGATGCTTTAGTGATTTTCCTCTTCAGCCTGTTGAACCAGTTTATTGGCAGCTGTGGAGACGGTTAGTTCACTTCTGCTTCATGAATAATATATAAACAGCGTTGTGTACTTCTTTATTTCCATGAGAAGAACAGACAATAATGTTTCTTGTATGGTTATATTGTTGGGTGGGTGTGAAAAAGACGTATATTCGCTCAAAGGTGAATTTTCTTTCTGTATCATGCAACCAAAGTTGCCGCTTGATGTGTGAACCATACATTAGTTGGGTAAAGGGCTGAACAATATGAGGGGCATATACAATGGCAGTTTTGATGTTATGAAACTGGGATAGTGTTTACAATTAGCCAGCAATTTATCGTCACTTTTATCTCTTCCCAATTGCACATTGAGCATATTTTAGCCATTAAGAGCAGTTGGCATCATTACCAAAGATTACATCAAGGGATACAACTAAAGATGATTTTGCAAATCGGTTAATCTCCCAATTATTTATTTTAATTGATAATCCGATAAACAAAGGTTCCTAAAAGATTTTTTTTAAACAAATTAGGCCAGGTGAAACTAAAACATTTCCACTTGAGAAGTTCTGGATAGAGCCTATTGACAGACGGAAGACTTTGTTTTTAAATCTTCAATGCAATATATATTATATTTATGCATTACTTACAGTTTCAGTTTGTTGTCCTGACTGAGGATCCCAGCTGCAGTACTGTAGGTTGTTAGCTGTTATTATGTTAACATGATGATGATGATGATGGTGTTTTTGTTGTTCCTCCTCCACCAGGAGTGAGTGTGTGGAGATGGACGAAGCTCCTGAAGTCTTCTTCTGCTGCTGTGACATCAGTTTGTGTAACACCAGGTTCTTCCACCGACCCAGCATCAGGGAGCCGCCAACAACACGTAAGAAACAGCGGCTCACCTGGCTCCTCATCACCTCCTGTTCATTAAAGAGATTAAACAGTTTGCTTCACTAATCGACCATCGTTTGTTAGCCTGTCAGCTGCTTTTGATCCTTATAGGCAGAAACAGTAACTGTTTATACACAATCTCTGTATTAATCAGGAAAATAAAAAGACAGAGTTGAAGTTTGAGTTTGGAGCAACTGATAATCTAAAATTATCCTTTTGTTACGGATGGGCAATACATATTTGTTCATCTTATCTCATTATTGAGTGAATAACATTAAAATGACTTTTAAAAGTATTCATGGTTTATCTAAACATCTTACAGTTTTTGACGACAGTCTTGGGACATTGGTTGAGCCTGTGGCTGCAGCTGTAGGCCTTGCTCGGTGGTACGCTAAGCTCCGACAGGGTATGTTTTAGCTACAAAGTGAGCAAACATCCCTATTTTGGACAACCTGTACCTGGCAAAATCCATCCAGTCAAAGTTCACCAGTTTAAACATCTGATGAATCACCTGTAGAAAACATGATGCTTATAAGCAACAGCTGATTTTGCAGCTTTAAAGTTACACAGTAGAAAAACTGTGACATTATGGGATACATTAATTTATTCCAGTTAACATGGAATTTTGCAGTGAAAAAGTTTTGGTTTGTGCTAAGAAGCGTTAATCAGGTAAAAGTAAAAAAAAATAGGTCAGAGATCGTTTTGTTTCATAAAAGATGAGTAATGCAAAATAAACCAAACATTTCTTAATAAACAGAGCAACAAAAGTCCGGGCTGAAGCAAATATCTTAAAGGTATAGTTGAGGATCTTCACAAATTTTTGAAAAGACCTGCCCTCTCCACTAAAAAAAAATGTTCATGCACAACCCTGTACCTGCTCCCGAGAGGGAACGCCTATTCAATGCATGCGAGAGCACGCACAAGCCCATTTCTCCTCGAGCACGCCCTGTTTAAAAGTTGCTTTTTGCATCGTGCATCTAAGCTTTCTTTACAAAAGAAGATTTGCAATTTTTCCACTATGTCAGACTCGCCACCGCTAATTGAAAATCGGGACAAGCGCACAGCCTTACGTAAACATATCACCAGAATGATTGACAATTAAGAGGACCGCTTATTTTGATAAACCACCCAGAAAAAGAACATCCTCCACTATACCTTTAACAGGGTGAGCTAGAAAATAGTAAAACCCATAAAGCGATGCTTACAGTACCAAAAAGGATCATCAAAAGTTGGACGTTTTAACATTGAGATGCTTTTTGCTAGCTTATTGTTGTGATTTGTAAGCATAAACTTTCAGTAGGTATATTTGTCTTAAATGGATGAAAGTTAAAAACTCTGTGCTAGAACTAAAAAAAACAAAACATGGACTGAATAAAGAAGCAGAGATAATCACCTGGGGAAAGTACATTGAATCTCTTGAGCTTGTTGGTCCAAATAAAAATAGTTAGATTTTGTTTTTTTTAACAATCATTTATATCATTCTATATATGAAGACGTCTCATTAATGTGGCAAAAACAGTCATATGTTTGCAAAGGAATCTGTTGGTGTCATTCCTGGCAGTCTTTCATATTTTTTTATATCGTATCAACTGAAAGTGAGAAATCTATATCATGATATAAGATTTGGCCATATTGTCCAGCCCTACTCTATTATCGTCAACACTAGGCTTGTCCCGATCCGATCCACGTATCGGATCGGACGCCGATATTGGCAAAAAAAAATGCGTATCGGCAAAGAATGTAAAAATGCCGATCCAGACTGCCGATCCAGTTAAAAAAAAATCCAGTCCGTATTTTCCAGTTTCGCTGATTGAAACAATCCATTCCACTATTTTGCGCCAGTGTTCCCCGAATCCGGTCCGCATTTTCCAGAACACCTTCAACACACCCACAGGTCTTTTTGGGTCTGTCTCCCGGCCTAACCATTAAAACAGGTGAATTGGAAGATAGCGGGAAAATGTCAGCCGTGTGGGATTATTTTATCCTGCACGATGTGTAGATGGAGACTAGGTGTGGAGGAGATTGGGGAGTATAAGGCATTTTTGTGTAATAGTTCACTGTTATTTGCACTGATTTTTTTTTTTAAGCAGCGTCTTTTTTCAAGAGTAGAGTCCTGATCCTAAGTTAATAGAATACTTTCCACTCTTGTCTGTTTTGCATTTTTTATTAAAACTTACAGTAATACTTGCACCTTTAACTGTTTACGGTTTTACTGTTCACTGTGCAATTTCAGATTGCTATTCATAATTTTGTCCAGTTTGTGTTTATCTCTTAATAAACAGGTAAGTTTGTTGTTACCAATCATTGTGTTTTATTCAATCTCACCTAATTCATCTCATCAAGAGTACTAAAACCCTTTTCAACATGAGTCTTACAGCTAAGGCTAAATACTTTAACTTAAACTTAAATACATGCTCGGATAGGCTGGTATCGGCCAGTATCGGTATCAGATCGGAAGTCCAAAAACAATATCGGTATCGGATCGGAAGTGCAAAAACCTGGATCGGGACATCTCTAGTCAACACATAACAATTAAAAACAGGAGTTCTCAAATTATGATAAAGTATAAAACTAGGTATAACTGAATAGTTAAATCACAGTTAAGAACATTTTTTTTTTTAGTTTCCTTTGAGTTGTGTTTAATTACTGAGGTACCTTAATGTGAGACACAACAACGTGCTGTGGTTCCTATTTCTGGTCAAAGTTCTTATAAGCTCAGAATGATGTTTTCCTGTATTTTCACATTAAAATTAGCAAAGTTAGTTAGCTAACTAGATTCTCCTGTAATTTCATTGTTAATGCATTACTATCCTGATAAGATCAAGCCTGGACAGCTTGACTTACATGAGTGTAAGTCAGTCTAGTAAGGGTGGATACTCTCTGGACTCTAAAACAGGCCAGACCATTGGGAGTGTAGGAGGTGGGCTGATGTTTCAACAGCGCTTCTCTGGTACAATAACTGTCATAATTATAGCATTAACAGAGCAATGTTTTAAAGATGACCTTAATAATGCCCCAAAGGAGCATTTTATGCTGTTAAAGTTTCAACAATTAACTACTGAACTTTTCTTGTCTTACAAAAAAATTATTTTAGTGACGGATCCATAGTTATCTGATTGGTTCCAAACTGTTTCCACTGACTCTTATTCTCACCTTTGAAACGGGCCTCTAGTGCTTCCTTCTCAATGAATATGCTGCACACACAGTTTAAATTAATCTGGCTGACCAGGTTAGATGAAATCATGTAAAATTATCCTTTTTCTGCTAACATGTAATTATTTTTCACTCGGTGACATCATCAATCGCCTCTGATATCCTGACTCCTGTGATTAAATCAGGCTTTGTATTCACTTATAATACCTGTCCTCTTCTGTTTCCACAGCAACCAGTGCCCCTCCGAAGCTACGAGTGGAGCCTGTCATCTTTTCCATGGTGTCCAGCCTGGCTGTCAGTGGCGCCGTCCTGCTTTCCTTTTTGGTCTACAGGCGCCACAGACGGCCCTACCCGCCTGTCCTGCTGCCCACACAGGTGGGTCTGTCAGCAGCTGCCAGCAGATGGATCTGATCTGGTTTTGGCTTTAGAAGAACTGTTTAGCTTCAAACACCTGTTGTCTGAACTGTTTTCTCATGTAGTAGACGACGGGTTCCTTTTTCAGAGCGCGATTACAGAACAGCTTTGTTTGATTCAGAAACTGTCTTGGTCCAAAGTTTTATTTTTTGGACAAATTAGGTTTCTGCAGTTCTGATAAAACGTGTACAATCTGGAAACACTGGAAAATAATTGCTGATGTGGAGAAAGTCATATGATCACCTTGTGATGGTTTATCCTCTCCAAAAAAGTCATACATTGTTTTTAGTTTCCAACATGGCCGGGCAAATAAACGCAGTGATAAAATACAAACATCATTCAATTTTGGTCTCATTACATTGACTTACCCACTTTTGGTGTCAGTAATTAAAGTTTTAAGTGAGTTTGCTGCAACACAAAAGTGAAGAGAGTTGCAACTATCATACAGATCCATGCATGCAAATAGAAAACTATTTACTTTTTATGCAACAGTAAATTCCTGCCTCAATTGACTCTGGACAAGCCAGCTTTCAAGGTCGTAAAAACATTACGAGAAAAAGATCTACATACTGGTAGTTGGTGTAAAGAAAAAAATCAAAATAAAATAGAGGTCAAAAAAGTTTTGATGATTAAAAAAAGCTATGTTTTAATATTTGACAACTTTAATAAGCCTTATTTGTCAATAATCAGGTAGCAATTATGCATCATAAATATCCATGTGGGTGGATCAGAACCAGAAGATCCTGGATCCAGACAAAACAGTCCCTGATTGTCTGCTTAAGGCAAACGATCACTAACTTTTTAGGCCTTATTAATCGCACATTCTAAATGTTATGTCAGTAGGTCACCACTCTGCAGACAATTCTGATGGTCATGTGACCAGAGGTGGTCATGTCAGAAGCTCAGAGCCCTCAGTGATGATTAAACTCAGATCAGCTGACTGTATGACCCCCCACCCTTTTTTTGTGTTTTTGCCTCTCAGAATGTCTTCCACATTTTAATGGAGGTAAGAGTGGGACGCTGTATGCTCCCTGTTCCCTCTCTCCCTCACTCCTCACTGTGATGCTGCCCGCTCTTGACTTGCACTGATAATGTCTCCACCTGCTGCACAGAGGAGGGTGGTGCATGAGGCTCAGTTTGGGGATTCTGGGATTTTAATTAGTGGGGTAAATAACTTTGACCTAATAACTCCCTAACTCACATCTTCTGGTTTCTTTTAGGACCCTGGTCCGATGCCCCCCTCCCCCGTCTTGGGTCAGAGGCCTGTGCAGCTTCTAGAGGTCAAAGCCAGGGGGCGCTTTGGCTGCGTGTGGAAGGCTCAGCTCCTCAGTGAACATGTTGCTGTTAAGATCTTCCCCATCCAGGTGAGTCTGCTACAGCCAGGTTTAAATCGTCAACCAGAGATGCACTATTAACTACATCTTCTGGATTGTCTAAGCAGGTGCAGCTTCATCTCTGACTTTTTACTTCTCCAACCCTGTTTGCTTTCAGGAACGTCAATCATGGCAGGCAGAGTATGAGATCTACAGCTTGAGTGGAATGAAGCATGAAAACCTGCTGCAGTTCATCGGAGCAGAGAAGAGAGGCTGCAACACAGAGCTGGAGCTGTGGCTCATTACTGCCTATCATGAGAAGGTAAAACAACGACCCCTGCTGTGTTAGGGTACCGCAACAACTGCTAAAGATGGATTTATGGCAGAAAATAGATTATTTTTTATTAATTCTCTCTCTTTATAACATTTGATTTGTTTTTGTTGCTTGATTAGCAAAAACTATAATATATAGTTGCAACGTTACAACTAATACATAAAAGTTAGAAATAGAACATCAAGACTTTTTAACAGTTATGTCAGGGTATACACTTGATGTCTCCATAATATGATAATCAAACAGATTCAGTAGATTTCTTTTTTTATTATTTTCTGTGTGTTAATTATTTAGATAAAAGTGGAGTTTCAACTTTTGTTGATAATTGCTAAAGGGAAATTCTTTAGAAATACACACGCAATCCTGACATCTGCTGGACAGTTGGGGAAACTGCAGCACCAACAATGCAGACTTAAAGTTTAAATTATCGTTAAACGTTTTATATGTATCCAGTTGTAAAAGTGCAAAGGCTGCAGTGTCCCGGGTATTTACTTTGTAGTAAAGTACAGATTCAAACTCAGCCATGTTAAGCTATTATAACTTTCTGTCCTCTTGTTCTCAGGGTTCAGTGTGTGACTACCTGAAAGCCAACGTCCTCTCCTGGTCTGAGCTTTGTCTCATCGCTCAGACAATGTCTCAAGGTCTGTCCTATCTACACAAGGACATACCTGGGCACAAACCTTCCATTGCTCACAGGTATGATATAAGAACATCAGATTACAAAGCCAAGCTAAAGGCAGACGGTAGTTTTCAGTCTCCTTGTTCTTACAGGGATTTTAAAACCAAGAACATTCTCCTAAAGTCGGACATGACGGCTTGTATCGCCGACTTTGGACTCGCTCTGAGATTTGAGGCCGGGAAAACTTTAGCTGCAGCCCACAGACACGTGAGTCTTCGAGTGAAAGTTTTGATCTTAAGTCATACCGTATTTTCACGACTATAAGGCGCACTTAAACGTCTTTTTTTTTCCTCAAAATGTGCGGTGCGCCCTATGGTGCGGTGCGCCTTATGTGTGTTGTAACTGCGACTTTTGAGACCACCTCATTGAGGAGATGATGAAAGAGTGGCTGAATGGAAGGAGACCAGGTGTTTTTTTTCCACCCCTCACCATCGCTGTTAATCTGTAACTCCATGCGTGCCCATCTCACAGCTGATTTGAAAAACATCGGGAAACAAATTAACGCTGTGCTCGCTGTTCAACCGCTCGACATCGGTGTGAACCGGACCCAGCAGGTGCAGCAGAAGCAGCGAGTTTACATGCAAAGTCAATGGTTGACGCGCATATAGGTGCAGCAAAAGGTCCCGCAGTGCGTTTTGGTGCAGCACGTCGGGAGCGTTTAAGCATCTGACGCACCGCCAACGCGCTGCTGCTGCTCAGATGGAAAAATTGAAGTTTTGCTGCTGGACGCGCCGCATCAACCAATCAGAGAAGCTGATCTGGGAGCTGGCTGGGAGACAGACACAGCGCTCTGATGACATATGATATTAAAGCAAATGAAAAAGGCTGGATGAATGAGGAGATGATGAAAGGCAGGTGTATGTGAGGAGACTAGGTGGTTTTTTCCACGCATCACCATCGCTGCGTGCCCATCTCACAGCCGATGTCAAAAAAAGATGAATCAAATGAACGCTGTGCTCGCCGTTATCTCGGGGGTCTGACAAAGGAACTTCAACCGCTTGACATCGGTGTGGATAGGCCGTTCACAGTAAGGCTGCGAGCGGCGTGGGAGCGATGGATGACAGACTGAGACCACAGTTTCAGGATAAATGGAAGGCAGCGCCGTGCAAGTTACGCCACCGTTTGCGGATGGATTGTAGATGGACTGTGTCTGCTGGCTCTGTTGTTCAAGCTTTTGCAAAAGCCGGCATTATTTCTGAAGAGCTGCGCTGCACGGAAAGTGACTCTGACAGCGAAGAAGGGGAAACTGGCATGTCTGATTTAGCGCAGCTGTTTAATTCAGAGGAATGCTGAGGATAACAGAGGATGATGACTTTGATGGGTTTGATTAATACTTTTTAATAAATACATGAATAAAGCACAATCATACTCAGTTTTGCTCCCGCTCTATTTTTCTACCTGAACACTTAATTCAACAGCAGCCTCTGGGCGGGTCTCCTCCTCTTCAGCGCGGTGGCTGGCAGGTGTTTTTTCATCTAAATAATCTAAATCTTGCAGCTATATTTGCTGTGATCAGTTGGAATAAAGTAGTTTTAATATGTTTTTAAGTGAGAAAGGCCACCTGAAAACTTAATAATTGCAGTCAGTTCATCCAGATTATCTATTTCTGTCGGAGGCGCTCAGACCCCCACATACCAGCGGTGCGCCGACAGGAGAAATCCTTTCGTTCACCGCGGCTGCTGGCAGGTGTTTTTCATCTAAATAATTTTAGCTGCAGGCACCAGGATACCGGTAATAAAAGCGAATATATTCCGTCGGCAGGTTTCAGGATTTTAAGTTAATTTAGGAGTGATCACAGCGCTGTGTCATCTGCGATGTGTCTGTCTCACGGCCAGCTGCCAGGTTTGATTAATACTTTGTAATAAATACATGAATAAAGCACAGTCATACTCAGTTTTGCCCCCGCTGTATTTTTAAATACGCAGTAGAGGTATTTAAAGGTAGTAGAGGACATGTACCTGTATATAAAAAACGCGCCCTATAGTCCGGTGCGCCTTATGTGTGTGTTAAATACAGAAATGGGACACATAACTGAGAGTGCGCCTTTTAGTCCGGTGCGCCTTATGGTCGTGAAAATACGGTAATCATCAGGACCTGTAGGGTTTTTGAGCTGCTTTAAAGAGGCAGTGATCTCATTACTCAGTCTGGTGTCTGACAGGTGAAAATCTCCAAAGATCACTCAAACATTTAACTATTAAGTGTTTTTGTCTGTTAGTCCTGAACTTTCTTCTATCTTAATTTGTATAAATGTTTTGACGCTTTTATAGAAAAACATTGTACTTTTTCTAAAAGCTCTGGTGCTCTTTACTCTTCCTGCCTCAGGTGGGTACCCGGCGCTACATGGCCCCAGAGGTCTTAGAAGGGGCCATCAATTTCCAGAGAGACGTCTTTTTGAGGATAGACATGTACGCTGTGGGCCTGGTGCTGTGGGAGCTTGCCTCACGCTGCAAAGCTGCTGACGGTAACTGACACTAAACACCAGCCATCTTGTTGGGCTTCAGCATTTAAGCAGGACAAAAAACTGTATGTTTAAAGCTTCAGTTATTAAAACAAACACCTTGTTTGAGCCTGACTCTGAACCAAGCTAAGGGCAGAATAATTAGTTCTTAAAACATCTTAGACAGAAAATACTTGTGGTTCTGAACAACACAACTGTGAGCAGGTGTAAACCCCCTCCCCCCTGTTGAGAGAAACATGGCCTGAACATTTTGCATCTATTGGAACCAAGAGGTTATGGATCAGATAAATAAAGTTGAAGTTCTTAAAGCTTTCAATTGAACATATTGCAGTTCAGATGGGTAATTATTCTGACAGATCAGTTCCTTGACCTGGTTTGCTCTCTTTAGCTCTACCCTGGTTCTGCATCTGTAACAGTGTTATGGTTCTGTTCCTTAATCCAGGTCCTGTGGATGAGTACATGCTGCCTTATGAGGAGGAGGTGGGCCAGCACCCATCTTTGGAGGACATGCAGGAGGTGGTGGTCTTTAAGAGGCTAAGGCCCACCCTAAGGGATTGTTGGCAGAAACATGCGGTGAGTCGCACTATAATGACCAGCATGCACCTGTTTGACAAGTCGGACTGATAAAGATGTTGAGTAGGCGTCATGGATGCGTTTGTCTCTGTGCAGGGCATGGCTCTGCTCTGTGAGACCATAGAAGAGCTCTGGGATCACGAGGCCGATGCCCGGCTGTCGGCCGGCTGTGTGGAAGAACGTGTGGCGCAGATGCAGCGGCTGACCAACATCACTGCCTCCAAAGACCTTGTCACGGTTGTCACCATGGTTACCAACGTGGACTACCCTCCCAAAGAATCCGGCCTCTGAGGACCATGGAGGATAGCTCTAACCTGTGACATCACTCTGGCACTACAGAATAAAAGACTTTCGGGTGATGCTGATGGTGGGTTGGTCTGATATAGGGGCTCCTGTTTGCCTAATTGAAGCATCTCCTGATCCGAGGACATCAGATTACTGGTCTTGGTAACACTAACTTGTGGAAGTAGAGAAAATGCTCCTTACACTGCTGTGTCCAGGGCAACCGTTTGCCACATCGCCCTGAACAAGACCGTCTCTGCACAGAGTCGCTGCTGAGGACAAGTTGTCTAATCTACAGGAACTGGAGGAACCCAAACTGTGGGACTTTTTTATTTTTTCCTAAACATCTGCTGCTCAGTTAAAGAATTGTCCCTGACAGGATTAGCATCTCAGGACGTCTTCAGATGTTTTAGAGGGTAAATTATTTATCGACGATCTGAGAAAATAATCAGTATCTGGTCTACAAAAGATGACCTTATTTTATAGTTTTAATACAATCCATTAAGTCTGTGACAAAACAATCAATGTGTTTCCAGTGTTTATAAAATAAAAAAAAATGTTTTCAATGTTTGAGACCTATTAATTGTTTAACTCATGATGGTGCAGCGCTCCCTTTTGAGGTTACATTTTCTGTCTGTCAAGATTTAACAGTGAGGGTTGGGAATGAGTAGTTCAGTATTTTCACATTTTCAGTTCATTTCAAGCCTTTTATCAACTAAAAACACAGGAAAAACAAAAAGTTCAATGAGTTTATCAGAACTAACAGATTTCAATTCTAGATTAAATGTATTTTAAGCAGGTTCAAGGGAATAATTGTTGAAGTGTCAAATTGTGGTGGATCTCTGCAGCTCATCCAGAGCAACCAGCTGCTCTATTTAATACTCCTCCTCTGTCCATTCAGTAAGGATAGACAGCCATGTGTAGATTGGTAGTAGATTGTTTGACAGCCATCAGTAGATTGGCAATTCCTTATTTAGACCTGACAGATGCCTAATGAAATGAGGTACATCCAAAGATCACCCTGCATGTCCACATTCATGAGCAATCCTGAGCAATAGATGTGCAGAATAAATGAATGAAAGGGATATGGGTAAAAACCAGGATCGGTTAACTGAGAGAACAGTGGTAACATCTGTGTGCAGTGGTAGCTGAACTGTAGTTTAGGGTTTACAAACCAAAGCATTTGTAAATCCATCAAGATTTCAGTGAAATGAGAGGATTTGCATTTGCACAGATCTCTCACCTTTACTGAGAAATTATAGCTCCTGCAAGAGAGCCTGCCTGTCGCTGTTGATGGTGTCTAGCAAGGCACCATCAGAGATATGGGGAAAAGGGTCTATAAACAGTTTAGTTTATGTGAACCAGAGATCTAGCAATTGTTTAGATATCTATGGTTGTTATGCGCACACTGAACTCCGAGTGAACCTATTTTATTCAGAATTGATTAAAATAACTCCCAGTTGCTGCTTTGAAACTAAACACAGAGTTTACAATCTTAGGCTAGATTGACTCAGTTGGGGAATTTAGTCTGAGTTTATTAAACCGGTTTACTGAAATGGGACCCTGAAGAACTCTCACTGAGGTTCCAGACAAAGGTTTGAGTGTATTTGGTGTAGAGTGCTTATACTTGCACAATCAGGGTACATCAGCTTTTTATTGTAATTTTTAACATATGTTCTGTCAGTTTTGGGTTTTGTTGCTTTTCATTTTGAATTTGTATCAGTGCACTTTCGAAAAAGCACACATTTCTCTGCCTTTTTTTAAAGCATAAAAAATATTAGCCAAATTCACCATCGATTTTTGTACATACAGACTAATGCAGGATTACCATCGAATCAAGATTAGATAAAACCTCTTTCAGACAAGGGTCATGAGAAAGCATCCTACCATTGACAGCTGTCATAAATTCGAACCGTTAGCAAGAGTGGAAAATGAGCAATTTTAAGGGCCATAAAAACTTTTCTGATTCAAGTAACCAGTGGCGTTGTATGAGGGGAGGAGCCATCGATAACTAGAAGCGACCATTGGGTAACAGAAGGCGTCAGACTGCTAGTTTATCTGACTTGTCTAATGGAAAAAGGGTGTGGTGCAAGGATAAGAGCGGTGAGTAAAGATCAGGCTAAAACTGTCCGACCAAATAGATCTGATTGGAGCTCTGACCAGCGTAATACCTGTTAGTTTAGATATATTAGATACCTGCTTGTTTTGATCAATAATCCAGCTTGAAGAGACAAGAACACAGATTAGGCTTCTCTGTGACAACAATAGCAACTTTGTCTGCAATGTAATGTTGACACATACAGAAAGGCAAAATAAATGCATTCATAATGCTCCTTGGTACATGAAAATAACAAAGGTGAAAGACCTGAAAAATCAAAAAAACTTAATGAAACAATACATGTTAGCATACCAAAATTAGAAATAATCATATTGACCTTGTTTTAGGAGAAAAATCAAAGAAATCTAAGATCTAACTGTATGTAAAGGTCAATAATCAGCCCTGATTCAAAGCAATTTCTGCCAATTAAACATAAAAAATGTAAAGATATTTTGCCGGACTGCAAGTTCATCTTTTTCCCAATTTCAAATGCAAAGTTTGATGGAAATGCTTCTGGCAGTGCTTTGCAGAGGCATTACGCGCTTATCAAATTCTTATTCAAAATAGATACATTTAATTCATGTGCTTCTTTTACAGGGTCTGAAACTGGAATTTTAAAATAAAAATTTAAAGCAGGTTCATGGAGCTATAATTGTGTCCTACTGATATACAGTATACTGAACCTTTCCCATTTTAGATTTTCCTTTTAAATCTCATTTTACATTTCCTCAATAAAGTCATTTTCAAAGTCAGTTATCGTTCTCAGAGCACTCAGGATCAGAGTGTTAATATCATTGGCTGCATTGATTTCTTCACTGTAGTTCTTCACAGGAAAAATTAAGTTCATGGGGATTCCCATGGCTGCGCTGAAATCTCTCATCTTCACAAAGTTTGAAACATCCTTGTATGATATCTCTAAACAAACCGAATCTCACCTTCTTTCTCAGGTGTTTGCTCTTGTACGTGTTCCTCAAGTTTTTTTCTATTTCACCACAGGCTTCACCAATGTGAGTCATCATGTCTATTTGAGGAATTCCTGCAGGAAAGGAGACCCACTCAAATAAATAATTATTGCTTTTTATTATTAAAAAGCAACACTGATGGACTTTTTGGGGATTTCTTCTCACACCAGATCATTCTCTTTAAACTCATCCAGGTCACTGGCTGTTTCTCCGACACTCTTCATCTTCTCCAGAACTGATGATTTAATATGTGGGGCGTTGGCAGACCTCACACAGACCACCACATTAACTTAATCAGCAGGATAAGGGGTTGGGTTGCAGCCTAGGTCATCTTGAGATAGTGGGCCTACTGGATTAAACTGGAAAAAAGCAGAAGATACAAAGTGGAGTTTATTCTAAACAAACACAACCCTTATCTTTAAACCAGGTGTACTTTCAATCACTTATTTTCAGAACTGGTTGCAGTTGTTGCACTGTGTGGCCCTCTTTCACATGTCTCTTAAAACCCGACTTGATGTCATCCACATGTACTCCTTGGTTGGTCCCATCTTCCAGACCCATGATGTTTAAGACCACAGAGTAAAATGTCCATGAGCTTCCTCTACCTTTAATGAATTTATGAATTTCATACTGAAATACAGAGAGGTGTCATGGTTTTGGTTCTGTACAAGTTTTATCTCTGAGTTTTCATTTGTCTTTTTTATTCTTGTGTTGTATTTTTTATTATTTGGGTATTTTTTAATGTCTTTAAATTCTTGGATATTTCCTGTCTGCCCTCTTGTGTCAGTCCCATTTTCCTTCCCTCTCTTTTTGCCTCCTCTTTTCACACCTGCTCTCAATCTGCTAATTAGCCTAGTCTTTGTTTTCCATTTGTTCTCCTCCTGCTTAGTCACTCTTTGCTGGTTTGTCATCATTACTTTGTCCCCTTCTTGTTGTGAGTATTCCTGCTTTTCAGCATTTTTGTTTTTTCTGGATTTATACTTTTGTTGAACTTTTTGTTAATTAAAACCTTGAAGTAACAACCTTGAGCTTTTGTGTCTGCTTTTGGGTCCTGGTAAGCCACCCCAACTCTGACAAAAGGGAAAAATGTTGGACTACAGACAATCCCTGTTGCTGATACAGTCATTTTGATTTTCTCATGAAACTCTTACAGAACCAGACCCAACAAACCAGAAACTGTAAGGTTAGAAGTCAATTTTATCTAAACACAGAGCCTACATAAGCAAAGAAACCTGAATATGATCCAGATGCAGTGTTGAACCAACAGCTACTCTGACCTGCTCCTGTTCTGTTACACATTAAAGTTTTTATTCATTGAAATCTTCAGAGATAAACCGAAAAGTCCTTTTTTTTTTTCTTTACCTTTTTAGTGAAGCTCTCTTCTTTGGACACAATCCCAGTGGACATAGCAGGACTCCTCATCCGACCGTGAATTACATCACTAACCGAGCTGATAAAACTGAACTTCCCAGGTCCAACTGGACCATACAGAAGGACTCGAAGGTACCTGATGTCATCTTTTTCAGGCTAGTATTCCAGAACATATTGAAAATCCCCCTGTTTTTTTTCTTTTTCTTCTAATGTGAAGTACAGAAGTTACATAGTTCTCTTCTAAAATGAACATGACAACAGAAAATATTAAAACCCAGCTAGAAACAAATACGGACAGGAGAAGAGATTAAAGGAATAGTACACCCAAAACATGATTAGCCTTCATTTTCTACTCACCCCCATGCTGAACAACACTCTGGAGTACTTTTTTGATATCTCAAATGCATCTGGAGATCTGGGAGGCTTCTTGCTGTCTGCTGACATTCAAATAATGGAGGTCTATGGTGCCCGAGGCAGAAAGGTCCATAAAAGTCTACAAAGAACGTGTCAATATTCCTCCATACTGCTCGTCCAATGTATTCCAAGTGCCCTGAGTGGGTAGCGTCCATAATTTACTCGAAACGAAGTCATTTAGAATGTTTTTAGAGCATAAACAGTAGTGTATAGGATTTCCTAAAAGCGCGTTCACGAGTCTACGGAAACCGCGGCAGACCAAACCAGACGAAAGTGCGCATTCAGCTCGGCAAAGAACTCATGCTCTTCCTCAACACTGAAGTCCTCAGACATTTTTCTTTCGTTGTTTCTTTCTTTGCACAGGTAAACAGCACATTTCTTCTTCTACGCTTGCATTATCGGCAGAGCAGACGCTGAATGCGCACTTTCCTGCTTTTTTAAATTTAACCAATTTATAAAGGAATTGCCAAAACCACATTTATGTAGAGCAGCAAATAAAAATTTCCAGTTTACTCTATCAAATGCTTTTTCTGCATCTAAAGACTATGTAGGATTTTATATTTTTACTGTAGGAATTATCTATTAAATCAAGCAGTCTGCGTGTGTTAGCGGCTGACTACCTTCCTTTAATAAAACCAGTTTGATCTGGGTGGATTATGAGAGGAGTGACTTTATCTAATTGTTTTGCTAAAGCTTTACAGATTATTTTAATATCCACATTAACTAAGGATATGGGACAATAGCTGGTTAAGAAATAGTCCAAATAAGAGTAGGAATGATGGACATTAGAAAAGAAAGTGTATTCCTTACCGTTAGGATGAAGAGATCGCCATGTATCGCAAAGACCAAAATCACACAATCTATTGTTTGACTACATTTAACGAATGCCAACTGCACCAAGTCCCTGTTGTATTCAACCTGTCTATTTCTCCAGTTGTTCCTTGTTCTTCATTTGTGGTACTTAACAGGGGGAAACCATTTTTTGTTTGTAATTTATGCTCCATACGGTGGTTAAAAAGCTATAGAAACCAATAATCAAATGTTAAATAAATCTGAATGGCCAATATCTGTTCATTTTTTTCATAACTGACAGTGTTGGATGTTAAGGTTTCCATCAAAGTTCCTATATCATTTAACTGGTTTGTTTTCTATTTACTGCTTTTGGAAGACTTTTCCATTGTACAACAGTTTACAAACTTTGAGTCATAGCTGGAAAAGTAAAATTACTAAAAAACATGTATTTACTTAAGTTTTTCTTTATCATGATAAAACCAAATCATAAAGTAACTTTTTTTCTGAGGTAGCAATTTTAAAGTGTTGAATTAATAAAGTAATGGCTTTATTTGTGACTGAGCATCAACTATCTCATTCCCAAAGTGTTAATTTAACTCTTATTTGTGAGTAAAAAAGGCGAACTGACACAGTGTTAATTATTTAACTATTGGGAAGTGTTACTATAATTTTTAAGATAATGGTACTTAATAAACACTTAAAAAGTGCGAAAATCAAATCTGTGAAAGTTAAATAAACTTTAGTCCTTTTTGCTGTGTAGACATAAAGAAATTTCCCAGTGGTCTATCAAATATGTATTTCTTTAGAATCAATTTTCTTGTAAATAGAAAATATTCTTTACATAAGTTAATAATTAGAGTGGCTAGCGCTGGACCATACCCCTACCCTGGTCCCAAGACAACCTACCTTGTTGTCCCCTCCGTAGGCACAACCCATGCTGAGCATCAATACACACCACTGCATGAAAAGTGGGATTTTCGTCAATATACGGCACTGTAGATTGTCGTGGAACTTCAGGTTAGCGGCAGTTTACGGCAATTTGCAACCTTCGCCGAAAACTCCCGTAAATTGTCAGAAATTGACGTGGAATTTCTTAGGCAGTGTTCCCCCCATGCCTCCCCCCCATGGAATTCTAGGGGAGGCTTTAACATGTAAATGAACATGCTGTGAGCTATACAAATGCAAACCAGGGTTGCAGGGGGGGGGTTTTACCCCCCCCCTGCAACCCTGGGTAAGAAAATCTCAGATACAAAGAGATCAGGTATAGCCTCTTACATTTTAGCTTGAATTGATTTATTTAATTAAAGTATAGAGACCAAAACAGATCTTTAGCTGACAGAGCAATACATTTAGAGCAGTAATTATTTTTTTTTTTAAATTTGCATTTAAGATAAAAAATAAAATGTTGTCTGTCAATATGCTCAATTCACAATTACTTAAGTGGAAAAGTTTCAAGAAATGATTCTGAGATGATTCACTTTATAACATGGCGCATTATCCTGTTGGAAGTAGCCATCAGAAGATTGGTACACTGTGGTCATAAGGACATAGGTCAGCATGCTAAATTGGTTTTAAGTGGCCCAAAGTGTGGCAATAAATATCCCCCAAATAGATGGTAGAAATAGATCAGGCTCAGTATAGCCTAATTATAGACTCTTACATTTTAGCTTGAATTGATTTATTTAATTAAAGTATAGAGACCAAAACAGATCTTTAGCTGACAGAGCAATACATTTAGAGCAGTAATTATTTTTTTTTTTAAATTTGCATTTAAGATAAAAAATAAAATGTTGTCTGTCAATATGCTCAATTCACAATTACTTAAGTGGAAAAGTTTCAAGAAATGATTCTGAGATGATTCACTTTATAACATGGCGCATTATCCTGTTGGAAGTAGCCATCAGAAGATTGGTACACTGTGGTCATAAGGACATAGGTCAGCATGCTAAATTGGTTTTAAGTGGCCCAAAGTGTGGCAATAAATATCCCCCAAATAGATGGTAGAAATAGATCAGGCTCAGTATAGCCTAATTATAGACTCTTACATTTTAGCTTGAATTGATTTATTTAATTAAAGTATAGAGACCAAAACAGATCTTTAGCTGACAGAGCAATACATTTAGAGCAGTAATTTTTTTTTTTTAAATTTGCATTTAAGATAAAAAATAAAATGTTGTCTGTCAATATGCTCAATTCACAATTACTTAAGTGGAAAAGTTTCAAGAAATGATTCTGAGATGATTCACTTTATAACATGGCGCATTATCCTGTTGGAAGTAGCCATCAGAAGATTGGTACACTGTGGTCATAAGGACATAGGTCAGCATGCTAAATTGGTTTTAAGTGGCCCAAAGTGTGGCAATAAATATCCCCCAAATAGATGGTAGAAATAGATCAGGCTCAGTATAGCCTAATTATAGACTCTTACATTTTAGCTTGAATTGATTTATTTAATTAAAGTATAGAGACCAAAACAGATCTTTAGCTGACAGAGCAATACATTTAGAGCAGTAATTTTTTTTTTTTAAATTTGCATTTAAGATAAAAAATAAAATGTTGTCTGTCAATATGCTCAATTCACAATTACTTAAGTGGAAAAGTTTCAAGAAATGATTCTGAGATGATTCACTTTATAACATGGCGCATTATCCTGTTGGAAGTAGCCATCAGAAGATTGGTACACTGTGGTCATAAGGACATAGGTCAGCATGCTAAATTGGTTTTAAGTGGCCCAAAGTGTGGCAATAAATATCCCCCAAATAGATGGTAGAAATAGATCAGGCTCAGTATAGCCTAATTATAGACTCTTACATTTTAGCTTGAATTGATTTATTTAATTAAAGTACGCTAGATTACTGTGTATGCAAATGTTATGTAAAAAAAATACACAAAATAATTTACTTCAAAAATTAGTTTTAATCAGAATCAGTTGGCTGTAATGGTTAATTTTTTTTTTTAGATTTCCACTTTTTTTTTGTTATTGAATATATAAGAAAACAATAACAATCTCAAATAACAAGTCAATAACAAATATTTCAATACAAGAAGAAATATCACAACTCCTGCTTTTGAAAAATAAAATTAAATGCACAGGCTGGAACAAAGTATAAAATAAAATAAAAATAAATAAAATAATAATAGTAGTTAAAGTGAATTAATCAGTGGGGACTACCAACTGAAATTCTTCTATTAACTCAAACAATTTAATTCCCACTTATTGTTTTTCTGTTTTTCTTTATTATTATTATTATTATTATTATTGTGTGAATGCTGTAGGCATTCACACTATTGAGATCCTGTTTCTCTTTATTGTGTGAATGCTGTAGGCATTCACACTATTGAGATCCTCTTTTTATTGTGTGAATGCTGTAGGCATTCACACTATTGAGATCCTGTTTCTCTTTATTCTTTATTGTGTGAATGCTGTAGGCATTCACACTATTGAGATCCTGTTTCTCTTTATTGTGTGAATGCTGTAGGCATTCACACTATTGAGATCCTGTTTCTCTTTATTCTTTATTATTATTTTTCTTCTTCCGTGGTGCAAATTTTTGTCACGCTACTACTTCTGCATACTTTATGCTATTTCAACCATTCAAATTTCACAATATTCAGCTCATTTAGGACATGCGCGCTATGTCTTTTTGTATTTCTACCTCTTTTGCTTTTTAAATTATTCAGCTTTTTCTGCAAATTTTTGCCTCATTGAAATGAATGGCATTTTGCTAAAATTCTGCTAAATCTTCTGCTATTTTGCTCTTTAACTACTTCTGCATACTTTCAGCTAGAAACACCATTCAACTTTTAAAATGTTTCCGTATCTTTCTGCTATTACTGTTTAACTCGGCTTTCAGCTAACTTTTACAGTTTTGCTTCAGTGAAGCTTCAAACTTTTAAACAATTTTTAAAGATTTTCAAATTTATAATGGAAGTCTATGGACGGAATGTTCAGCTGCTAGAGTGTGCCACTCTAGCGTTTTCAAACATTTCACTCATGCCGAACAGCTTCAACTCACTCGCTCATCTTTTACTCTATCTAGATAAATTTTACATCAAAACGTAGGGATTTTTGTCAGGATTCAGGAAATGTAACCCTCATTTGTGTGGCATTTACGGTTTTCCGACAGTTTGGAACCAGAAGAAGTCCACACCCC